>NC_136071.1:1125558272-1125895772 GCF_964261635.1 Lissotriton helveticus
AAAACAAGAAAACAAAAAGGGAAAAGAAAACGGGTGTACTTGAATATACTCAAGGGGGGGAGCAGGGAAAGGCTCCTCACAAGCTCACTGTCCCTTCGGCTCCTGAGTGGCCCACTGCCGCTCGTTAGTCTTCGTTTTCAGTTTGTCGGGTCTGAGGTAATGTTTCGATCACCAGATTATCTGCATTTGGCTCTTCAAGGATGTTTATGTTCCGCAGCATGGGTGGTCCCTATCTGAGTCTGAGGAAATTTCTTGCTCCGTGTGGTCTGTGGAATGCTGCTGCACATTATCAATATTCGGAGTCTCTTGTTTGGATTTGCCTCTTGGGTAGGTGCTCTCGGAGTCTGAGGGCTGGGATATAACTTTGGTAGTTTTCCTGCTTCGGTATGGTGGGTGCCAAAATCTGTTCACCTGATTGGTGAGCATTAGTCCTCCACTTCAGCCTCTGTGATTTGAGTCTACTGCTCAATGTGGGACCTCTCTTGGGCGGTATCTCTGGATCTCCCATTGTCTTTTTTGGGGGATGTTCTTCTATCCATTCATTAATTAGAAACTTTATTTGGTTATTATCAATAAAACAACCATAAAAGTACATTCAAAATTACAGTATTAAAAACATCAATCATAGCTAAAAATAAAAATTTCATATACAAATTGATTTCCGCAATCTAAAGACATATTTAAAAAAAGCAGAAACAGATGCAACTGTTAATATAGTATCTAGTTTCTGTATTGCTAAAAAAGCAGGGCGACACTGATTCACTTCCATAGCCTACAGTATGGGCACAATCAATCTCTTCCGTGGCATTACATAGAACTTACAATAAAATAAAATATGAATGTCTGATTGTTCTGATAGATCATCACAGGGGCATTTACTCAATTGTCGTGACCAATTATTCATATCAGGGAAGCTAAGGGCTCTAAAGAGAATGTTTAACCTAAAGCGTGTTAATAAGAACCTTTCGCGATCACTCATATGTAGAGTTGCATATGGTTGTAGGTTGCTAGGGGTCATTATTAGTTGATGGGCATTTACTGTCTTTTTCTTTGTTTCATCATTAAATCTTCTTTCTTCCAGGTACTTCATACATTGGTATTTAAGCTCCTTTCTGGGGGTATGACACATTGAGAGCTGGTCATCATAATATTCTTGACAGCCCAATTTTATTAGAACATTTTTCACATATGAAAGCCATCTTATCCTGCTCACATGGTCTAGGCTGATCGCATCCTTGAAGATAGTGCGGTTCAGGGCACACTCCTCGGTGGTCCAAACCCTGTGCCACAAAAGTACTGGTTGGACCTTGATAGTATCTTCGATATATGGTTAAACCAAGTTCCGTGTGACAAATATAAGTAGAGACACTCTGGCACAGCTAAGAGATATCTCAAAAACATGTTTTCCGCCAACTGGATGCATTTCACATTGGCATATCCCCATATACCTGCACCATAGACAGCAGTTGCTACCCACGTTGCGCTATAGATTTTTAAAAGCTCCCTAATTGGCTTTTGCCCATCTTTTTACAGATGTGTTTTAGAACCATAATGGCTTTACAGAACATCAGCCTTCTTTATCTTATTGCGCTTGACCACAGGCCGGATTCCTCAAACAGTATGCCTAAGTACGGGAAAGTGGGGGTGAAGTCCAAGGGATTTTTTTCCGTTTGTTTTCCCCTGGGCCACAATTCATACAAAAAGTTATTGTACAATTCATTTTCAAGTCCAGGCTAGACATATAAGTGTTGAAAGATATTATCATTCTTTGCAGAGCGAGGGGGGTCCGGGCCATTATGACCGCATCATCCGCATACAGGAGTGCAGGGATTGATCTTTTTGCTATCATAGGCATATCTCTGCACTCCTGCAGCAGGGTTCTTTCCAGGTCATAAATGTAAACTAAAAATAAGAAGGGAGCAAGGACGCACCCTTGTCTCACCCCTCTCGCTATGCTAAACGATCTCATACACTCCCCGTTTCTGCCATAACGGACTGATGCTGTTGCACCAGAATAGAGCTCCATAAGGAAATTAATTATATTTTTCTCCACCCCCAGATTTTCTAATATCAGCCACAATTTACTGTGTGTAACGCAATCAAACGCTGACGTTAAGTCAACAAAGGTGAAAAAGAGGCGTTCACTCGTAGCCTTGATGTATTTTTCTTGTAGCATAAAAAGATTGAGGCCCTGATCTACGGTACCTAAGCCTTTCCGAAACCCATACTGTAGGTCACTAATGATTGAGTTTTCGTCCGCCCATCTTTGCAGTCTGCTTAAAATCACTCTACCAAAAATTTTCATGGATGAATCTAATAATGAGATCGGGCGATAGCACACGCAACATTGCCTATCTCCCTTTTTAAAGATAGGAACAATGATGGATTTAAACCATGATGGGGTTAAGGCCCTCTCGCAGGTAGCATTAAATAATTGCGTTAAAATAGGCCCCTAAAGATCCGTATTACTTTTAAACAGATCAGCTGGTACTCCGTCAGAGCCTGCAGCTTTCCCACCCTGACTCGCCTTTATGCTTAAGTTCACCTCTTCCACAGTGATATCCAGTACGAAGTTCCTAGTCGTGCATTCTGCCCTCTCTGCCGCAGTCATTGTAGGTTGTATTTGCTGCGCTCCACATGGTGCACTATACAAATGGGCATAATGATTTACCCATTCATCCTCTGGGATCGCTATTTCAATACGTGCCTTAGTGTTATCATTAAGGAATGGGGCATTCACCGCTTTCCAAAAAGCAGTTGTATCCTTAATCTGTGAGGCCTCACACAATGAATCCCAGGCATCATTTTTAATATCAACTTTTCTTTTTTCCGCGTCTTATTATAGGCTTTCCACAACTCCCTGATCAATATAGGGTCACGAGCCGCAGCATTCAAAGCGTGCTTAAGTTTGGAATGGGCCTTCGTGCATGCTGTAGCAAACCAGCTCACGGTTTTTTCCTTGTGGTTTTTCAGTTCCACCCATAAACTATCCTTAATATATGTGGCAATTAGTAAAAAATGTTTGATAATACACTGGCTATCCGAGTTTTCATCCAGACAAGCCATAATGCTAGTTAAGCATTTTTTGGTCAATTTGTAAATGAAATCTTCCGGGACCAGCTTGCTCCATTTTAAGGAGTATCCATTTTGTCTACTCATATTTACATCAGGGATGGCCTGCCTCACCGTATTGTCTCCCCCGGGATCATAATATGGATTTAGGATCTCCATAGTTAGAGGATTATGATCGCTGAGTGCTACGTTAAGGGTTTTGCAGGTTTTGATCTGTCGTCCATATCTAACAGGGAATAGTATAAAATCAATTATTATGGAGGCACCCCTACCATTAAATGTCGGAAGGAAAGCGGACACCATTTGGCAAATTTCATTTGCATAGCCCAAATCACATGAAAAAACGATTTCATTTAGAAGTTCCCCGCACGTGGTATGTTCAAAATGGGTTAAGCTAGTATCCTGATCTAGCATAATACCACAGGTACCTTGTTGTACCCTTTTACAAATTGAGCAGTTGAAATCCCCTCCCCATATGACAATTATTTTTTTAGTGCTTCCTTCCATCACATGTTTTATATCAGCACCCGATGTTTTCAGTGTTCCTTCAATTATATCCACAGGGATGTTGTTATAGATTCAAACACAATGAATTACTAATATGTATCTTGACCATGTGATATCTATTATTAGACACAAAATCTATTCTATTACATTTAAGCTGGTTTGATACATATGTGCACATGCCCCCTTTTGCCCTGCCATGTGTTGAATTTGTTGGTGGTGTAAATAAAGTTTTAAATCCGCATAGATGGCAGGCCTCTGTACCCAAGTTTCTTGAAAGCTTAAAATGTCAAATTTATTTATGGTATTAATCCATATACTATTAGTCAGTTTTGATTTTAAGCCCGCAACGTTCCAAAACATTATCAACCATCCTCCCCTATTGTCTGGTGGAGCATTGGGGTTAGCAGGACCATTCTTCTCTGGGGGTTCCCTATGTAAATACTCCCCTATGGGGTGTCTCCTAGGGGTATCCAGTTCAACGGGATTAAATTAAACTGTATCCTCAGTGGGGTTAGTGGGTCTGGTATTCTCTGTAGTTTCGCTGTGTCGATTCCCACCTATGAGATCTCTCTTGGAGGTGTCTTGTTCAACAAGTTTAAATTAAGCTATGCCCTTACTATACGCCTTCATTTCGCTAGATGCCCCATCATATACTCCTTCACGATCCATTACCATATCAAGCGGATTAGGTATGTGATCCATTGCCAGGCTTCGTTTGGGGTTATGAAAGAAAAGTGATCTAGATTGATAGATCTCTTTTAGTTTAGCGGGAAATAGCAACATGTACTTTTCTTTTACTGAATCAAAGGTTTTACGTTGTTTTTGCACGTCTCTGGCGTAATCAGGGAATACCATTATTTTTGTGTCTTCCACCCGTATTTCTCCCTTATTCCTCATTTCCCTGAGAAGGAGATCTCTGTTCTGATAGTTGAGGAATAGCGCAATGCGAGGCCGTGGCGGAGCCGCGGTTGGTAATTTGGCCCCTGGTATTCTGTGGGCCCCTTTAATCACAAAACAGGGGGAGAATCTTGTGCCTGGAAGAGAATCCACTAGCCATTTGCTCAGGAAGGCACCGGCATCTGATCCCTCAACGGCTTCCGGAGAGCCGATGAAGCGCAGGTTGTTCCTTTGGTCGCGATTTTCAGCATAGTCGACTCTACATGTCACCTCTTTCATGGCTGCAGTCAAGGCTGTGACCTCCTTCCCGAGAGCGAGTGAAGTGTCCTCTACCTCTGATATTCTTTGCTTGGCTTGTGTGACCTTTTGAGAGAAGTTGCGAATATCCTGATGCAACTGGTTTACATCTATCCGTATTTAATCTATTTTGCCTTCCAGAGCCTCTCTAGAGGATTGAATGGCCTGGAGTAGGACATTGTAGTTGGGCATGTCAGTTGTTTTCTTGATCTGTGCCACAGGGGCACTCATGACTTTAGTAAACTTGTCCATTTTCTCCTGCTGTTGTGCTTTAGGATCCTTATCCTGTGCCATCTGACGCCACTGCTCTGCACTGTGGGCTGCAAGAATTCAAACTGTTTTACTTTCAGTCCAGTTTGGAATGAGGTAGAATTGTTATCCTCAGAGTGCACTGGAGTGTACTCGATAACTTCTTTCTGTATTAAATCTGTCCATTGGCGCTCCCCCAAGGGAGGAGTGACGTGACCTGGCTTGGCTATGTACTGCTCCGATATCCGAGATGTTGTGACCCTCTGGTAATTGTGTTTTCGCCCGGGGGCCACTGAGGTAGAACTAGATGATCGGCAAAAGCTGCAAGTCGTAGGTCTCCCTGCCCCCATAGACACCCACCCCCACATGCCGCCAATGTCACTTCTGATACCAGTAGTTCACCAATAGGGCACCTTCTGTGTGCCCCGGGTCGAGTATCTTTAGGCAGGCAGGACTTTCACTATTAATAAAGTATGCTCAAGTGGTTAGCTATATTCCCTAGTCAGGAGGGTATGGGTCAGCAAAGCTGTATTTGAGTCCCCATTGCCTCCAATCCGGTGGAGTTCCCTTTCCTGTGAGCCCTGGTCTGATATGAAGGCCATTCAGGGCCCACTCGCTGGTATACGCAACCCAGAGTTCTGGCTCTGTTTCTGGAAGAAGGGGGTGAGGGGGTATCCCTGTCTATGGGCCTCGGGCAGGTCGCAATGTCTTATAAAACCTCGGAAGAGGCACAGGCGTCCCCACTCTGTCCCCTGGGCCCCCCACCCCGTCCAATTCCTCCATAATCTCTTATCCGGTCCACGGTGGGTCACTTCTCCCAGCTCAAGCCTGCCGATCCTTGCGCGCTAGTGTGAGCAGGACCGCTCCCCTCCGCAGTCCCCACAGCCACACTTGGGATATTCCTCGGCCCCAGGCCTCTCATTCCCTCGCAGGCCACTCCCTGCACCACAGGTTAAGGGTACCGCCCGCGACTGCACCGGATTTCGTGTTCCTCATCCCCGTCGGCAGACGAAGAACACTTCCGCTGATGTCCGCTTCGCTATGCTGACACTGGCACAGCTCTCCGGCCTCTTTGATGTCACCCCTCTTATCCGTCTTCAGGATCTGCCTCACGACCCGTCACTACGCCACAGCATTCACTGGCTTGCTCAAGGTATTGGGGGTCGTGGGGGGCAGGAGGGTTCCACAGATATCCTCTCCTTGCCCCAGTATTTGGAACTTTCATAGATTCTCATGCTTTTGTATCATTCCCTGTCATCGGAATGGGATTCTCTGTAACTAAATAAAATAGCAGTAGGTACAAAAGAGAAAGAAAAAGGCCTAGGCCCCATTCCCTTCTGTATCATATCCGCCTCTTTTTGTAAAAGAGGCCAAACTTAGGCATCAGCCAATCAGAAGAGCCTCACCCCTTAGAACCCTCCTGAAGGAACCTCAGAGCCTCGGATTTTCTACCGCACGTTGTGCTTAGGGAGGCTCCTTTGAGCTCTGCTCAATCTCTACTCTTTCAGTAGTTTTTTCTTCAGGTTTTCTCTCGTTGTTGGCTGTTCCTTCCAGATTTCAGATAAAGAAAAGAAGGCCCTTTTCAAGCCGTGTTCCACCTGTGGCAAGAAAAGGCTATTTGTTGAGGATAAGCATAAGGATTGCATCTACTGCTTCTATCCTGATCATAAAGCTGCGGACTGCAAAATCTGCCACACTTTTTCAACCAAGACCCTCCGGGATCGTGAGGGTAGGCTTCTTACATGGCTCCAGAAATTGAAGTCCAGGAAGGACACAGTCTCCAGTGATGAGGACTCTTCTTCTGCGTCATCAGCTAGGTCAGTCAAGGGTAGGGGTTCCCCTTCTTCTTCTGTGGAGCATCCTTTTAAGGCCTCAAAAAAGACCCCCAGAGAGTCTGAGAGCAAAGGTCCAGTCGAATCTCCTCACCATGGTGAAAAGGAGAAGGTAGGACCATCTACGCCTTTTTTGGGTATAAAGACTGTTCCAGCCTTCAAGAAACCCTCTTCTCAGTCTTCTGGAAAGTCTGACAGAAGTTCCAAGTCGTCGACGATGAAGACGTCGTCGGCGGAGACTCCGTCGGCGAAGAAATTGAAGCCTAATCTTAAAAAGGTACTGTCGACGGGCTCGTCCACAGAGCAATCGACGTCCACGGGATCGTCGGCGAAGATTGTGTCGACGACGGCAGTTGTAGCGGTGTCGACGAAGATTCCGACGACAGCGACGTCGACGATGACCGCGACGTCGACGAGGGTGTCGACGACGAAGTGTTCGTCGACGGTGGTGACGACGACAGTGTCGTTGTCTAAGGCTTCGACGACGACAACATTGATGACGACGACAGCAGGAGCGTCGACGCCATCGACGACGCCCATCTCGTCATCGAGTGTTCTTTCGTCGACGAAGACTGATCCGTCGACGAGGCCGACAACGGCAGTATTAACAGCACCATTGTCGACGGGATCGTCAGCGATTTTGTCATCGGAGAAAAGAGTTACAATTTCAATGACCAGAATTACACCGGACATGACATCTCCTAGGAGAGTTACCCCCTTTTTTCCAGCTCTACTTTTAGAGGAGGATGAGGATGAATCAGAGGATGATGATCATGACTCTTATGGCTATGCCAACAGCCCATCCCAGCTTCTGGTTAAGTGCCAAGAGACCGAATCGGATGGAGAGTACAACCAGGAATGTGGTTATCATCATCATATTGTGCAACCACAACAATACTCGGGACAAGACATGGTGTCGGTACCATCGTCTCTTACAGGAGCATCACAGTATGCTACAGGACTATAAGTCTAGGTGTTCACAACCTGCTGCTGCTCCAATTGCTCAAGCCATGACAGTCCCTGCGACTCCCAACATTGGCTGCACCAGAATTGCCGGCCCAAGAGATCTCTCAGCCACAGACACCGGTTCCACAGGAGTCTTCGATTCCACTGAACACCAATGATGATTCCTCGGATGAGGATCAAAATTTTGATGACAGGACTGATCAAGATACCGAATGGGATGAATGTCATCCCGGACCCAGCATCTCAATGTCCGGATCCTGTGGACTCCCCGCCAGCTGATATAGGGGGATTTCATAAGCTAATGGAAAGGGCGGCTGGGAGATTCAAACTGTCTATGCCCTCTGTTGCCACGGAATGTTTCTTGTACGATTTTAAAGAGCCTTATAAGAAGACAAGATCTATCCCTATTGCCCAGCATCTTTGGGATGAGGGTCTTGAGGCAATGAAAAATCCAGCGACGGTGATCCCTGTGCTACCGCGCCTCGACAAGGAATATAAAGCGCCTGAAGATGGTCCGGCATCTCTGACGGGACATCCGAGACCGGACTGGGTTATTTCTCAAGCGGCGCAGAGAAAGTCACGCAAACCCTCAGCTCCATTGACAACTCCTCTGGATAAAGAGGGCAGGAGGTTAGATAATGCCGGAAAAAGATTCTCTTCCATGGCGAGTCTATTAGTGCGGGCAGCTAATGCCTTGGTGATATTGGGGAGATATGATCGCCAACTATGGTGTGATGTTTTGCCGTACTTGGAGCAACTTCTCCCAGAAGCAAAAACAGAGGCTAAAAAAGTTTTGCAAGAAGGTGAGGCTACGTCGATGGAAATCATTGTCTGTGTAATGGACATTGCCAAAGGCGGCATTCCGCTCTTTGACTGGTGCTGCGGTCCTTCGTCGCCAGGGGTGGCTTAAGGCGACTTGGTTTAGACCTGAAATCCAGAATAAAATCCTGGATCTTCCTTTTGATGGAGAAGCATTATTCGGGAAATTGATAGATGACACTCTCCAAAATATTAAAAAAGATACTGAGACCGCTAGATCTCTGGGTACGCTTCAGTACCGTAAGGCTCCTTAGAGGTGCCAGGGGCAAAAGCACCAACTACGAGGCTCTTATCAACAGCAAAGGTACTCCTCCTATGGCTCAAGTTCACCACAATACCGCCAACCTTATCAACAAAGGCAGGTCCAGTCCTCCAATTTCTCGAGACCTAATAACAGAGGGAAGCAGGCTCGCTAAGGGCGTGATGCGTCCAAGAGACAATAGTGGCCTCCTTGCTCTTCCTACTGTGCCCACCTCCGAAAGATCATCGGTAGGAGGCAGGTTGGCACAATACCTTCAGAACTGGTCCAGGATAACATCAGACCGTTGGGTGCTAAACATCATTCGAAAGGGCCATACTTTGGAATTCACACAAATCCCTCCATCCAAGCCCCCTGCTGCCATTCCATCAAAACATCTGCGTCTCCTGTGGCTCGAGGTTCATCAAATGCTTCTGAAGGGTGCTATAGAGTCGGTCCCCTCTCCTCAAAGAGGAGAAGGATTCTATTCCAGGTTCTTCCTGGTAAGGAAGACGCTAGAGAAATGGCGCCCCATTTTAAATCTCAGGGATCTCAACACCTATCTCATCTCTCTGTCTTTCCGGATGGTCTCTCTTCAAGACATTCTACGTCTAATCAACCCGGGGGATTTCATGGCCACGCTCGATCTCGAAGATGCGTACTTTCATGTTCCAATTCACCCAGCACACAGAAGGTTTCTACGATTTACAGTAGCCAAGAGCCACTTTCAATTCAGGGTTTTACCCTTTGGTCTTCGCTCTGCCCCGAGAATATTCACGAAGGTGCTGGCACCAGTAGCAGCGTCTCAACGGAAAAATCACTTTTCAGGTTTTTCCTTACCTGGATGATTGGTTACTGAAGGCTCCATCCAGGGAGGCCGCGAGGGATGCGGTCGAGGCATGTACCAACCTGTTTCAGAATTTGGGTCTCACCCTTAACAAAGAGAAGTCTTCTCTGGTCCCGTCCAGGACAGCACGCTTCCTGGGAGCCATCTTGAACTCCGATCTCAAGAAAGCTTTCCCAACCTTGGAGAGACAAGTAAAACTGCAGACCATGGCGCTAGGCCTACAAAAAAGGTGTCTTTCAATACACCGCTACAAATATCTTCTGGGGGTGATTTCATCATGCATTCCTCTACTTCCACACTGCAGATTGAGGATGCGTCCTATTCAGGAGCAGCTGGACATCCAATGGAACCAAGTCCATAGGTCGTTCTACCACAAGGTGACCATCACCCCGGCAATGAAAAAAGCGGGCTTGTGGTGGACAAAGCATGAAAACTTGTCCCAAGGTCTATCCTTCGTAAACGATCCATCTCCTCAGGTGGTGACGACAGATGCGTTGGATGGTTGGGGAGCAGTGCTGCAGGACCTGCATGTCAGTGGACATTGGTCTCCTCAGACCCGTCGGCTCCACATCAATCTCTTGGAGCTCAGAGCAATCAAACTGGCTCTTCAAGCTTTTCTCCCTCGCCTAAGAGGTTCAAAGGTTCTCATCCGAACGGACCTCACCACGGCCATGCATTACGTCAACAAAGAAGGAGGAACCAGATCTCTCCCATTGTCTCAGGAAGCTCAAGAAATCTGGGAATGGGCGATCCTGCACAAGATATCTCTGCAGGCAGAACACCTGCCAGGGGTTTTGAACAAGAGTGCAGACAGACTAAGCAGGTTATCCTTGATCAGTCACGAGTGGGAACTGAATCAACGGATTCTGGACGAGGTCTTTCAACATTGGGGCAAACCCACAATAGATCTATTTGCCATACCGACCAACAAGAAATGCCGTTCTTATGCAAGCAGGCTTCACCACCGAGGATCATTCGGGAATGCTCTTTCGATAGCCTGGTCAAGGACATTTGTCTACGCCTTTCCCCCCATTCCACTGATCCCGAGACTCATCAGGAAGATCAAAGTGGAACCTTGCAGGATGATTTTGATAGCCCCTGCTTGGCCAAGACAGTTCTGGTTCACAGACCTCCTTCTGTTGTCGCGGGCTCCTCCTTTTCCCTTGAGAACCATTCCAGACCTACTCACAATATCCGAAGGACAAATTTCGCATCCAAAGTCTTTGCACCTGACAGCATGGCTCCTCAGCAGCGAGAATTTATGAATCTTCCTATCTCAAATGAAATAAAAAGTTCTTTCCCAGGCTAGAGCCCCTTCCACGAACAAGACTTACCGTCTCAAATGGAAGAGATTTTGTATTTGGTGCAGAAAGCTAGGGGTTGACCCCTTTTCTTCAAAACCTCATCAACTTCTGCCTTATCTTTTGTCCTTGGCTAAGACGGGGCTGGCCCATTCGTCCATTAAAGTCCATTTGGCAGCAATTTCTAGATACAGACGTTCTGAGTCTGAACCTTCTCTTTGGTCTTCCAGGATAGTGAAACAATTTCTCAAAGGGTTGTTCCGTGTCTACCCTCCGGTGAGGCCTCCGCCTCCTACTTGGCAATTGAATTTGGTCCTTACTCAACTCATGAAGGGCCCATTTGAACCAATACATCGAGCAGACATGAAATTCCTTTCTTGGAAATTGGCACTCCTCTTTGCTCTCACATCTGCAAGACTCATTGGAGAGTTGCAGGCTCTGACGATCCAAGAGCTGTTTCTCCAGTTCAAAAGAAATACGTAATCTTGAGAACAAACCCGAAATTCATACCGAAGGTGCCCTCGAACTTCCTCTTAAATGAGCCGCTTATTCTTAAAGCTTTCTTTCCTCACCCTACTACACCTGCGGAAAGATCATTGCATTCTCTAGATATACAACGGTGCTTAAAATTTTATTTAGATCGCACCAAGGGATTCCGTAAATCCTCCCAATTGTTCATTGCTTTTGGTGGTCCTTGCAAAGGTCTCCCTATATCAAAGCAAGGTATTGCGAGGTGGGTTACAAGTGCCATTCTACAATGCCATACTGCAGCGAGTAAGCCGCTGACCAGCAAAGTTAGGGCGCATTCCACAAGATTGGTGGCCTCTTCAACAGCTCTCTTCGCGGGAATACACATCAAAGACATTTGCAGGGCTGCGACTTGGAGCAGCATGCACACCTTTACGAAGCATTACTGCTTGGACTCCTTGCAACAGGAAGACACAGCTGTGGGCCAGGCAGTCCTGAGGAACCTCTTCCACTGATTGGTGAGCTTTCCTTTCTATCCCACCTTCCTTTTTCTGCACATTTTGTTTACATCATGTACTGATGGCTATTGCAATGTATGTTTATGCCACACAATGTGTTTTTTATTGCTGACTGCTTGCTACTCTGATACAAAAGCATGGGAATCTATTAACGTTCCAATACTGGGGCAAGAAAACAAGTTTGGTAACTTTCATAGATTCCCATGCGCCCACCTACCTCCCCGAGGAAAGCTCAGCCTCCAGCAGATACGGTGACTGTTACACAACGGCTACGAAAATCTGAGGCTCTGAGGTTCCTTCAGGAGGGTTCTAAGGGGTGAGGCTCATCTGATTGGCTGATGCCTAAGTTTGGTCTCTTTTACAAAAAGAGGCGTATATGATACAAAAGGGTATGAGGCCTAGGCCTTTTTCTTTCTCTTTTGTACCTACTGCTATTTTATTTTGTTACCGAGACTCCCATTCCGACAACCGGGAATTATACAAAAGCATGGGAATCTATGAAAGTTACTAACAACATACGGAGAAAGGGGGTCCAGGGGAATATTTAGAGACCTCAAGCACAGTTACAGCCCCCTACATAAGACACTGTATTACCAAAAAATAACTGTGGGTCTAGAAACGACTATCTCTGTGTTCACATGTGTATGAATACACATGCAGTAGATATTTGTTCAAACTACTGTTACTTTGCACTTGATATATTTTAATATTGGAAGTGATTTGTTGTAAAAAATAAATGAGGTTCTTTCAAATTCACTATCCAATTTTAACAGTTAGCACTTCCTCTCACCGTTTTTGTTTTAGCACTGCTTTTCAGTTACCACTAGTAAGAACACTTGTACTTGCAGGGTGGACACACCACTCTGTGCAATGGCCCAAATGATGACCAGGGCGGTTCAGAACCTGTAACTGATGGGAACAATATCACACAGTGATCAGTCCCTATGCAACTTATGAGTCCTAAATTGTTGCATAACATACACATGTGAACACAGAGATAGTCGTTTCTAGACCCATGGTTATTTTTTGGTAATACAGAATCTATGAAAGTTACCAATACTGGGGAACCAAAGTTACAGGTAACTTGTTTTCTTACCACTCCTACCCACCCCAGATCGAAGTCTGCGGAGAGCCCCTCGGGGTTGTCGTTTTCGTCTCGCGGGCTTCAGACCTCCGCCATTTTGTCTCTGGCTAGGGCTCTGATTCTAGCTAACTTTTCTTTGGATGTCTGCCCGTTGTTGCCACGGCAAACCCGTCCCCGTATGAGCGCTATGTTCCTGCACTTTGCCGATATGTTTTGGGGTCAGGATTACGGTGTTGATTGAAGGATTCGAGCAGGATTAGTTGTGGGCTCTCGGAGATCCTGTCGGACTAGTCTAGTCCGCCATGGCGCTGGCCAAGCCCCTCCTATGCTTACACTTGTAAGCGTATTTCACCTGAAAGCGCATGCCCTGTATGTAGGCTTGCTGCATTTCTTCTCTTAATAGAGCGCAGCTGTGGGGTGATTGTGTGCCTTCGTTAATGGTTTCATGTTAATCGCAGCGCCCGTCATGAGCCGCAATTAACACGAAAACTTTAAAAAAGGCACACAATCACACCGCAGCACAGCTCTATTTAGAGAAGAAATGCAGCAAGTCTACACAACGTGTGCTTTCAGGTGATTCAGAAAGCACGCTGTGTTTGGTGCTGCATTTTTGTTTTCTAGAGTGCGGCTTCGGGCAGATTGTTTGCTTCTGTGTAAAGTATTCATGTTAATCGCAGCTCGTGACAGGCGTTGCAATTAACACGAATACTTAGAAGCACACAATGAGACCCGCAGCCGCACTCTAGAAAACAAAGGAACTTTAGCAAGTGCTCCCTCCTTAATCGCACAGGCTGCCTCTTTTGCGGCAATCTGGAAATCCCCTTTTTTCACACCGCTTGCCTTTTGAAAGTGGTGACGCAAATGCTCTCACGGGATGTGTGTGCTTGCCACACACACGCACAGAGCACTGCTCGCTTGGGGGCACCGAGTTACGCGCACACCTTAAAGGGAACACTGGAGAGGATGCCTGCGCCAGAAGTGGGATGTGGTTGTTGAACCTACTTTGGAAGAAGGGCGGAGGCTTTTGTCCCGATGTAGACCTGTGCCCACTCACTTCAAAGAGCTTTATTTTGACAAGATTGTCACAAAAGCAAGTACAACATAGTATACATAATTTAGCTACTAGATTGATCTTAAGACCCAATATGTACAGGTAATAAGAGCAAAGATGAATCATTTCATCATAAAAATGTTTTTATGAAAGTCGACAATCTCATCAATAATACACCACGGAATCACATAACATACTCTATACACAGTAGTAACATGATTTATAATGCAATAAGATAACACATTTCAGAGTGGCACAAACCTTAAAACACAAGGTTAACCAAATGGAAGGTTGGCTATAAAATTGATCAAATCAATAAAATAGGACATCTAATAAAACTCCAGACATGGTTGAAGATAAAAAGGTTAAAAAGTTATTAAGCGCGTTAAAGTGCAAATAGTAAAAAGTTTCACACAGTGGGATTCAGGTAGCACCGTGAAGGTCAAATTAATACTTCAATGGAGGGGAAACCTGGTAGCAAATAATTCTCAATTGATGCAGTTTTTGATCTGATGCACCAAACCCACTTTTGAAATTTGGCTAGGGGAATAGCATAACAAATCGAGGGGTTAGTCCTCAGAATTCTTAAAGCTTTGCTGCTGTGCCTGGTGCCCAAGTTCTTACATATAGGCGCTAGCCAGATCTTTTGCGGGGTATCATAGGCTGGACATACAAAGAGAACATGTGGGTATGTTTCTGTGATCAGCACAATATGGGCACTTATTGTCTCCTGATATTGACCAATTTGCAGTAAAGGTTTTTAACGGTAGGGTACCGACTCTGAATTGAAAATAGAGTTTACGGTCAAAGGGTTGGAAATAGTATCCCAGTATGGTTCAAGATGGAGGCGAGGTTTAGCTAAAAAGAACTTCCCAGTCAACGTATCACTCAGTGTGCTATTGTTTTGACCCACCATGTCCCAGTATTTATTCTTCAATACAGCTTTGGGCACAGACAGTAAGTTAGTCGGATTTTCCCACAAATTGTTCAGGCCCATTGAAGTCAGTGCCTCCTTGATATCTATGAGCCAGCTTATTTTATGGTGGTGATCAGCATCTAGGACATCCCTGAGTCTACTTGCGAAGGTGGATAGCTCAGGTGGGACCCAATTTCGATGCCAGTGCCCACTCAACGCCTTCCTCTGGAAGGACAAATTCAGAATGCTCACCCTGCCCAGGTCTTGTATGCCCTTGACCCTGGAGACTGGATGTTGGCAATAGTTTGCAGGATGCCTAGTTCCATAAACCCATTCTGCAGGCCCATTGGCTCTACTTGCAGTTTGTGGTTGGACAGGAGCATTTTCCGTTAGCTGTGCTTCTTTGGTCTGACCAGCACCCCTTGAGTGTTTACTGTTCTGTTTCTTGTCTTTTCCCCAGAAAGGAAAGTGCAAAATATTTTTGCTATGATATAGATCGTTCGGCCTCTGTCATGGATTTCACTGTGGTCAAGTCTGCGGCTGCTGACTGGTAGCCTCCTGCATCCTGCTGGTCAAGCATATTGGATGTCAGTGGGATCTGAAGTCTCAGTGAGCTTAACATGAAGGGGAGCTCTCTCCGACCATGCCCAGATTTTGGGGGAGACTGCAAAAATCCGGCAATGCAGTTACTGAACCGTGATTCAGTCAGCGGCTGACCCCCTCTCCCTGTCCACTCAGAGTTGACATTGGTGACTAATGTGTAACTTCTGGGTTGGGGCAGCGACCAGAGGGAAGTGGAGATCAGATGCCTCTGCTCTCTGACAGAGGCATATCTCTATATCAATCACCATCTGTTTGGTGTTAAAAGCCTCCTGCCATCCATCAGGGAAAGGCTGGTGCAGGTACCCACAGACAACACCAATGCCATGTGTTACTGCAACAAACAGGGCAGGTTGGGGTTGTGGGCTCTCTGCCAGGAGGCACTACGCCTCTGGAAATGCTAGACCAACAAAGAATTTTCCTGGTGATGAAGTACCTGCCAGGATAATTTAATGCAAGGGCGTACAAGGTCAGCTGTTGACACCTAGGGGATCATGAGTGGTAGCTGCACCCAGTGTTGGCGCAAGGCTTCTTCCGCGAATGGGAAGAATCTCAGTTTGATATTTTCGCCCGACTGAAAACATGCATGTCAGCAATTCTCCACATTGGAGTTTCCTAGGCGTTTTCTCACTAGGAGGTAAATTCCACCTTTGGTGGAACTCTAGACTCCTGTATGGCTTTCTGCTGATGTCTCCCCTTTTCCCAAGTTCCGTGAAAGATCAGGGGTGACTGAGCCAAAGTTATTCTAGTAGCCTCTGATGGAGCACAGACAGTATGATATTCAGATCTCATGGGCATGAGAATATGTCCTCTGATCATTCTGCCTTCATGGAGTATCTACTGTTGCAGCAACTGGTCAGGACCATCTCCTTCTGCTGTTGACCACAAAACAGCCTCTGAAAGAACTGCATGATCATTACATAAGGGGTTCCTGTCCTGGACATATGCCAGGCAGCTATGCAGATGTCCCTTCATACATTCAAGAAGCTTCTAACTAGGTAGCCAGTGTCGCAGAAAGTGGCAATTTGGCTGCTTTGTCCTACATGACTTTTTGGTTTGAGTCCCTTTACTTGTCCACCTACAAAGTGGTACTTCTTTGGTATCTGTTCAAAAGATGAGGAATTTGCGATTAGATGTCTCTGTCAGAAAATCAAGTTACTTACTTTCGGTAACTCTGTTTCTGGTAGGGACTTAGTCTAACCTCAGACCCTTCCATTCTCCTTATTCTGTGAATAGTACTCTATCAATTAGTAAGATCCCATATTTAGGAATCTGCACACTGGTCATGCTAATTTGCTATTTTAAGTTTAAATGTATTTATTGAGTTTTCAAGAATTAGACAACCATACAGAGGAATGATCAAAAACACAATGTAAAAAGATATACAATCCACAGCTGGTCTCATAGCTGGATAAGACATATCAACATCGTAAAATACAAGCTAGAGAAAGCATATACACAGCCATGAGTGGATTACAACATGAAAAGCTCTGCCCTTGTCGGCAACCAAAAACATTAACTACCCTCCCCAGCCCCCCATCCCCCATTCCCCTCCCCCGCCACGTCCGGTAGTCCCTGTATCACATTGAGCAAGTCCCGTTTCTGCATCTATGGCATCAATAGCTAATCGGTAGGAGAGATTGGTGGGTCCATCCAAAGATCTGAGAGACTTAACACTCGTAGGTATTTGGGCTGGGTAATCTCGTTGAATTCTGACAAGAGCAGCTTTGGGAATGGGCCCCAGGTTTTCTGAAAGGAGTCGGTGGATTTATTCAGAGTAGTTGAGATAGGTTCCATCCCCAAGATGTACCAAAGCCTATGTAGCCAACCTGTGTGTGTAGGAGAAGTGGAGGATCCCCAATGCAACAAAATGTTCTGCAGCTCCGCCCCTAGTGGCAGCCCCATTTGAAATCCTCTCATGCTCTTAAGGAGCTAGGTAATTGTATTAGGAAGGCCTAGAACAACATAGACAGGAAGCCTCGGAATCTGTGTGTCTAATAGATCATCTATCTGGTCTAGGATCGCGGAACAATAGCTAGACAACTGTGGACACTCCCACAGAATATGTAAGAGTGTTCCCTCGCTGTCGCAGCCACGCCAGCAAGTTGGACTCCTATGCGGATTGCCTCTATATAAACGCACATGTATGAGATACTAATATGTAGCTATTTTCATGGCTGTTTCTATGCTAGATACATTCCGGGCCGTGTGTTTTGCCCTATAATAGATCCCTTCCCAGTCCTTCTGTGTGAGATCCCCCTCCTGTTCTCTTCCCCATCTCCTCAGGCTCGGCGTTGCTTGTGGCGGTGGATTATGTCTAATCCATGTCGTACATTTCGGATATCAGCCCCTTATCATTGAGTTTAGTAGTGAGCCATTTCTCGTATTTAGTCAGACGTCTGCCCCCCTGTTCTCTCACCTCCTTTTGAAGTACCCAGTGCCGTAATTGCCAATATGGCAATCGCTCGGATTCAGGAATCCTGTATTCATGCTTCATCTGAGAAAATGATAGGACTCCAGAAAGATCAAAAAGATGCCCCACAGAGCGGCAAGAAGTGTCTCGCCAAGCCGTGTAGGACTTGTCAGACATGCCAGGTGTAAATTTGCTGTTCCCGAACAGGGGAGTCAAGGGAGATAGAAAGGTTGTGAAATTCTTCATTGTCGCCACCCCATCCCGACATCACCAACTTAGTGATTGGGGACCCCAGTAAACTGCGTGAACGTTGGGCCTTCTTCAACAAGGGGACCTTCCAGAGAGGAATTCCCGCTAGGGCTCTGTCCCGAAAAAGCCATCGTTTTTCGGATTCTGGCTTTGCTTATTCCACTAAGTAATGCAGTTGTGCCGCTTTATAATAACTGAGGCGATCCGGTATCCCCAAACCCCCCTGCTTGGGCCGCCCATATCCCAAACCTCTGCTCATCTGCAAACGTGACCCTGCCCAGATAAATTGATTAATGTCCCGCTGTAGGGAGGTGATCACTCCAGGGAGAGGTGTCGCTGGGAGGGTTTGAAACAGATATAGTGCTTTGGGCAGGAGTGAAGTTTCGACCGCTGCTATTCTTCCTAGCAGTGAGAGATGGCGTTTGCTCCAGGCGCCCAAGTCTCTCTTCGCCTGTTGTGCTAGTTTGCCATAATTCAGCTGAGTTGTGCGGCGCACCGTTGCTGCCAAGTCTAATCTGAGTTGATTGTAGGAGACACTGCAGAAGATGGGTGATTTGCCCACATTGACTCGAAAGCCTGACATTTTGCCGAATGTATCCAATTCGGCCAAAAAGGCGGAGAGTGAGTCTCTCGGTTCCGTCAATGTAGCTATCCCATCATCCGCATAGAGGCTAATCGGGTATGTTTCTCTCCCGAACGGGATTCTGCAAATTCGTGGATTATCTCTGACCCTCTGCGCCAGAGGCTCAATCTAGAGGGCGAACAGCAAGGGTGACAACAGGCAACCCTGCCGTGTTCCCCGCAGTCTGACAAATGGACGTGAGGAAATGCTGTTCACTCTAATCGATGCTGTAGGTCTGTTATAGCAGCAGCCCACCCAATCCCAGAATTTCTCTCCTATCCTGAATTTGGTCATTGTATGGCCAAGGAAGCGCCAGCCCACTCGGTCAACCGCTTTTTCAGCGTCTACTGTCAGCAGGAGCGCATCCATTTGTGGTTGTTGTGCCTTGTCAATGAGGTTTAGTATTCTCTTGGTGTTGTCCTCACATTGGTGCGATTGAATAAACCCTGCTTGGTCTGGCTCTGTCAAGTTTAGCATGTAGGGGCCTAGTCTTGTGGCGAGTATTCTGGTAAATATTTTAAAATCTACGTTAAGTAGAGAAATGGGGCAGTATGAGCTACATTGCTGCCTATCTTTGCGCGGCTTGGGCATAACCTAATTGCCGCCCCCAGCATTGCCTCCGGGATCGGGTGTTTGCTCCAAAAGGAGTTAAACAGATATCCTCTAGGGTTATGTTCGTGCCATATACAACTTTATAAATAATAGAAATAAAATAGATCAGAATTAAATATTGTTGATGCATACTGTTCCTAAATATTCACTAATCATAAAAAATCCATCAACCCAACTCTGCCACCTAGTGCTTGATAAATATTTAAAAAATCATCAAAATTACAGTAATAAAACCTCATAATGACCCTCCAGATTGACTGGAAAAACGTTATCGCGCTAATGGGAGCATTAGTGACGCTCCTCTGACAAAGTGCTTGTGCTGTGAATATTTTTTACAAAAATCTTTTAAAACTTGAGACTTTGAATTTTAATTGTGTACATTACCACTGTGTCATTATAATTGTCGCGCCACTCCCCGTTCCACCGCAGCGATCTTGTGCTGTTTGCGTGGAGGGAGAAAAGCGCTCGTGTTGCCTGATTAGTTCTTGCGAGGCAGCCATCTTTGATAGGTCGCCGGTCTAGTCTCCCCGCACCTCCCTGAGTACAAAAGGGCGGATTTCTAAGGCGGTCGAGAGATTGACTGGAAAAACGTTATCGCGCTAATGGGAGCATTAGTGACGCTCCTCTGACAAAGTGCTTGTGCTGTGAATATTTTTTACAAAAATCTTTTAAAACTTGAGACTTTGAATTTTAATTGTGTACATTACCACTGTGTCATTATAATTGTCGCGCCACTCCCCGTTCCACCGCAGCGATCTTGTGCTGTTTGCGTGGAGGGAGAAAAGCGCTCGTGTTGCCTGATTAGTTCTTGCGAGGCAGCCATCTTTGATAGGTCGCCGGTCTAGTCTCCCCACACCTCCTAACCCTTATAGGCAGCTACCCCCAGCGCAGCGGTGACGCGCAGCGGGAGCGCCTTTGACGCGCCGAAGAGGCGCCAAAGAGAAGCCAGTCTGCGCCAGTCCGCGTCAGACGCTTCGGGCTTCGTGGTCAGGCACTATGGTAGGGCGCCGCATTGTTTATAGTGCTCCTACGCTGCATGCCCTGCGACCCACTAGCATTTCTTCTTGTCCTATTATTGCCCCTCCCTATCCCACCAATTTGCGTTGCAAAGGCTGTAACTGGGGTCTCTCTCCACCCACTAGAGTGGACCAACAGCCCTCGTACACCTTGAAGCTGCTCCTCCTCAACTGCCGCTCTCTCTCAAAGCATCATACTGAGTTGGCGTTGCTGATTCAGGAGTACAATCCAGAGGCTCTCTTTCTAACAGAGACATGGCTCCAGTCCCACAATAGTCCCACAGTAGTGTGGGCCATTCCTCGAGGCTATACCATCAAGTGTCATAATCGTCAGACAGGCAGGGGTGGAGGACTAGCTATTATTTATAAAGATACGTATAGCTGTCGCATTACCCCCTCCACCTCTTCATCTTGTGAAAACCTATAATTTTCTTTATGTCTGTCTCCGACTACTACCTTTTCTGGGATCTTGGCATATCGACCTCCAGGCGCTTCTGATGATTTTATTGCCAACATAACAGACCTAGCAGCCAACTCTGTACTTGCCTCCGCCAACTTCACTTTGCTGGGCGATCTAAATCTGCATTTAGACGACCCCCTCAATGCCGCTGCTAACGATCTCCGCTCTAGCCTCCAAGCCATTGGTCTGACCCAAAAGGGGTTTCAGCCGACACATAATAGGGGCCATCTGCTGGACCATGTTTTCAGTAATTTGGACACGCTCTCGGTGGAAAAACCAGTACCACTGCCATGGTCGGACCATTGTCTAATTCCCATTACATGGTCTATCAACATTCCCACTACCTCTGCACCTCATATTAGGCATTGGGGTAGGAAATGGAGTGCGCTTCCAATTCACACCTGGGAACAGGCCCTCTCTGAACAACTGCCCCAAAAAACGGAGAATCCTGATCTAGCAGTCCATAATTTTCATAACTGGATCTCCAACTCTCTAGATCGAGTCCTTCCAAAACGCTCCCTGCAAACAATCAGAAGGCCCAAAGTCGCCCCCTGGTACTCTCTCGCCCTTAGGGCCCTGAAACAAACGTGCCGGAAAGCGGAGAGAGCGTGGAGGAAAGACCGCTCTCAATCTAAAAAATTGGAGTACAGGGCAGTTATAATGCACTACAAGAGGGAGATAAAACTTGCTCAAGCCAAATTTTATGAAAATAAAATTAATATGGCAGCCAATTCGCCTAGGGAAATTTTCAAGATCGCTAAATCTCTGATATCTCTTCCTGCTGAGAGACCTATATCAGAGGGGGCGCAGGCCCGCTGTGAGGATCTTGCCACTTTCTTCTCACAGAAGATTCAGGCCATCTATTCCCAATTAGCAGCAAATGATGGGGCACTAATCCACTGCCCACCTCAGACTCAGACCTGCCTCCATCCTGCTCCTTGGCTACCTTTCCTCTCCTGGACCCTAATACTTTAGATTCTCTTGCTCAGAAGGTTACTTCAGGATCTCCAAATGTCCCTGCTCCTCCCCAGACCTTAGTAAAAGCAATGGACACCATCCGCCCCTGTCTGCTGGAGGCTCTTAACACCTCCATTACCTCCAACTCTGTACCAGCCGCCTGGAAGTGTGCAAAAAGGGCCCTGTTAAAAAAACCGAATTTGGATCCTAACAACCTATCCAATTTTCGCCCTATCTCGCTGCTTCCATGGATGAGCAAATTGCTGGAGAGGCATATCAACAAAGCATTAGGGGAATATTTGGAGTCCAACAAATTGCTTCAGGTCTCCCAAACAGGGTTTCGCCCACAACATGGCACTGAGACCGCTCTTTTAGCGGTTACGGAGGCAGCGAGAGCCATAATGGACCATGGTGGTAAAACAGCTATCATACTCTTGGACCTCAGTGCCGCGTTCGACACTGTGAACCATGCCACACTATTACATCGCTTGAGTGGCTTGGGAGTGTCGGGCGCGGCCCTGTTGTGGCTGACCTCCTTTTTGGAGGAACGCTTTTTCCAGGTATTTGAAGGCGAGGCGACATCATCAAAACATCTTCTCAGCTGTGGGGTTCCTCAGGGCTCCTCCCTGAGCCCCACGCTGTTTAATGTTTATATGCAGCCTCTGGAGAAGATCGTTCTCCCCTTTGGTGTGCGGATTGTCACCTACGCAGACGACACTCAACTCGTGGTCTCTTTGGACCACGAGGGGGGTTCGTCGAACACTTTGGGTCCATGTCTGGAGGCTGTAGCTGGGTGGATGCAACTCTCCCACCTCAAGCTCAATGGGGAGAAGACCGAGATCATGGTGCTTGGTAATTCCTCCCCTACCTCCTTCCTGGATGACTGGCCTCTGTGTCTCGGTACTCCCCCCCCCCCCTCCTAAAGAGCAGATAAAGAGTCTGGGAGTCTGGTTGGACAGAGCGCTAGACTTCTCGTCTCAAGCTACTATCACTGCCTCGGTATGCGTGGGGCTAATGAAAATGCTCCGGAAAGTGCTCCCGCTGCTCCCATTCCAGGCGAGGAGGGTCATGGTCCAGGCCCTGATTCTCTCCCGCCTGGACTACGGAAATGTTTTATATCTTGGGGCCCCGGCAACAGTGACAAAAAAACTGCAGGTCACTCAAAACTGCGCCGCCCGCCTACTGTTTAATATCCCTCGCTGGCAGTCGGCGAGAACTGCCCTAAAGGAGCTTCACTGGCTTCCAGTGGCCTCAAGAACATTATTCAAGGCCATGTGCATCCTGCACAAATCCCTTCATCAAACTGGCCCGGCAGTACTGTACCCTCTAATACCGCCGTATGTGCCACTTAGAACCCTACGTTCAGCCTCACTGCACCTGGCAACCAAAGTAAAAATCAAGAGAGCCAGATGGGGCGGCCGCTCTTTCACCTATTCAGCGGCGAAGGCATGGAACTCCCTGTCCCTCAGGAAAAACAGCAACCTGATGTCATTTAGGAGAGAATTGAAAACCCATCTGTTCTCAAAAGCGCATTAATCCTTCCCTGCAGTCGCACACAGAATTCAGTCCCTAGCGCTGCGAGGCCTTCGGGTGGTTATGCGCTATACAAATGGAATTTTCAATTCAATTCAATTCAATTCCTGTTCCCGTCGCTGCCCCTGTGCCTCTCTGCCCGTTCTGCCTTCTGTTCTTATCTGCCCCTGTATTTCTGTATTCTGTATTTTACCTCTGTGCCACTCGTTTTTCCGGTATTTCTGTGCTCTTTTTGCCTTCTGTGCCACTAGTTTTTCCCTCGTTTTTGTGCCTCTTTTGCCTTCTTTTCCACTCGTTTTTGTGTGCCCTTTTGCCCTCTGGGCCACTTGTCTTTCCCTCGTTTCTTGTGCCCTTCTGCCTTCTGTTCCACCAGTTTCTTGTGCCATTCTGTCCTCTGTTCCAGTCGTTTTTGTGCCCTTCTGCCCTCTGTGCCACTCGTTTTTCCCTTGTTTTTGTGCCCCTTTTGCCTTCTGTCCCACTCCTTTTTTGTGCTCTTCTGCCCTCCGTTCCACTCGTTTTTTTGTGCACTTCTGCCCATTGTGCCACTCATTTTTCCTTCTGCTATTTTCGTTGTCCCTCATCGCCCTTGCCGCTGCGTCCCCGCCCCCCTGACTACCCACTGCCCATTCGCTCCCCCCGCCTCCCAGCTGCTCCTCCCACCTCCCCATATATGCCGGGCGCTGGCGCGCCGAAGACGTGCCTTAGGCAAGCCGTCCGCGCCTGGACTGCGCCCAGCGCCCCTGACCCCCGCACCTGCCACAATGACTGCCGCCACTACGACGCCAGCACTTTGCGCGCTCTCAACTCTGGACGGAGCCACACCTGCTTCAAGGCTGCCCCAAAACGCACACACAGCCCCTTCACCTGCCGGAACTGCTGCTACACCAGCCTCAGAGCCGACGAACCACTCGCCAAGAAAGACCCCAACCACCTCCGATGCATACTACTGAACACCCGTTCTGCACGCAAGCATGCCGTCGAGCTCTGGGACCTGCTCGACACAACATCCCCGGACGTCGCCTTCCTGACAGAGACCTGGTTTAATGACTCCTGCGCACCCGACATCGCCATAGCCATCCCAGACGGCTACAAGATCACCCGCAGAGATCGCACCAACGGAGTCGGAGGAGGAATCGCCATTGTCCACAAGAACAGCATCAGGGTCTCAACTAGCACCGACGACGCGCTCAGCACCGCTGAACACATGTATTTCCAGATCCACACAGACCCTAACACGACCCTCAGAGGCACCCTCGTCTACCAACCCCCCGGACCTTGCCCCCAGTTCAGCGACTCTATCGCCGACTTGATCAGCACGCCCTGACCTCCACCGACTAAATCCTCCTCGGAGACCTGAACTTTCACCTTCAGAACAACAATGACAACTCCACAACCCTGATCGATAACCTCGCCAATCTCGGACTGAAGTAACTCGTTACAACGCCCACCCACTCCGCCGCCCACACGCTCGACCCCTTCTTCTCCTCAAGCCTGCACGTCTCCGTCAGCCACACCACCGAACTCCTCTGGACCGACCACCTCTGCATCCACTTTGCCGTCCAGAAACCCACCACACACCACCGCACCCAACAGAACCCCTGGCCGCTGCTGGAGCAAAATCACCGAAGACCAACTACGCACAAACCTCGCTCTCAGCCCACCCACTGAACCCTCCAACACGGACGATGCTGCCCACAGCCTCAGACGCTGAATCGAGGACTGCGCCAACACCCTCGCCCCGCTGAAGAAACCCCCCCCACAGAGACGCCAGCAAGAGAGCCAGCTGGTTCACCCCAGAACTCCTAGCCTCCAAGCAAGCTTGCGGAAACTAGAAAACAAATGGCACAGTGAACAAACTACGGACAGCCACGCAGCACACAAGGACTCCATCCGCAACCACCACCACCTCATCGGGGCGGCCAATAGGACCTCCTTCAAAGAACGCCTCAACAACGCACACAATAGCAAGGAGATCTTCAACATCGTGAAGGAACTCTCCAACCCCAGCTCCAACACCAACGACATCCCACCGTCGCAAGCCCTGTGCGACTCCCTTGCCACGTTCTTCCACCGCAAGATAGCAGACATCCACGACCGCTTCAACACCCAGACAGCCCCAACAGACAGCAACACAACAGACCCTCCGCACACCATCGCCCATGGCCCCCTGGTAGTCTGGGCCAACGTGAGCATCAATGACACCATCAAGACCATGCGCACAATCCACTCCGGCTCTCCGTCAGACCCAATTCCGCTCCATCGCACCCCACCTGCGCAACGTCCTCATTCTCTCCCTCGAGACCGCGACCTTCCCAGAGATCTGGAAATATGCCGAGATCAACGCCCTACTCAAAAAACCTAAGGCATACCCAAGAGACCTCAAGAACTTCCAGCCCATCTCTCTGCTCCCCTTCCCGGCCATTGAGAAAACCGTCAACAGACAGCTAACCCGATACCTAGAAGAAAACAGAATCCTGGACCCTTCCCAGTCAGGGTTCCGCAGCAACCCCAGCACCGAGACTGCCCTCATCGCCGCCACCGACGACATCAGGACCCTGCTGGACAACGGCGAGACCGCAGCACTCATCCTCCTAGACCTTTCTGCCGCCTTTCAACACCGTCTGCCACCGCACACTACGAGCACGTCTCCACGCCGCAGGGATCCGAGACAAGGCGCTGGATTGGACCACCTCCTTCCTCTCCGGCAGAACCCAAAGCGTCCGCCTCCCCCATTCCGTTCCAAAGCCTCCAAGATCATATGCGGAGTACCCCAGGAATCCTCCCTCAGCCCGACGCTGTTCAACATTTACATGGCCCCGCTCGCACATGTAGCCCAACAGCACGACCTCAACATAATCTCCTATGCCGACAACACTCAGCTGATCCTCTCCCTCACCAAGGACCCCATCTCTGCCAAAGCTAACCTCCATGAAGGAATGAAGGCCGTCACTGACTGGATGAAGACCAGCCGTCTGAAGCTGAACTCTGACAAGACGGAGGTCCTCATCCTCGGCTCCAACCCTTCATCCTGGGATGACTCCTGTTGGCCTACGGCACTGGGGGCAGCCCCGACACCCACCGACCATGCACGCAAGCTGGGAATCATCCTCGACTCAACGCTCTCAATGACCAAGCAAGTCAACGCCGTCTCCTCCTCCTGCTTCAACACCCTCCGCGTGCTCCGCAAGAACTACAGATGGATCCCGACAGATACAAGAAAGACAGTCACCCAGGCCCTCGTCGACAGGAGACTCGACTACGGAAACACCCTCTGCGCGGGAGCCACGACCAAGATCATCAAACGACTACAACGCATCCAAAACGCCTCGGCACGACTGATCCTCGACATGCCACGGCCACATAACCCCCCACCTGAGAAACCTGCACTGGCTCCCCATCAACAAGAGGATATCCTTCACACACAAGGCACTCCACAAGACCGCCCAGCCTACCTCAACAGACTGCTCTCCTTCTACATCTCCAACCGCCAGCTACGTTTCCCCGACCTCTCACTCGCCACCGTCCCGCGCATCCGAAGAACAACCACCGGTGGGAGATCCTTCTCCCACCTCGCAGCCAAGACATCGAATACCCTCCCACTGAGCCTACGACAGACCCAAGACCTGCTGACCTTCAGGAGGTTACTCAAGACCTGGCTGTTCGATCAGTAGCACCCAAACCGCGCCTTGACCCCCCGCGCCTTGAGACCCCCGCGGGTATGTAGTGCGCTTTACAAATGATTGATTGACCAAAATCAGTAACATAACCATGTAATATAAGCATGCCCTGAACATATCTTTACACATACTGGAAAACAGGAAAGAGTAGCAAAAGGATGACGACAAAATAAGGGTAAGAATCTCAAGGAACGGAGGGACCCTCAGCCTACCTCCAAATACTTGAACTTAGAAGGCATTGCAACCAATCTACTTGAATCAGTTGTCTTCACTCCATTGGTGTGTACACTAGCAATTTTTTTACGTTCCGATTCCTTCACCCGCTCAACTGGTGGATGCAGCCTCACCTAGATAGAATTTCATTTCACTTGGATAGCTTTCCCAGGTGCCATTCTTTTCCATCACTTAATTTAGCAGAAAAGACAAACCTCTTTATCACTTTGCATTGTGGAGAAAAATTGCTGTCCCTCATCCGTACTCCTTTGCCCAATTTCACCTACACCCAATCACCTTCCCAAATTGACACATCCTTGACACAATTTTTTCTATCAGAATACTTCTTGTTTGTCATTTGTGCTTTTTCTAGTTTGGTTCAAATCACATAAGGTGACCATTTGCTCTGATGCTCCCTGAACAGCCAAGCTGAATTGTCTTTACTATAGGGTTCCCTACCTCTCAAACTTTTTTACCGGGGACAGTGGGTGTGATTCTATAAGGCGACACCAGTTAATCTTGCTCAAATTCCCAAGCTTGAATTATTCCATTGATCACCCTGTTTAACTCCATTTCTCATAAAAAACTGTTTGAATTTTTCAGCAACAAATTGCGTACAGTTGTCACCCAAGAGGGACTTGGGGATTACTTCTCTCAAAAACATCCTTACTAGAAATCTAATTACACTTGTAGCATCCATACCTTCACATACATACAGCCCATGACATTTGGAGTACAAACCAAAAAGCACCACAATACTCTTAGGTGTACCTTTGTCAGGTAATAAGCGCCCAAAAAAAGTCTAAGGAAAGATTTTCCCATGGTCCTGATGGCAATTCACTCATTCCTAAAGATGGTCTAAACACAGTGCTGTTTTTTTCCGCCTTTGTACACTGTATACAATTCCTGGCAAATGTTTCCATTTCGTAGTCCATACCTGGCCACCAATAAGAAAAGTTAACCATCTGTTTGTATTTAACGATTGCCTGATGTCCTTCTTGTGTCAGTGCCAAAATGTTATTGCAAAGGGAAAGTGTCGGAACAATTCTACTCTCCCTCAATATGAACTCTGAATCAGAAACATATAACTCATCCTTCAGGTCCTAAAATGTTTTGCAACCTTCTGTTAGATTAGCTTTACTTGGCCAACCCTGCAACACATACTCCTTGACCTTTCCCAGGATGGTATCCTGAGCATACCCTGAGAGCCTTTCCTCCTCAATTATCCTTGAGTTGGCATTACCCACACAAACCACATGGTAAACATTCTATTCAAAAGTTCTTACATCATTCACCTCATCTTTCGTGTATAGGCTAAATACTCAAATAGTCTTCTAGCTTGTTCTTTTTGCCAGGCAAATATTCTACTTTATAAGCCTAATAGTGTTAATGACATTCTTGCTATGAGTGTGGTAGCTTTATCACAACCCTCTGTGGCTTATTCTTTAATCAACAGTGTATGGTCTGTTCATATTGTGAGTTTGGCGCCCCACAAATATTGCCTGAATTTTCCCGATACCTGTACACGTGCTACCATCCCCCTTTCAATGACTGCTATTTTGCTTCAACAGCAGTAAGGGAGCACAAAGCAAAGGAAACTGTACTTTCATCACCATCCCTTGAATTTGTGAAAGCACAGCACCTAAGTCCTTATCACTGGCGTCAGTGGGCCAGACTGTGTATGCTTTCCTAGCAAACCCTTGCAAAGGAATAGCGGGGCTAATGTCGTTTTTAGGTCTTGTACTCGAAGGCTGCGCTTGCGCAGTCTCGCTCCGAGACTTATGTGTACAGTATGTGGGCTTGAACCCGCCCCTCTTCTCCATTGGCGAGTCCCGTAAATGCTGGCGAGCCATTGGAGGAGAGGGGCATCACTCCGTTGAAGACCGGATTCGGGGGCGGGTTTTTTAGCTTCTTTCTGTTTTCTTTCTCTCCTCTTCCCATTGGCTGGAATTTTACATTCCAGCCAATGGGTAATTCCAGCCAATGGGAAGAGGAGAGAAAGAAGACAAGCCTCTGAGTCCGAAAATGACGCAGCGATTCTCCGAGGCATTTCTGCCTCGCCTCGGAGAAACATGGTGGTGTTCGGCTGCCCTCCTGACGGCTTGTTTTGTAAATGTAATTTAAACTGGCGTTCTGAATCTGGCACAACTAAGCCGCACAGTGAAACCCAATAATAGGAACACTCGTAGACACTTAATTTGGATCATGTGCCATCTACACGAAGCCGGTACAAATATAAGGAGCTTTTGCCCAGCCGCAGTGCACCAAGCTTATTGTGTGTGGCCTTCGTCGATAGCAACATGACTATATATTAGATATTTGAAATGTATTTTGAACACAAGGTGAATGATGTTACAGTTGGAATTTCGCAGGCAGGTGGCGCACGTAACAAAAGCCTACCTCTCGCGGGGCAATTTTGCACGGTTCTAACACTTATGGTGGGCTTCTCAAAGTGAAACAATACACACAACCGAGACAAGTGTTCACATTACGCCCACACTTTGCTTTCAGTAAATTAAAATATTCAACCACGTCGCCCTTTATCCTCTTCTTGGACATGAACGACGGACTTCCACTAGCCGGACAGGATACTTCGGAACTGTAGCGGCCATCTTGAAGTTATAGGTCTAGCGGTAGGTGTGGTGCAAAGCCAGGCAGAACAATGGATGACTATCGCCGCCCTGTCCTTTGCGCGACTGGCCCTTACGTTCCACCGGCCTGGTCGCGGTGCCACTGTTGGATGCTTCGCTGGGGGTTGCAGAGAAGAAGGGCAGATCAGGTTGCACCCCCCCTGCCCTCCCCCAAATGACGTGCTGCATCGCTGCAGGCCTCTCCGGAACAATGCTGAGGGACTCCCCTGACTTTCATCCTGTGTGCTCGTCCAGCCCCCCCATTTCCCCCCTCACCCACCCCATCGGCACTTTCACGGCACTCTGACTTTCCTGACGTTCGTGTGGCGCTTTACCGTAGACCAGAGCAGGCCCGAAGTTGACAACTCTCTCTTCGGGAAGTGGATGCCGGCAGTAGAGGAGGGTGCGGCACGGCGTTCAGAGACGCCATGGGAAACACAGTGGGCAATGGGGGAAACATTGAAGGAGAGGAAGCAGTTGAAGGCATGTCAAGCACAGCTGTTGACTCGGGTGGGGGGTCTAGAGCTGTCCCCTCCTGGTGTGCTGCCAGCACCCGGTCTCCTGCTGGATCCTGCCCAGCTGCAGGAGGCTGCGGCCCGCCTGCACCAAGAAGCCTCGCAGGAGTCACTGGTAGCACAGCATCATGACGTGCTTCTCCGACAGCTGCAGGAAAGACAGAGTCGCGGTGAGGACACCATCACCCTGGACTTGTTCTGCGAGATGCTGGAGAACCCTGGGGCCGCGAGGAGGGAGAGCAGGTGAGGGGTCCTTTTGGGGAAAGCAGTGGATGGACCAGAGATGAGCTGGTTCAGAGCCTGGGCAGTCTGCTTGTGCTCGCTTTTCTTGCCTCTGCCCCCTGCTTGTGATCGCTTTTCTTGCCTCTGCCCCCTGCTTGTGCTCGCTTTTCTTGCCTCTGCCCCCTGCTTGTGCGCAATTTTCTTGCCTCTGTTCCCTGCTTGTGCTCACTTTTCTTGCCTCTGACCCCTGTTTGTGCTTTCTTTTCTTACCTCTGCCCCCTGCTTGTGCGCAATTTTCTTGCCTCTGTTCCCTGCTTGTGCGCGATATTCTTGCCTCTGCCCCCTGCTTGTGCACGATTTTCTTGCCTCTGTTCCCTGCTTGTGCTCGCTTTTCTTGCCTCTGCCCCCTGTTTGTGCTCGCTTTTCGGATGTATGTCATTACCACGCATGCTTTTACAACGCATGCCTTTACCACGCAACTTTTACAACGCAAGTCGTTACAATGACTTGCGTTGGGGGGGTGCTGGATAGTGAATAGTTTAATTTAGTATTCCAAATGCAGTCCCCGTGGATAGTAGGGAAGGTTTCGGATAGTAAATTAACTATTCCCTATCCTAGAGCGCCCCCCAGCGCAAGTCGTTATAACGACTTTCGTTGTAAAAGTTGCGTGGTAAAGGTACTGCGTTGTAACAGTTGCGTTGTAAACGCTGTTTACCTCGCTTTTCTTGCCTCTGCCCCGTGTTTGTGCTTGCTTTTCTTGCCTCTGCCCCCTGCTTGTGTGCAATTTTCTTGTCTCTGTTCCCTGCTTGTGCGTGATTTTCTTGCCTCTGTTCCCTGCTCGTGTGCGATTTTCTTGCCTCTCTTCCCTGCTTGTGCTCGATTTTCTTGCCTCTGTTCCCTGCTTGTGCTCGCTTTTCTTGCCTCTGCCCCCTGCTTGTGCGCGATTTTCTTGCCTCTGTTCCCTGCTTGTGCTCGCTTTTCTTGCCTCTGCCCCCTGTTTGTGCTCGCTTTTCTTGCCTCTGCCCCCTGTTTGTGCTCGCTTTTCTTTCCTCTGCCCCCTGCTTGTGCACAATTTTCTTGCCCCTGCCCCCTGCTTGTGCTCGCTTTTCTTGCCTCTGCCCCCTGTTTGTGCACGATTTTTTTGCCTCTGCCCCCGGCTTGTGCGCGATTTTCTTGCCTCTCTTCCCTGCTTGTTTTTCTTGCCTCTGTTCCCTGCTTGTGCTCATTTTCTTGCCTCTGTTTCCTGTTTGCGCGCGATTTTCTTGCCTCTCTTCCCTGCTTGTGTTCGTTTTTCTTGCCTCTGTGCCCTGCTTGTGCTCGATTTTCTTGCCTCTGTTCCCTGCTTGTGCTCGATTTTCCTGACTGTTCCCTGCTTGTGCGCGATTTTCTTGCCTCTGTTCCCTGCTTGTGTTCGCTTTTCTTGCCTCTGTTCCCTGCTTGTGCGCAATTTTCTTGTCTCTGTTCCCTGATTGTGCGTGATTTTCTTGCCTCTGCCCCCTGCTTGTGCGCGATTTTCTTGCCTCTGTTCCCTGCTTGTGCTAGCTTTTCTTGCCTCTGCCCCCTGTTTTTGCTCGCTGTTCTTGCCTCTGCCCCCTGCTTGCGCAGAATTTTCTTGCCTCTGTTCTCTGCTTGTGCACCATTTTCTTGCCTCTACCCCCTGTTTGTGCGCGATTTTCTTGCCTCTGTTCCCTGCTTGTGCTCGCTTTTCTTGCCTCTGTTCCCTGCTTGTGCTAGCTTTTCTTGCCTCTGCCCCCTGTTTTTGCTCGCTTTTCTTGCCTCTGCCCCCTGTTTGTGCTCGCTTTTCTTGCCTCTGCCCCCTGTTTGTGCTCGCTTTTCTTGCCTCTGCCCCCTGCTTGTGCAGAATTTTCTTGCCTCTGTTCTCTGCTTGTGCGCGATTTTCTTGCCTCTACCCCCTGTTTGTGCTCGCTGTTCTTGCCTCTGCCCCCTGTTTGTGCTCGCTTTTCTTGCCTCTGCCCCCTGCTTGTGCAGAATTTTCTTGCCTCTGTTCTCTGCTTGTGCGCGATTTTCTTGCCTCTACCCCCTGTTTGTGCGCGATTTTCTTGCCTCTGTTCCCTGCTTCTGCTCGCTTTTCTTGCCTCTGCCCCCTGCCTGTGCGCGATTTTCTTGCCTCTGCCCCCTTGTTTGTGCTCGCTTTTCTTGCCTCTGCCCCCTGTTTGTGCTCGCTTTTCTTGCCTCTGCCCCCTGTTTTTGCTCGCTTTTCTTGCCTCTGCCCCCTGTTTGTGCTCGCTTTTCTTGCCTCTGCCCCCTGTTTGTGCTCGCTTTTCTTGCCTCTGCCCCCTGCTTGTGCGCAATTTTCTTGCCTCTGTTCTCTGCTTGTGCGCGATTTTCTTGCCTCTGTTCCCTGCTTGTGCTCGCTTTTCTTGCCTCTGCCCCCTGTTTGTGCGCGATTTTTTTGCCTCTGGCCCCGGCTTGTGCGCGATTTTCTTGCCTCTGTTCCCTGCTTGTGCACGATTTTCTTGCCTCTCTTCCCTGCTTGATTTTCTTGCCTCTCTTCCCGGCTTGTTTTTCTTGCCTCTGTTCCCTGCTTGTGCTCATTTTCTTGCCTCTGTTTCCTGCTTGTGCGCGATTTTCTTGCCTCTCTTCCCTGCTTGTGTTCGTTTTTCTTGCCTCTGTGCCCTGCTTGTGCGCGATTTTCTTGCCTCTCTTCCCTGCTTGTGTTCGATTTTCTTGCCTCTGTGCCCTGCTTGTGCTCGATTTTCGTGACTGTGTTCCCTGCTTGTGCGCGATTTTCTTGTCTCAGTTCCCTGCTTGTGCGCGATTTTCTTGCCTCTGTTCCCTGCTTGTGCGCGATTTTATTGCCTCTGTTCCCTACTTGTGTACGATTTTCTTGCCTCTGTTCCCTGCTTGTGCGCGATTTTCTTGCCTCTGTTCCCTGCATGTGATTGTTTTTTCATGCCTCTGTTCCCTGGGGCGTTACTGGGCAGAGATGGGCGTGTGGCTGACCTAGACTGAGGGATGTCTGTGTGTGTGTCTGTGTGTGTGTGTGTGTGTGTGTGTGTGTGTGTGTGTCTGTCTGTCTGTCTGTCTGTCTGTCTGTCTGTCTGTCTGTCTGTCTGTCTGTCTGTCTGTCTGTCTGTGTCTGTCTGTCTGTCTGTCTGTCTGTGTGTGTCTGTGTGTCTGTGTGTGTTGGGCTCTCTGTGTGTGTTGGGCTCTCTGTGTGTGTTGGGCTCTCTGTGTGTGTTGGGCTCTCTGTGTGTGTTGGGCACTCTGTGTGTGTTGGGCACTCTGTGTGTGTTGGGCACTCTGTGTGTGTTGGGCACTCTGTGTGTGTTGGGCACTCTGTGTGTGTTGGGCTCTCTGTGTGGGGCTCTGTGTGTGGGGCTCTGTGTGTGGGGCTCTGTGTGTGGGGCTCTGTGTGTGGGGCTCTGTGTGTGGGGCTCTGTGTGTGGGGCTCTGTGTGTGGGGCTCTGTGTGTGGGGCTCTGTGTGTGGGGCTCTGTGTGTGGGGCTCTGTGTGTGGGGCTCTGTGTGTGGGGCTCTGTGTGTGGGGCTCTGTGTGTGGGGCTCTGTGTGTGGGGCTCTGTGTGTGGGGCTCTGTGTGTGGGGCTCTGTGTGTGGGGCTCTGTGTGTGGGGCTCTGTGTGTGGGGCTCTGTGTGTGGGGCTCTGTGTGTGGGGCTCTGTGTGTGGGGCTCTGTGTGTGGGGCTCTGTGTGTGGGGCTCTGTGTGGGGCTCTGTGTGTGGGGCTCTGTGTGTGGGGCTCTGTGTGTGGGGCTCTGTGTGTGGGGCTCTGTCTTTGTGTGTGCGTGTGTGTGCGGCTCTGTCTTTGTGTGTGCGTGTGTGCGGCTCTGTCTTTGTGTGTGTCTGTGTGTGTCTGTGTGCGTCTCTGTCTTTGTGTGTGTCTGTGTGTGTCTGTGTGCGTCTCTGTCTTTGTGTGTGTCTGTGTGTGTCTGTGTGCGTCTCTATGTGTGTGTCTGTGTGCGTCTCTATGTGTGTGTCTGTGTGTGTGTGTGTGCGGCTCTGTGTGTGTGTCTGTGTGTGTGTGTGTGTGTGGCTCTGTGTGTGTGTGTGTGTGTGTGTGTGTGTGTGGCTCTGTGTGTGTGTGTGCGGCTCTGTGTGTGTGTGTGCGGCTCTGTGTGTAGGTTGGTGCGTGTAGCTCTGTGTGTGTGTGTGTGCGGCTCTGTGTGTAGGTTGGTGCGTGTAGCTCTGTGTGTGTAGGTGGGTGCGTGTGGCTCTGTGTGGGTGTGAGAGATTAAGCTATTGACATTGTAAATGACAATGCCATTTATTTATGTTTTAAAAACAAAAATAATGTCATGAGCACTGCCAATAGCTCTAACTTTAACAAAGACGAGACCATTGCATTGTAAATGCTTGTTAATACTGGTAAATTACTTTTGCAAATCCTCACCCCACACAAGTGTGACGCGCTTTTAACAGTTGTCTGATACTATACGTTTTCTCCATAAAGTCCTTTAGAAATTTAGCGTAGAACTCTGCCAGCCCTAAGAATGACCTCACTTCATTCTCTCTGGAAGCACCTTTAACATTTTTATAATGAGAATCTGAGGCTCCTATGATAGCAATGTTGACCCCTCCTGTCACCATGTTACACATGGGTTTGGATTAAGAGCCCCCTCAAAATTGAGAACATGGCATTCCACGCACCACACACCCTCAGGCTCAAGGTTACTGTCATCAGAATGTTCAGAATCATATCTTCCTCCTGAGACAAGTTTAACACTGTTGATTCTTACTCTCTTTCTCCTGCACACCTTGGCAAATTGTCCTACCACCTCACAAAACAGATATTTTGACTGGAGTGCAGGACACCCTCTATTATTAGCAAGGTGATCTTTGCTACCTCGCCTGTAACAACTCCAATTCTTGTCACGGTATGTTCCATTCACCTTTTTCTTAATAACCTTGCTTTCTTTACCTTTGCCAACACATGAGCCTGACACTTTCCGCACAGAACATTCCTTCCCCTTGGACTCTGCTGCTAAAGCAGTGCTGGGGGATTCTTGTGCACATCTATTAAACAGTTCACTCTTCTTCGCTAAGATAATGGTATCCTTCAATAGCACATTGTCATTCACTCACACTTTCTTGCAAACACGGATCATTAGTATGCATTATGATCAGGTCAGGGACCAACTCATAGTGCAATGCACCAAACTGTTTTTTTTAATTTTATTTTGTTTATTCAGCTTCTCAAAGAAGAATACAGAATACTACATTGCAGCGTTTTTCACATGGTTAACAAATACAATAGCCCTCCGAGGTGAGTGGGGGCGGCAGGACGCAACCAATAAAGAATTCCAACATATATAAACACAGACTGAGGCAAGGAAATTAAAACCATAAACCACCCCTTACATTCATAAATCATAGGTACTGGTAAAGCGGCGTGTGCAGAGAACAATGAGGCCACTATTTCAATGCACCAAACTTAATATGTAATTGCCAATTTTCTGAGTGCAGATGCATAATCTCCAATAGGTTCACATTTGTTTTGTTTTCTCTGGAAAAACTTCAACCTTTCAATTGCAGTACACGCTGCTGGTTGATAATAATGATCAAGGTCTTCGAATGCATTAATAAATACATTCTGTACGCTACAACTTTTTTTTTTCTCCATTTGGTTGAACACCCTTAACCCTTCGGGGCCCAAACTGCATAAAATGGTCTTCTTTCTTGCTTTCTGTCTTGCTGCGGGCAAATCTTCAGAGTCTTCATCTTCAGTTGCAGAAATTCAGGAAGTCTTTGGTCACACACTGAAGTTGTCACCAAATCTGTAGTTAAGACACAACTCCGTTAGATGAACACAAAATGTATTGATAGTGCAGGAGGAGAGCCTAGATACAGGTGAACTCTGAAGAGACTTCCGTTGAAACTGTCACTGCCGAGTGTTTTAAGGTAGAACTCTGCTGTGTGGCATGCTATGTCACAGACGCCTGTAACCCTAGGATTCCACATATGTGAGGCTTTGTGAGTGTGCAAGATGGAGTTCTGTCCTAGTACTGTACTAGTTTAGCCTAGCACAGGAAAACATAGGTGTGCAAGGTGCTGCATTCTCGTTTTAGTGCAAAAATGTTAATAACAAAAGTCTTACAGTTTTAACAAATAAGTCAATCGAAATTCCATTTGGATAAGCCACAAGATTTGTATGACTTGCGCCGGCCGCTAAGCCCTTCTGGATTAAAACAAATTCTATTTTATTCGGGAGACTGCACAAAGACTAGAGACTGATAGGCTAACACGTTCTGCCTACAAGAATGCCTGAAGTTTGGAAAAGCTGTTTTGTTGAAAACTCAAGTGAAAGCATGTATCCGAGGTGGGGGTATGTAATTTGAACCAGGAAGGACTGCCCTGTGCCTACTTAGTCCTGCTAAAGAAAAGAATATTGTATTTTCAAGAGTTTACCTTGGTGCTGCTCGTGTTTAGCCAAAAGCGAAAGAAGCACATAGAGTTTTAAAAGAGGTGTCTGAGTTGGTAATATGTGGAATCTTCGAGGTGGTTCCATTAAAATCAAAGAATATGTTGCATTGTAACAAATAAGACTGCAGTGCTGTCTTTGGCTGCATTAAGAAATGAAAAATGTAGTGATGGCAAAGATGTTCCTGGCAACCACAGAGAAGACAATGTAATGGTGTGCCTGAAAAAGCAAGATACATATTTAAATTCTTGCTGTTGACAGCTTGTAACTCCAATCAAGCATGGAATCTACCCCTTTTAAATTCAGTGTTTCTCCTTTGGATTTGGGAATCCTATGCACGCCTCCACTATTCACAAGGGTTCTTGCAGTGATTCTCTTACCTTGAGGGTGCCTCTCAGAAATGAACTTCTGCACCTCACTGTGGCACTGCTGTACAGGTTGAAACTTTTCTGAGCTTCTCACAATCTTTAGCTCACATTATTCATCTGTTCAGTGCACTTATGGGCAATCTTTTGATGAATGCATGACAACAAAGGGTAGAGTTCTGCGTGTAAATGATATTGTTCCTTTATTTGTTCTAGTAATTTGCGCCTGCCATTTTAAGCCAGTTTGGCAGCCAGAGGAGGGTGAGGAAGACTGGGAGGGGTCTGAGGACCCTCTTACTGCTCAGCTGGAGTATGATCAGAACTGAAGAGACGACTTGGGGAATGCCAGTGGTCTAGACACCTCACCAGAACTTGGCATGTTGTCTCCTCCTATCGTGGCTACAGAGGAGAGAGCATCTTACGCAGTGGTGTTGCGTAGGGCGGCTGAGGCTCTACACCCCGAGCTGGCTACTTTGGCAGTCAGGAGTAACCTCGTGACAGAGGTGCTTCAACCGGCAGTGAGCTCCTTGGAGCCCCTGCCGACATTTAATGAAGCGCTCACAGACATGCTTTTGGGCACCTGATCCAGGCCCAACACGGGCTTCTGTGGATAGGATGGTTGCCCAACACCACTGCCCGGCCGACCCCACTTTCCTCTCCCAACCCCCTTTCTCCGAGAGCTTGGTAGTCCAAGCATCAGCGTACCAAAGCGCATTCCCTACCACACGACCGGACAGGGAATCAAAGAAGCTGGATCACTTTGGGAAGAAGCAATTTTCTTTCTCCAGCTTAGGGCTGCGGTTGGTGCCTCTCGGACCATTATTCCCACTCCGTGTGGGATACGGTGGCGCAAGTGCTGCCTCAGTGTCCGGAGGAGCCCCGGGCTGTGCTCTTTCCGTGCTGTTGCCGAGGGGAGACGCGCAGCAAAGTTTGCCATCCGCTGTGGACTGGACACTGCCGACTCACTGAGTAGGACCATTTCATCATCTGTGGCGCTTCGCCGTCATGCCTGGTTGAGATCGACTGGCTTTTCTGGGGATGTCCAGAACACCTTGATGGACATGCCCTTTGATGGCCGTCGCATGTTCGGCGACAAGGCAGACAGTGTGCTAGAGCGCTTCAAGGATTCTCGGGGCATGGCCAAGTCCTTGGACCTCTCCAACACGCAGCCTGCACGGTCTGTCTTTCGCCCCTTTCGTGGACACAGAAGGGGTGCTCCAACTAGTTCCTTTCAGAGCCACAGGCCAGCGCAAGCTGTTCAGCCTAAGCGCGGCCGGGGATGTGGGAACCTATGACGTGGTTCTGGTGGCCAGCGGGCAGGCCAGTTCACCACCGCCCCCTCTGCAGCAGCCTTCAAACCTTCCTAGTCCGACCTTTCAGGCCCATCAAACGCCAGTGGGCGGCAGGATTCGACTATCTCTCCAGCCATGCTACCCTAGTACCATTGCATGACTGGGTATCATCTGGCCCTTCTCCAACAGGAAGTTACGGCTCTCTTGGCCAAAGAAGCCATTGAGCTCGATCCTGCCCCAGAAGTAGGTTGTGGTTGCTATTCCCACTACTTTCTGGTGCCCAAGAAGGACAAGGGCTTGCAACCTCCGGAAGGAGAAGTTAAAAATGTTGACGCTGTCGTCTCCCATCTCCAGACTACGGCCTACCTCCTGCATTCGCTGGGGTTCTCCATCAATGTGCCGAAGTCACATCTGACCCCCTCTCAAAAGCTCCTCTTCATCGCAGCGGTTCTGGACACAACGCAGTTTCGGATTTATCCTCCCGAATAGCGAGTCGGGATATTCGGGCTGTGATTCCGATCTTTCAGTCTCCATCCCGGGTTTCGGTCTGGATGACCCGGAGGCTGCTGGACCTCATGGCCTCCTGCATCCTGCTGGTCGATAATGCTAGGTGGACCTGAAGTTTTGCATTTGGAACTGAAGTTCCAGTGCACACAGAATCAGGGGAATCTGTTGGATTTGCATCCAGATCTCGGAGGGCACTGAATGACAATTGCAGTTGTGGCTCGCGAACCAGGATTAGGTCAACAGAACCCTCTCCCTTCCCCAACCAGAACACACAGTGGTGACATTCGTATGCCTTCTGGGATGGGGCTGCCACATGGGAGAGGCAGAGATCAGAGGCCTCTGGTCTCCAGCGTAGGCCGAGCTCCACATCAACCTTCGGGAGCTACGGGCAATCCGTCTTGCACTTAAAGCATTCCTTCCCTCTGTCTGGAGAAGGGTATTGCATGTGTGCACTAACAAAACCACCGCCATGTGGTACTGCAACTAACATGGGGAGGTGGTATCTTGGACCCTTTGTCAAGAGGCCCTCCATCTCTGGACATGGCTGGAACATCAGGGCATATCCCTGGTCAGACCCTCCAGCTTTTCGCGATTTCGCGATTCACGAAAAAATCGCGAAATCGGCCGACTAGCGCGATGGCCGCGATATATACAATTATTGCCGCGAAAATTATAAAAAAGTGTCATCAAAACAAACAATGCCCTTTTATTGGCTGTTCTTGCACACACGTCACTACGTGCCGCCGTCCAGCCGTCAAATACCTGCTGCCTCCCTCTTGGCAAGATCCAATCATTTAGCCTATGTGGCTTTGATGTGCAAATCTGGCTACTGGCGCCTCGCTCGGTCAGTCCCACGTGAACAGGACTTTTACGGAAAGAAAAAGCAATTCAAAGTTTCCCTAACATACCAAATGGGTGCACAGGATACACATCCTGCTGCAGACGGCCCTGCTGAGAAAATGTGAGAAAGTCTGTAGGTGCAGTGCTGGAAATGGCAAGCACGTTTTATGATGTATGCTTCTGGCAGGAACTGGAAATCATGAAGTTGTTTCAGCAAAACCTATCACAACCTGAGCCGGTGGTTGAGCCACGGTGTGTGGTGGGCGGCATGTGACTGGAGTAGCTGCAGATCTGTGTGTTCTCCGCCAGACAGAAAGAAGGCTGTTAATAAGGTTTGAAGCTGCTATTTCTTCAGGCCAAAAGACATCCCCTTCAACTTCTAAGATTGTCGAAAAACCTGTCTGATAGTGAGTGGTACGCACTGTGATGCCTATTTAGTTGCATTGTTGTAGGGGGGGTGATGGGGAGGGGGAGGGGATTAATGTGTTTACCATTAACTGAAAAGCAAATACTAGTAGTAACCTATCTATATGGGAATTCCAATGAAACTGCACCTAGACTGCAAATCTCTTAATTCAAACTAAGGGGATAGGATAAAAATTATACAATTCCCAGAATTACATTTTGGGGATTCGGCTTTATACGGGAGCTTTTTAAATTACAAAATGCATCACTCTCCCATGTCTTCGTGAGGAATTTACATAGAATGATAAATTAAGTGCATTTCATTGCTAATATATATTAATTTATTTCGCATGGGCAGGGTTTTGACATTTCACAAACCTCCTTTTTGTTTACTTATTGTTCTTATGTCATCCCTTGTACACTTTACCACTCGTTTTGCACTATACTTATGGGAAGTCTATTGAGCATCATAAAATCTGCACGTGTGCAATAGCACATTAACATACTCAAATAAATAGGTGCACATTTCGTACACGGCAAAGTGTGATAAGTGTGTTTGTAAACATTTATGAATGTGTGATTTTGTGGGTGTGAACTAAATTTCTAATGCAGGTCTCTGGCCACTCTTGGACATAAGCCAAAATGGTTTTAGGCCAACGCAAAGCACAGAATTCTAACAACTTTGCACGCAGATCATCAGCGTCACATTTGATACGGTGTCTCACAGAAGTTTACTTGAGCATTACAGGACATTGGCTTAGGGGGGTCTGCACTGTCCTGGTTCACCTCCTTCCTATCTAAGCACTCTCACGAGGTGCAGATTGGAGCTGTGCTTCTGTAGAGCTGCAGACACTTTAAACATGCCAGTTTCACAGTGGAATTCCCTGTTGAATCAGTTTACATTGATTTAAGGCTGAAAAGGAATGACTACGAGTAAAATAAAGTGCCGCAATAATGCCGCTAAATTTTCATTTCTATGCCGCTAAATTTCCATTTTTGGGCCACTAAATTTGCAAATCTATGCCGCAATATCCTGGGGGGTCTGCCTGGTGGTTCTACACCTAGCAGGTTCACTAAACGCCAGGGCAGACAAACTCAGCCGCCGGTGCATGATGGATCACGAATGGCGTCTTAACTCAGAGGTGGTGTACGATCTCTCTCAACAGTGGGGATAGCCTTGGTTAGATCTATTCGCCACCGAAGAGAACGTATAATGTCAGCAATTCTGTGCATTGGAATTTCCAAGGCGGCTCTCGATAGGCAACACTTTTCATTGCGAGTGGAGTCTTCTATACACCTTTCCACCTGTACCACTTCAGCACTCTGGACAGAAGAAGATCAAGCGATACCGGGCCCAAGTCATTCTTGTGGCTCCGGATTGGGAATGAAGAGTCTGGTATCCCGAGCTGTTCAACATGGCCATCGATCTGACTGCCTCTTTGGGAGGATCTTCTGTCGCAGCAGCCGCGGACAGTCCTCCACCTGAACCTGTCCAGCCACCACCTCCTTGCTTGGAGATTGAGCGGCGGCAGTTGACATCATTTGACTTGCCTCCCGAAGTCTGATGTAATCTTGGCAGCCAGGCGTCCATCCACTAAGACAGTATATGCCTGCGGATGAATTAAATTTGTGCCATGGTGCACAGCAAAGGCTCTTTATCCCCTTTCTGCCCCTCTTTCTGAGGTTCTCTTGTTCCTCCTGTCTTTGGCCCAGCAGGGCTCTGCTCTGGGCAATCTGAAGGGCCATTTCAGCCTTTCTGATCAACCTTCTCTTTTCAAGTCCCCAAGTCCCCTGTTGTAAATAGATTTCTCTAAGGCATAACTCATCTTTTTCCTCCTGATCCCTTCGTAATGCCTCAGTGGGTCTTGAACTTGGTTCTTACTTGTCTTATGTGAGCTCCCTTTGAGCTGCTACATAACTGTCCTTTCACACTCCTCACTCTGTCGCACAATACAAAACTCTTAAGAACTTGAACTTGAACTCTGAAAACTGCTTTTCTGGTGGCCATCACCTCTCTGCGCAGGGTGAGTGAGCTACAAGCTCTGTCTTCCAAGCCTCCTTTTCTGGCTGTTCATCTGGTCACGTTCGTCCTCCTAACTCGACCCTCCTTTCTTCCAAAGGTGGTCACCTCTTTTCATATTGGTCAAACCATCCCTTTGCCCACCTTCTTTCCGCATCCTTCAGAAGAGTAAGAGAGGCTTCACCGTCTGGACCCAAACCGTGCGCTCTCCTTTTATTTGTATCGCACCAAGCAATTCTGGGTGGGCGACCAGCTTTTTGTTGGTTACGCGGGCGCTAACAAAGGTCGGGCAGTGCACAAACGGACCATCCCCAGGTGGGTCGTTCTGTGCATCAAGGCCTGCTATTCTTTGGCAAAGAAGGAGCCTCCAGTTGGGCTGCACGCGATGGCAGCTACTACTGCTTTGGGATGGGGAGTTGCCCTACATGACATCTGTCAGGTAGCTATATGGGCATCACTGCACACGTTCACCAAGCACTACTGCCTGGACAGCCAAGTCCGGAGAGATGGCTTCTTTGGTCGTACTGTTCTCCAGGATTTTCTGGTGTGAACGTAGTTCACAGACCCACCTCCAGGGTTGGTATTGCTGGGGTATCTATTCTAAGGTAAGTAATCTATAACTAACTATTTCTTTCAGTAGAAGTTACTTACCTTCGGTAACAATACATCTGTAAGAAACAGGTTATTTATAGATTCCTTCCCACCTCACCCATCCTCCCCGTTCTGCAAACTGATGTCTAGGGTTAACCCCTTGCATGCTCATGACGGCTGGGGGGCGTCTGAATCCCACCCACTATTTCAATGACCCACAAAGCGTGAAAATTTGTTGCGCATGCAAAGGGTTAAGGACATCCTTTCAGGCCCTATTTTTGTCACCAGTGGTCAGTGTCTTGCATGGCTCTGCGTTCCTGGCGCAGAAAGTCGTGTACAGAACTGACGTCAGCACCTGAGGGCGGCGACTAAGTAACTTACGCAACATCATCCCGACGACGGACGCGGAGTCGACCGACACCACCTACCGACGTGCAAGGGTACTGCTAACGAAAAACGTTCCGGATCCAGTCTGACGCCTAGGGGTAATTCTAAAGTAAGGAATCTATAACTAACCTATGTTTCTTACAAATGTATTGTTACAGAAGGTAAGTAACTTGTTCTTTAAGCACATGAAGTTAGCCCCCTAGTATTTTGCCCACACAACCCTTTTCGCTTCACAGCTCTCATAAAACGAAGTTGGTGTATAAAACAACATAACAGGAACTAGATAATAGGCCCTAGAAGGGATATGTAATCTAAAAATGCGGCTATCATGATCACAAACGTGTCACTATTGGGTTCCGACACAATCGCTGGTGTTATACCTGTAAACTACTTTTGCATCTCAATGCAAATATGAGGCAGAGTAAATTAGCACATGGGAGCTCGGTTAGTGATTCGCTAAACATAGCATTGATAGAGCCAGGACCTACTGTGCCATACTTTTATATCCTGCCAAAAATGCACAAAGGGAAAACACCTCCACTAGGCCTCCCCATTGTGGCTTGCATTGAAACCTTTTTCAAAATGTGTTTTTTCCCTTGTTTTGAGTCTTCTCGGGTGGCAGTGTTCCTATCCCAGTGTGAGAGGTCAAAAATCTTTTCATGACCATCTCCTCCAGAAGATCCAGACTGAAAAACAACCTTGGTGACTTAATTATCGTAAGGTAGGTTGTGCATATACTCCGCTGAACATGCCACTGACGTCGCAACATCTCCCAAAGGATCACTTGTCTATCCTGCAAAAATAATTTCTGGCTCTCTTGCCCAAGGGAGCAGTAGAATAGGTACTAGTGTTAGCGATCAGGACTGGTTGCTATTTTTGTTTGCGATGCTGAAACCCTCTGAACTTTTTCCTTTTGGTAAGACAGCTTCAAAATGCTCACCCTGGCTCAAGTTCTATCTGCCCTGACTCCAGGAGACTGGAATGTGGCTTTCGACTTGCAGGATGCTTATTTTCATTTCCCTTCCTGGCAGTCCCACAGATTCAATCTGGGGTTTCAGGTATGCCACAAGCACTTTCAGTTCTCTGTGCTCCCTTTCACTTACCTGCAGAAGTTAGGAATAATAGCCTTCCAATATCTTAACTCATTATCCGAAACAGTCATAAACCACCTCAGATTACGGCTGATTTGTTAACATCATTGGGATTTTTCATCAGTTTGCTGAAGTCACACTTATTTCCTTTATTGTATCCATCCTGGATATGGTGCTTTTCATAGTCTTTCCTCCACCTAAAAAAATAATGGACTTTCAGGCCATGATCACTGTGTTTAAACCTGCAGCCTGGGTCTCAGTGAGATTGGCTCTGAGGCCTCTTGGCCTCCTACATCCTGTTTGTGGACCACGCCAGGTGCACATTCCGGCCTTGCAGTGGAATCTGGAGTCTCAGTGGGCACAGCATCTGCCAGAATCCATCACTTTAACTTGTTGGAGGTGTGAGCAATTCGCTTAGTAATGAAGCCGTTCCTCCCGGCTATCAAGGGGGAATGGGTACAGGTGCTCACAGGCAACACAACAATCATGTGATACTGCAACAAAACAGGGCTTTGGGGGGGGGGGGGTTGTGGGTCCTGTGCTAGGAGGCTCTACCTCTCTGGAAATGTCCGAATGCTCAGAGCACATCCCTAATAGTACAACACCTGGCAGGATCTGTGAACTCTTGAGCAGTGTAGGAGGCTGGCTCAGTATATGGTGCACACTTATTTAAGTGAAGCACCTTGCACTAGTTCAGGCAAACCTTATGATGATTTTAGTGGTCTTAGACAACCATAGAAAGCTTTCTAACTGGTAACTGTGGAGAGCAGGCTTAGTCCTGAAGGAGTGTTAAGCAGCTTGTTTTACCAGAACTAATCATATAGTGTAGATTTAATAAAAAAAGAACCACACAGTGTATTTATAAAAATGTCTATTATACAGCACTCAATAACACATTGGTATATCTCCTGCCCAGAGATATCAACACAATTCAATACAATTCTTTCTTTATTCGTCCTTCCGAAGAATGTCATAAAAGATAACCCGTATTAAAGACATCCAATAAAATCATACACATCTCAACAATACAAAACTAATTTTCCATTTAAAAAGAGAACAGCGGGGCAGTGGCCAAGATGGCGGAGTGAGTGGTCGCACTCTCCGTAAGCTCCTCCGAGCCTGGGTCCCTGAGCCGATAATAACCGCCGATCTCCCCCCACGTTGCAGCACATCGGCAACGAGAGGAAGGGGGACCCTGGCGACGCCGACCGGGGCGACAAAGAACCCCGTGACAGTGGCGGGAGGACCCCGGAGGCTCTGAACGTGGGCCGGAGGCGGAGCCGGGAACTGCATCGCAGCGGTAGTGCTGCCCGGGGGGTACCTCGAAGCTGCGGAGCCTGCCTGGAGGGGACGGCGGCACCTACCGGACCTTGTGGGGGGTCCCGGTGGTCCGGGACGACCGGCTGCTGGACGCGGAGGAGCTGGGACACGAGCTCCGGCCTCAGACACTACGCGAGGCAGGGGCTGCGGCCTGTGCGTCGGACCTTGGTGGCGCCAGGAGACGCCCTCGGCCTGCAGTGCTCCATGGGAGAAGCGAATGGAAGCCGAGCGGTGTCCCTGGGGCAACGAGTGACCCCGGCGGCGAGGTAGAGACCTCGAGAGGCGGCCGGGGTCTGGGTGACACTACGCGACGCCGCGGCTGCGGCCTGCACCTCCGGTGCCATCTTGTGGATAGCTTCTGGATCAGCGGGCCTACCTGGACGAGGAGAGAAGGGCTTGTTCGACACTCCCGCCACTGGGGACGATTCTGGCCGCTATGTCGACGTCCTGAGTGAGCGGGGCCTGGGGATGGCCCGACATCGGAACGATCTGCCAAGTGATTGCCCTCCCGGGCCCATCGGGGGTGAGGAGCCGGGACCCGTGGCTACAGATCGGCGTAGAATCGCTACGCAAGCCTGGGGTCGGAGCCGGAAGTAGGCCCTTGCAGCGCAACCCCCTGCCCTCTGCGGACGTTCGGCGCCGGGGGGTGACCGACGGCTCCCCCGGTCAAGCACAGACACGAAGGAGGCCCGGGGACAGTCGACGCAGGTGCCGTTGCACCGTGCAGGTGGGGAGTTGTTGAGCGGATCCCGGGGGGCGGCCTGCTGTCGCAACGTCCTGGGCCCTCGCTGGTCATTGTGGGGCTGGGGGCTGGCCGGACTTGGACTGCCTGGACAAGCGGGAACATTGAGAAGCGGTCCCCCCCCCCCTCCCCTATCGTGGGTCTCCGCAGCAGTAAAGACTAAGTGGCCTGGGTACCCTAACGGAGACACTGCCGGGCCAGAGCCCACAGGTGCAGCCGGATTGACTGCGTCAGACCCACAATAGCCCGACACTCCGGGGTTTGGTGGGGACCGGCCGTGACACGACCCCTGCGTCGAGAAGTGCGGAGTCCCCTCAGGGGCGTGTGGAGCAGCAAGGCCAGGCCGGGGAGACCTGCACCGGGCCAACCCCTGCCTAATCGTGATCTACCGAGCACACCTGAGTCGCGTGGTCCGGAGCCTTGTAGCGACGACCCCTGGGGCCGGACCCTAGCCTCTCCTCCGATCGCGATCCTTAGTGCGACCTGCCGGCCCGGGAGCAGGAGTTGGCGGATAACCGCAACGCCCACTGACGCGGCACTGAACTCGGATCCCACTAGGATTCGGCCCGCTGGACAAGCAGCACCCTAGGAGCGGGGCCGCACCTTGCGATTACCATCACCACGCTGCATCATTTGGTGTGTCCCCACCGCCTTCAAGATGGCTGGCAACAGAGGGGGCAAGAAAGGGGACCGGACTCTGCCGGAAATGCTGAGTAGGGGTCCCCCACGACAAGATAAGAATCAGCACTCACCGGGCACCTCAGGCGTTTCCCGAGGGGCAGAAGGGGGAGAGCCTCCGGTCACCAGGTCCTTCCTGGAAGCCTTTTTCAGATCGCTCAGAGACGACTTCCAGGCACTAAAGCATGAGGTGGCTGGCGAGGTGTGGGAAGTGCGGAGAGAAGTTAACGAGAGAGTGGCTACCGTGGAGGAGGCCGGACACACTCGAGATGACGAGATCGCACAGCTACAACAGGAAGTGATACGATTGCGAGATCAGCAGCTTGACCTTCAAGCGCCTAATGAAGATCTAGAGAACCGATCTCTGCGCAATAACATCCGAGTCCGGGGTGTTTCTTCCAAAGAAGAGGGCGACGACGTAGCTGGATACCTGAGGGACCTGTTCAGGGAGATCCTGGGCAAGCCGGGGGACTTCCCTATGAGAATTGACCGGGCGCACAGAGTAGGCCTGCCGCGCCGGGCCTCGGCACCACCACCGGACATCCTGGCCTTTCTACCGGACTTCCCTCTGAAAGAACAGATCCTCCGTGAAGCGCGGAAACAGCAGTCCCTGAGTTTACGGGGACACCGGGTAGCTCTTTTCCAAGATTTATCAGCCATCACGCTACAAAAGCGCAAAGCATATAAAATAGCGACTGACTTTCTAAGAGAACACGATACGCAATATTCCTGGGGCCACCCTTTTAGACTCATTTTCCGGTGGAACGGGACTCTACATCAACTTCGCTCCCTCCAAGACACCTGTAGTGGTTTAGGAATCACCGCGACAGACGAGGATGCACCTACTCCCCGCCGGGGACGCACCACCAGAGACGGCTGGCAGTCGATCCCCGGTCAGCGATCTCCTTCGTCGTCCCAGCGGCCAGACCCGCCCACCATCCAGGCTGAAATGGACAGCGCAGTTCGAGTGGTGGCCAGAGACACGGCGTCTGGCGATACGGCTTTGACAGCTTGAGAGAACTCCGGGGGGAGATCGACACAGCTCCTCATCTAAGCAGGTTCAGGGGTCCCGGGGGAGGGGGGTGGAGGGAAGGTGTTTTGTGGCTGGACGTCCACGTGAGTAACTTACCGTAGACCTGTCCACAAGGGACCGGACTTGGACAATGGAGTTTTTGGGACAGTGGGTTAAAGGGGCGGAGGGGGGAGGGGGGAGGTGGGATGGCTGGGGGGGTTGAGAGTTGGGATGGGGGGGATGGTTGGAGGGGGATGTTTGGGGGGGTCCCGAAGGGGAGAGGCGGAGTTGGGTGCTTGCTTGAGGGGTTGGTTGAGGAGGGGAGGATTGGGAGGACGGGGAGAAGTGGAGTTGGGCTGTTGGAGGGTCGTTCTAAGGGAGGGGGAGGGAGGGATTCGGGGACCGTACCGTACTGTTGTTGCATTTGCTTTAACCTCACACCAATTTTTCACAATGTTGACACTGGCGCCGCCCCTCCAGGGCCGCGGCCGGCTCATTAAGCTGTGCCCTTACCCTTATCGCTGATGGCCCTTAAGATTGTTACCCTAAATGTGAAAGGGCTGAACAACCCGGTCAAGCGGAAGGCAGTGCTGTCCCTACTTGAAAACGCTCAGGCAGACATTTGTCTCTTGCAGGAGACACAACTCTTGGCCGAAGACTGCCACAGGCTGCGGTCACCGAAATTCCAGACACAGTTCTTCTCCTCCGGAGCTACCAAAACAGCCGGGGTTGCAATCTTGGTGTCTAGAAAGTTTAAGGGGGAGGTCTTGCATAAAGTGACAGAACAGAAAGGGAGGCTCCTAGCTTATAGGGTCAAGACGGGAGGTCTGGTGTTTACTATTGGCTCGATATATAGTCCCAATGACCACCAAGAGCGGTTCCTGCACTCGGCCTTGGAGGACGTCGCGGCCACCCCAGATAGGCACATCATTATTGGTGGAGATCTGAATATGGTCTTCGACTCGTCCTTAGATAGATCGGCGCAGCGACGCCCGCAAACAGGGGAGATCTCGCAACTGAGCAAATCCCACATGGGAGACCTCGACTTGCATGATCTGTGGCGACGCCTCCACCCTACTACCCGAGCCTACTCCTACTATTCACACGCACACAAGACCTACGCGAGTTTAGACCATCTCCTGGTGACGGGACCGGTCTACGAACTAGCCACGGCCTCGGATATGGGGGTTCTTTCAATGTCTGATCACGCCCCGGTAGCGGGCACTTTCCGGCTACCGCCAGTGTCTCCCTTGCGAGGGGTCTGGCGCCTCAGGGACACCCTATTACATAAGCAATCAGTAGTGAAACATATACGGGACTCGATTAGCGAATATCAACGGCACAATGATAATGGTGACACCACTTGAGCGACACAGTGGGCCGCCTTGAAGGCTGTGCTCCGCGGCGAGTTTATCGCCGTTTCCTCAGCGGAGAATAGAGAACGGCAGCAAAAGAGGGACGAACTTACTTGCAAGGTGAGGGAGCTGGAACAGGTGCATCAGAGAACCGGGGCCCCCAGAGTCTGGGGGCAACTTAAAGCTGCCCGAAAACTCCTGTCTGCACTAGACATGGACAGGGCGGAATACGCGGCGTTGCGCTTGAAACATGCGTATTACACCGGCGGCGATATGTGCGGCCGGCTCCTGGCAAATAAGCTTCGTATAGCGCACCAACAACATCTGGTGAAGGAGCTATCGGTTTCCGACGGGGTGACGGCCACAGAGGATAGCCAAATTGCGGACGGTTTCCGCCGATACTACGCCGACTTATATGCGGGCACGCCCTCTTCGGCGCAAGCCGAGGCTGACTATTTGGATTCGGTCGACCTCCCCTCCCTTGCCCCGGAACAGGCAGAGCATTTGGGACGGGACATTCGGATCGAGGAGGTGATCACGGCTATCTCCCGACTCAAACATGGGAAGGCCCCAGGACCTGACGGATACACCCCACTTTTCTATAAAACGTTCTGCCCAGAATTAGCGCTGCTTCTGACGCGCCTTTTTATCTCGTTCTCTGAGCCGGGGGCTATTCCTCCGGACCTACTCCAAGCGACAGTGTCCGTTATCCCCAAGCCGAGAAAAGACCGGACTAAGTGCGGCTCCTACCGGCCGATCTCACTTTTTAATGTGGACCTCAAGCTGTACACCGAGATCCTAGCGGCGCGCCTGGCACCTCACCTGCCGGGGCTGGTGGATCCGGACCAGGCGGGGCTCATCCCCGGTAGACAAACAGTAGACAACACCAAGAGAGTGGTCCATATCCTGGAAAAGCCCTCCCGAATTCCTGGGGAGCGAATGCTTCTTTCGATTAACGCGGAGAAGGCTTTCGACCGGGTACACTGGCCCTACCTGGAGAGGGTACTATGCAAAATAGGCATAGGGGAGAAATTTCGCGCCCTGGTATTGAACTGCTATAGATTTCCGTCTGCAGTGGTGCGGGTGAATGGTTGTAGTTCCCAAAAATTTGCGATAGAGCGGGGCACCAGACAAGGGTGTCCGTTGTCACCGCTACTCTTCGCCCTTTATATGGAGCCATTTGCCCAGAGGATTCGCCAGAATCCGGATGCGTCAGGCGTTCGGATGGGGAGGTATATCCACACCGTTAGCCTCTACGCGGATGACGTGATTCTGACACTTGAAGACCCGAGAAAGGCGCTCCCTGCTTGCATCGCCGAGTTGGAAACCTTCGCTGCAGTGGCGGTTTTCAAGATGAATATGGGGAAATCGGCGGCCCTTGACATCTCGCTGACCACCGCCACGAGGATCGAATTGCAGGGCCTCTTCCCCATGCGCTGGTCTAAAGACCTGGTGCCCTACCTGGGCATACTACTGGCGCCCTCTTTACCTGCCATGGTGACAGCCAATTATGCAGCCTTAGGCAGGAAAATTAAGGAGGAATTGACCCGCTGGAACAAGGGAACACTGTCTTCGCTGGGCAGAATAGCCGCGGTGAAGATGACTCTCTTACCACAGGTACTATATCTATTTCGGGCCCTACCACTTCAACCCCCGAAGGGGTGGATTAGGCAGGCTCAAGCGGATATCGCGCGCTTCGTCTGGCAGGGCCGCAAACCCAGACTCAAGAGAGCCTTGTCCACACTGGTACCTGAGTCCGGGGGACTTGGCATACCGGATCTTCACAAATACTTTCAGGCGACGCAACTACGGTATCTGGTGGAGTGGAGCAGGTGGGAATCTGATAAGCACTGGCTATTCCAAGACCAGGCAGTGGCAGGCAGGACTCTGCAGGAGGTGCCCTTCCTGCGCAGAGCTCACCGTCCCCCCAACCTCTACGCCTCCTTCATCACGTGAGTTCCGATGCGAGTCTGGGACGCCGCGAATGCTAAGCATGAGTTCACTACCTTCCCGTCACCGTTTTCGCCGCTGGTCGAGAACGCGGACTTCCATCCTGGGATGGAACCCGGAGCCTTCGCGCACTGGCGGACGGCTAGATGCAGTGCGCTGTTTCACATGTACGGCCCGGATGGTGCCATATCATTCCAGGATCTCAGGCGGGAATACCACCTGCCTGAGACCGAACGGATGCGGTATATGCAGGTGCGTCACGGGGCGCTTCAGCCGCAGGTACGTGACTTAGCTGACCGGAAGCTCACGCCTTACGAGAAGTGGCTGGCGACGCGCACCTTGGACTCCAAACTCATCTCAGATCTATATAAGCTCCTGCAGCCCCCCCTTTCCATATCTACAATCCCGGGCCGGAGCGCTGGGAAAGGGAGCTGGGAAGGGCTCTGAGCCACACAGATTGGGACCACATTTCCTACCGGGCACGCCACTCCGCGTACCATGCCGGACTCACGGAAACGTTCACTAAGATATCCACCTACTGGTACTACACGCCGGAGAGATTGCACGAAATGAATCATAACATTGTGAACACCTGTTGGCGAGATTGTGGACAGATCGGCACGCTTACACATGTTCTATGGGATTGCCCTCTATTGAGTCCCTATTGGAAGTAGGTCTTGGATGAGATAGACCTGTGCTTTGACATTGAACTGCCTCGCTTCCCCGCCTATGTCCTGCTGGGCTTGCCCAACGGCCTGATGTATCCTCTGAGGTCTAGAAAGGGTAGGCAGATAGCGATCGCCTTGGGCTCAGCGATCCAGAACATACTCATCTACTGGCGCACCACCACGCTCCCCACCACTATTGGTTGGTTACATAGGTTGTGGCATGTCCTGGGAATGGAGAAGCTATCCCTCATGGTGGCGGGGGAGGTGGATAAGTTTGAAGAGCTGTGGCTGCCATTCCATACCTTACTACAGTCAGAATTCACAGAAATTACCTGTCCCCGATATCTCCGGCTGCTACGGCTAACATCCTCGACGACCCCATCCACCTAATATGCCTGGGAGGATTGACGGGCGGGAGGGGTGGGCACATTGCAGAGGTGGTAAGGGAGGGCGACTTTAGCACAGTACGGGGGGAGGGAAGAAGGTGATCCAGTGGGTGGGATGGGAGGGGGGGAGTTGGGGAAGGGGGTGTTGGTTCTTGAAATTGTCGTCACCGCATACGCACCTGGCACCATGCTCTGAGGGACGTTATAATTGCAGAACCTTGCACGCTGGTTGCGCTCCTGTAGCGGAAACTTTGCACTACTTCTTTTGATACGACTGTATTCATTTGTTTGTATTGTTTTCAATGATGCAATAAAATACTTTAAACCTAAACAGAGAACAGCAGCAAGCAAATACTGGAATTTTTTCTCTGTACTAAAGTGACAATGCAAAGCGAGATATCAACACAAATGCACACAATATTTCAATTTTAAACAGGTGAATAAGCGCAATGCACAGTGGTCTCCAGGTGGAGACAAAACCATATACTAAGAAAGTGGAATGCGAACTGCGACCGAAGTCGGGACTTGAACTAGGATACTGAGAAGAGCTGGGGACAGAAGGAACCACCCAAGGTAAGTACCTATGAAACCCACGGAGGCTGTATGCAGAGTCTAAACACAGCTGTTTACTTAGTGCATGTGAACTGGAAAGTCTTGGTTGCAGTTTTAAAGAACGACACTTCCCAGTTGACCCTGAAGAAACCCCATGGAAGACAGACGGTTGGAGAGTCACCATACCTATTGGAGATCCCAGGAACCAGGATACCTACATCAGGGAAGCTGGGCGCATAGGTGCGAAATGACTTCGGAAACTGCTGTAGACCACAATGGAGGACTTTAGAAAAGATGCCACTGGCGAAGACTGTGCAAGAGTCTTTGGAATCCAATGGTGGATTCTTGAAGAGAAGAACCTGCAAGCTGAGGGGACTCTATGGGGAGGGAGGGGAGTCTATGCCACTCGGAGCTGACCAGGAGGCACAGAAAAGGCACAGAAAAGCAATGACCACCTATGACGGAAGATGCAGGAGTGATGATGGTGACCATGTCGCTGCAGCGGTGGGGACCAGACATTGTTGAGGAAAACCAGGAGCCGTTCATTAACTGTCCAGCGGTAGCACCAACAAACCTTGGCAGCAGCAACAGATGTTGAAAACAATGAAGGAGGAGCACAGGTGGACCAGAAAGCTCCAAGGAACTCATCAAATGCAGGAGAGTCAGAGCAGGCCCAAATAAGCAGGGCAGCCCACTGAAGCAAGAGAAGACCCTTGAGGACCCACGGGCCAAAGAGAACGAATTCTCAAGAGGTCCTAGAGAAGCTCACCAAAGATGAAGGCCCATGGTGCAGAGGATGCGGTGAGGACAAAGATCTTGGCAGGAAGAGTTGCTGAAGTCTGGAGCTTCTTGTAGCCCGAAGAGGGCTGTAGTGCAGGGATACTGGCCTTAAAATGGCAGAGAGGTCGGGTCAGACCTCGGCCTCGAGGGAGTTTCAGAATCACACCTGTGTTGCTGAGCCTTTCAAATTCCGTGGGACATCAGGAGCAGCAGACCTGTCCGCTTCATTACTGTGCCTGCAGATGCAGGGGAGTGACTCCTTCACTCCAAGAGAGATTACTTTGGGTGTCCTTGATGCCCATTGGTATGTTGAAGATCCAGTAAGAAGCACAGACACCGAAGATGAGGATTTGCAGAACAGCAAGAATAGGAGCAGCAAGAGTCTTCCTTGATGCCGGCCAAGTGTTCAGACGGTTGAAAAGTGACGTGGCTTCAGCCTTGAGTCTTGTCCCGCGACCAGTCTGAGGACCCACCCACAGGTAAGCCCTTTTTACACTAGGAAAGAGGTTAGGGCAGCTCAAGGGTTCCTCCCAGAGGAGGGGCTGGACAGAGGGGAAGATACTCTCATGTCCTATGTCCATTTTCACGCCAAGGGCTCCCTGAACTGGCTCAAACTGGAGTATGCAAGGAGGGCACCAAATGTGCCCTTCAAAGCAGTTTGGTGGCGCTGGCAAGCGTGATGCCCCTGCCCAATTAACTAAGTCAGTCTGGGATGTGGTCACACCTCCCTGTGACAGGAAAACTACTGTTCTAGCTTCTGCTGGTAGAGCTCAGCTCAGCAGCAGGAGGGGAGAAACGTTTCCTTGTTCGGCAGCGCACCAGCTTGCTATCAGACCACGAGAGACTTTTACCGGGAGTACTGGGGCTTCCCGAAGTAGCCCCACAGTGCATGAATCATATTCAACACCAGTAACTGGGTTGGATTAGAATTGTAACATGTTTTATACCAAACATGCCCAGGTTCGGCAAAGCCGCTATATAGTTAGCCATTGTGCAGTGACGCATGGCCACTATATCAAAATGACTGACCACACTTACAAAGCCTGAATAATGGACTCTGGGTTTTGTAGGGCGTGTCTTGGTTTGTTCAAGATGTCCTGCAAGGGGAATGTCATGTGCTAGGGACAGAAGAAAACCCTTGTCCTTCTGAAGTATGACCAACCTCCTGGTGGCACCAGGCTTGGGTTCTCTACTCAGAAGACAGAAGACAGTCTTCCGAAAAGCTCCTCTGGGACCCACTGACATTCCTTGCCTCCTCAGCAGCAGTTTGCTGTCTGAGCTGTTCAAGAGAGGGGCACAATTTCTGCTCCAGACTCGTCTTCCCTGGAAAGACCCCTGCCCCCAAGAACTCTGCTGTGTCAGGCCCAAGTTCCTCGAGGACACTTCCAGCTAGGATCATCTCCCTCTGGGGACTGAATCTCTCTAGGAGTCTGAAAGGAGGATCATTTCTTACCCTTCACACTCCTTTTTTTAGGAGCAAGCAGGTCACTATTTCCAGGATCCAGAGCTCCCTCAGTGCCTGTTTGGCCTGAGCACTAGTCACAGCAAATGCACTGGCAGAGATTCAAACCATCTCTGCATGTGTCCTTAACTCCACTTCAGAGTAGGGTAAAATTTCAAAATCTATCCCCAACGGACCTTCCACAGGTAGGTCTAGGGAAACCACAACTCTTTTAGGGCCAGTTACCCCTCCCCAGCCGAGATTTACAACTGCCAAGGAATGATCAGTTCAGACTTTACTTGCATTCGTCACTTGGTAAAGTTTGACCAAATATGATTTGGTCAGGAGACACAGGTTTCTCTGTCACCAGTGTGACACTGGCCCCTGAATGCCACAGCTTCCTGATCATTAATCAGTGGCTGTTGTCTTTACTTGACCAGGTTAGTGGGACTTAAATGTAAAGTGGCAAGTTCCATGCCACAGTCACAGACAAGGACGGCCTGAATTGGAATTCTGACTAGGCAGGAACCCACTTCAGAACCCAACGTTAACCCTCCTAATTCCTCAGGGGCACTACTACTTGTACTGGTTCTAGGGATGCTAGTTGCCTTGGGGCAGTAGTAGTAGCCTCTTTGGTGTTAGCTTTGGAGCCATTGGTACCCCTTGCTCTGTCGCCTTTCTCCCTACACAGGGAACACCTAGATTACTTGTCAGACGAAGAAGAGGTTTGGGACCCACCCCCAGAGGAAGATTTTTGGGGACCTTGTGAAGACTCCTCCTTGTCTTTGCCCTTGTTTGCACCCTTTCACTTGGGCCTTAGAAGAATCTTGCTTCTTTTGTTCACCTCCATCACCATTGTTTTTCTACTTTACCCTGATGCATCCTCCTTTGTCTGCCTTCTTTCCCAATTCTTGGGGAGAGGTCAGATCACAGTCCATCAGGTACCGGTGCAGCTGCTGATTTGGATAGTTAAGGATGTTCCCCTTCATCCATAAATTGTGCAATCCTTCATAATCATGCACATTACTTCCAAGAATCATGCCTTCCGGAGCCTTAATAGCACTGTTAACAAATTCAACCCAGTCTTGGGTGTGTGCCTTCTGTGTGTCCCTGAATTTGACCCTGTACTGTTCAGTGGTCAAACAAACCCCATCTATGAAGGCACTCTTGAAGACTGTGTAGTTGTGAGCATCTTTCATTTTGGCAGTGAGGAGTTTGTCTCTACCTTTGCCAGCAAATGAGAGCCACATGATAGCTGCCCACTGCCCTTTAGGGACTTTCTATACTTTACAGGCCCTCTTCAAGACAGTATAAGAAAACATATATCTGTCATAAGTGGTGCTAGCACCAGCTCACACAGGCTGCAATTGAAGGCCTGTAGTCCCAATTTGAATGGCCACCCATGAGTGGCATAATACATGTTGCAGCCCATGGGAGATCCCTGGTATACCCATGCCCTCGGTACCTTAGTACCCTATACTAGGGACCACACTTAAAGGTTATTTACTGGCCGTTTCGGCCTTTCTACGTTTATCAGATCAACCTACTCTCTCTCTTCAAATCACCTGTTGTGATGTCCTTTTTGAAAGGGTTGACCAATATGTTCCCTCCAACACCATTTCTAATGCTGCAGTGGGAACTTAATTTGATTATCTGAAGTGCACTCCCTTCGAACCCATGCACAGTTGTATTTTTCGAATTTTTAACTATTAAGATAGCCTTCCTCATCGCCATAACGTAGGCTAGGCAATTGAGCAAATTCCAGGCTTTGTATGTAGTTACACTGAATACATCTTCCTGGACAAATTTGTCCTCCATACAAAAGTGGCATTCCTGTCCTAAGGTAGTCATGCCCTTCCACGTAGGGCAAACCATCACCTTGCCATCTTTCCATGCACTGCCTCACCCCTCGAGATAGTAAGAATAGCTTTAAGGTCTTGACACGAAGGTAGCACTTCGCTTCTACATAGATTGAATTTGAGATTTCTGTAAGGATGACCCACATTTCATTGGTTCATCTTGGCCTAAGAAAGGAGAGGTGGTGGAAAAGACTAGATGGTTTGTGTTAGGCATAAAGAGCTGCTATGGGCTGCCCGAGAAACCGCTACCAGTAGGCTTGCACTCTCACCCTTCCAGAGTGAAGGCTGCTACTACTGCATTGTTGCACAGTGGGCCAGTTTTGGACACACTTCAGGCCAATCTGTGGGCACATCTCCATATGTTCATAAAACATTACTGTTTGGATAGCTGTTCAACGATATGGGCTCTTTGCCTGATCTTTCCTGCAAGATTGCCTGGTCTGAGCTGTTCCACAGACTGATTGCTAGAAGAGATGTACTGCTTTGGTATCAATCTATTCACAAGGTTAGAAATCAGCGGTCAGAAGTCTCTATCAGAAGCTAGGTAATTGATGAAATGTTCCGGATTCAGTCTGGTGCCTGAGGAAATTTAGGTGGTGTGGAATCTGCAGTCAAATAGTCTTTACCAGAAAAGGTGTTACTGAAGGGAAGTAATTTGTTCCTCTGTGCTGCAGTCACTTCTAAGGCCAGATTACTAGATTGTTTTCCTGAGTGTTTGAACAGCTGCATATTTTTCAAAAACATTTCCTAGCCAGCGAAGGTTAGTCTCAGAAAAACAGTTTGAATAACTGTTCGTATGTGCTTGATGATAATTTTGTAATTTGAACGATAGTTAGAATGTCTGGAAATAGTACCTCCTTTTATGAAGCATTCACTACATTTACATGACTGATTGAAGAGAAAAAAATATATTTTTGTTAAGAATATTGGATGATAGTTTCATTATCCTGGGCAGAGGTCAGCTTTAATTCTCACATTGTGTTTGTTAGGTTGTCAACTGAGATTGGTGAGAAATTGATGGTAGGAGAATAGCATGTGACTAGAACTGCATCAACTTTGGTAGGTATAGAGTTCCTAATTAGCAGAATCATGCCGAAAAAGAACTCTAGGCAGTTAATGGTTTATGGATGTAAGAATTATGGATGAATGTGAAGAATTAAATTTCACACTTAAAGAAGTTTCAGGTGTTGTTTAGTGAGGTACTGATTTTACTTTGTGTGGATTCCACTGTATTGGGTAGGGAGTCATTTTTGTATTTTCTAGTATTTTTAAGGTTTGCTAGAGAGCAGGCTTTTTTTTTTAAGCACCTGTTCCTCTCGAGCTTTCATAGTTCTTCTCTTGCTTGTAAGAATTTATCGGAGAACAGTGCGTTCCATTTGTTTGTAAAGGTCTTCGATCTACAACAGGGAGTCAATTTCCTATGAGACTGCAGTCTCGTGGGTTATTAATCTATTCATGTCACTGGAAAAATCAAAAGCCATGGTTATGTTTTCGGTTTATGATCACTCTGCCAACGAATCTTGTTTGAGGGATCTTCTATAAAAATAACCCTTTAGTAAACATTGATATGAATGGTAATGGAAATCCGAAGGCGATCATTCTCTAAACCTCAGTGCTAGTCTGACATTGGTCAGAGGTTGAGTCATGTATGACTAAGTCAGTAGTTTTACTTTCATGTGTATGAGAGCCAGAGATGCTTAAGGAAGGTTGAATTATGTGTTTCGTTAACACTCTTGTGTAAGAGCCAGAGGGCTTGTTCCAGTTAATGCCAAAGTCCTCTAGTTAGTTGGATAGTTGATCATTTATATAATCATTGAAACCTTCAGTGAAGGATTTACTGGTGGGGTTGTGTGCGTTTTTTTTACTGATTTTAAAAAGAGGTAAACTTTGGGTAATTATTTTTTCTACACGTGTTATTTTTCTGATCGGTCATGGCACCCTATCTCAATATTCCATTATTAGCTCTTTTCTTTCCTATGATTTCATAGTCTATTGATGCTAATTGCTCAGGGATTGTTATAGAATGTGAACAAGGAGAATCAAATGCCACAAAACCTTCCGAAGAGGTGTATTTAGGTGTTGCACTAGAGACCAATTTAGCCCTATGTAGGATCATAGTGAGCGGAGATGGAAAGGAACACTATGGAATATTGATTCAAGTTGACATGAATGGTTATGGCAGAAAGGTAAATCGGCAATGACTTACAGGCCTCTGGGACACAGGCGAACCAGCTTCCTTTAGTACATACCTCACAACAGAGAGCTCAGTTGTTATGTACAACTACTAATACTGTTCTTATTGTAGTTTTTTTGTTGAAGTCAGTTGAGGTAATATGGAAACACTTCAGTTCTCCATTTCCCACGTTCAAGAGCAGAAGTGGACTATCACAGCATTGGTTTAATTCTAACTACACATGTGTGGAAGGCTTTAGGTACCATTGGCCTCTTGGCAGCCACAAGAGGCTTGCGTGCAGAAGTTCGGCTGAGGATGCATGAATGTTGACATTGGGAACACCCACCTGGGATGTGTGGTGTGTCCTGAAACCATGTTAAAGCACTCTCCTTCCCCTGCTTGTCCCACTTCAGTAGCTTTACGTCTTCCCACAGTGCTTTTGGCTCAGAGAAGCAGTTTGGGAGGAAAGGGTTTCCATAGCCTCGCCTGTCACATCAATTCTCCATTGCTGACAATCTGCATACTGCTATGTCTTACTTGTGGGCACTTCTTCTCGTGGATTATGGAGCAAAGTAGCACCTCAAGCTCATCTCTATAGCATAGGTATTATGCAGAAACGTAAATCTTGTTGGATACATACCTGAAATTATTCATATTAAGATTTTGAGCAAGTGCTAAAAATATTTGCCCATTATGGCATTAAGCACTGTATTGTTGGCAGTCCCAAAAATGCGAAACCACCCTTCTTTGGTTTCTCCCACCAAAAGCACAAGAGGTTCTCCAGCAGCACCAACTCCTTTGGACAGGAAGGCTTATAGGACTTGGGATAATTTGGGAGCACACTTTTAAATGTAATAGCATCAAGCAGCCCCATTTGAATAGAATCGAACAAGAGAACCTACAATTTTAGGGCATCCAAAGGTGGAGCATATTGTTGAAAGTGAGTGTAGACTTGGAACAATTTGTTTACGTTTGTTGATGGAGGGTTGTTAATTACATACAAAATACCACAATGAACCGATATCTTGCACATGGCTACCTTGAGCATATCACTCTGCAAAGGTTAACATTTACACTGTTTTAAACTGATCACTTATTTTGTTAATATTATCCATGCATCAGCCTTTCATTCTTCATATATTTTGTAAAACTGGCAATGTGTTTATTACTCTAGCGTTTGCATTTTATATTCTAGCTCTGCATGGAAATAGTTCAGAAGCTGAATAATGCAGATACTCCATCGGTTCTCCATCGTGCAGGTATGTTTATTTGTAACATGTATCTGTATTTGGCTTTATATTGTACTCTTATTCCCCCACCCTTTTCATAAAAATTAATATATATATATATATATATATATATATGTATGTATATACATACATACATACAAGTTTCATTTTAAGAGACCAATTCTCTTCCTAGACATTATGACATCACCGCAGGTTATTAGGCACCCAACTGGGTGCTGATCTCAGTTACCGCTTTTAGGTGCCTGTTCGACGTTGCCCAAAGAGCTCTCAGGCAATTGTGCGAGCTTAGGACAGTGACTAAGCAAAATATCTTGGTACCAGGCCTTGGGGATAAAGTCTTTCAAGAAGCAGCCAGTTGTTGTTTCTTTTGGACCCCCTTGATGCCTGTATTTGGTGTCTTGGTTTGGAGTTCGATGCCACCACATGCAACTCTTGCACCAAGCTGCCCGGGAGAGGGCTGCAAAGTAATTTTTGGTAAGGCCCACAGGAAAACTAACATGCAACCCTCTTCTAAAGGTAAGCCATCCTCCTTGGAACATTCGCCTAACAGATATCCTCTCAAAAAGTACAAAGAGCTCTGTGAGAAGAGAAGACTTCTTCCTCGAGCAAGAAGTCCAATTCATGTGACCGTTCCAACCTCAGTGCTACGTCCCTCCTCTTGACACTTCTTTGATGTCAGGTGATCACGTGATGCCTAAGAGAATGAGTCTAGAGTTTCCTCCTTTGACTGATCTCACTCCGGTAAGTGCCTTATGGTTTGTGATCTGTTGGTACTACATTTTTTCAGGATAGCTCTGCCACGCCTTGTGCTACTTTTTGGAAGGAGTGGGGAGGCAGACTGGAAAGTTACCCTTGGCTGCGGTCTCTGATGCCTCCCAATGCTATGACTCCACAGGCTTCGACCCTCATGTCTTTGTTGAATTGGAAACAGGCTAGATTATCATTCCCCTGTTTGTTCAGCCCTTTATTTGTGCTCCAGGTTTGAAGGTGCAGCCACCCACATTGCTGGCTTTATTTAGAAGACATTGCCCACTGTGTGGGTTCAGGAGCCATCCAAGAAGTTGATTGCGGAAACCATCATCCTTGTGTCAGTGGAAAAGGTCAAGGCTAATCGGATTAATAAACCCCATTGTGACCATCTCCCCAGTGTCCAAAGCCTCATCTGCCTGGAGGAGGGTTTCAGTTCAGATTCAGACGCCTTGGCTATGGAGTATAAGACCTATGGCTGGATGGAGGAGCATGACTCTGGCTGATTCCCCTCCTGTCACCTTAAAATACTAATGCTGGCCTCTATTTTGGATTAGAAAGTGCCATTGGCCTAGATACTGTGCTAGAATATTTCCTATACATTTGTTCCTCCAAAGGTATAGGTTTTATCTTTTACAGTATTCTTTTGGAGGGTTATAGAAGCCTTTTAATTGACTTTATCTTATACAGAAGAAAATCTAACACGTTGACAGAAATCTTAAAACCTGTGGCACTGGTGGAGCCCTCACTTCTGTTTAACGAGGCCCTCTTGGACCATAGCGTGGCTGCATAGGAGAAATCCTTTTCTGATCTGCCAGTCTGCAGGCGATTTGGCAGATGTCATTGGTCTACGCCAGGAAACCTGCACATTTTCCTTCCTTCCGCCAGTCACTGGAGAGTCTGGTTAATCAAACAGTCATCAAAGCAGAAGTTCAGTGCCTTTCATATGGCTTGCAAAGACAGAAATTTTGTGAAACCTCATTCTTTTGGTCACAGAGATTTTGACTCTTGGTGTATGGAGCCCTCTGTACAGCTAGCTCCACTTGTGTTTTAGGTCTGTATGTTAATGAAGTATAGGAACTGGAGTAACTTTGCCAGACCATATGAAAAAGTAATTCTCTGATCTGGTGGGTTCAAAACAGATCCTAATTATGACCTTAACTCTGTGTACATCGTTGCTTTGTCAATGGATACGCCCGTCATGCTGCAGTTACAGGCTTTCAGGCATTCCACTGGGTGTGTGGGAGATATTCAGGCTATTCTCATCGACATGGCCTTTCATGGCAAGTAGCTATTCATTGAGTCGTCTAGCTCCTCCTTGGAATACACTCAAGAATAGCAGGGCTACGGTTCACACCCTTGGCTTGGCCTCCTCTGCACTGTGGTTCCACCAACAGTATTGTAAAGTCATGGTTATTTTTCGGTTATAGTGTTTTGGGTCATTTAAACCTCACAGCAACTGTTGGAAAATGGCCCTCTCTGAAAGGTCACCTCAAAAGTTTTGCCTTCCTCCTCTTCTTTTTGCTGAACTCTTTTTGTAGGCCCTAGGACTCTGAGCATTTTCCCACTGCTAATCAGTGCTAAATTGCATGCACTTCTTCCATAAATGTGTGTTCTTGGTATACCTGATTGACCTATTTAATTTACTTGTAAATCCCTTGTAAGGTGGTTAACCATATACCCATTGCCTGTAAGTTACTTTCTACTATTTGGCTGCAGCACTGATTGTGCCACGCTCAGAAATAGCCTTTCAAACCTGTCTCAGGCCTGCCACTGCAGTACCTGCATGTGCAGTTTACTGTTACTTGGACTTTTTTTGTGCAGAGTTTTATATAGCGCGAACTAGACCCGAAGGTATCGAAACACTTTACGCGAGCACCACTTACTTTACAGACACATTCATTTTTGTTAGGCACGGGGAGATTAAGTGATTTGCTCAGAATCACAGTATGTTGAGCGTCCCTGCTGAGACTCGGAACCAGTTCCCCAGCTCCGAGGTCGAACGGCCCTAGCTGTTGGCCCTCATTCTCTCCCATTTAAAACTACTTGCCAAGCCTTAAACTCCCTTTTTATTACATACGTCACCCCTAAGGTAGGCCCTTGGTAGCCTTAAGGGCAGGGTGCTATGTAAGTAAAAGGTAGGACATGTACTTTTATGTTTGGCATGTCACGGTAGTGACAAACACCCTATTTTGTTTTTCACTACTGTGAGGCCTACTCCTCTCATAGGCTAGTATTGGGGATTGCTTACATACACTTTTAAGTTGTGATTCCTGATCAGAGAGAAATAGCTTTTTCTTATTTCATATCTTTGGAATGGTAATGATAAATCCTCCTTACTGGTGAAGGTGGATCTAGCATTACTGTTTTCGAAATGCCACTTTTAAAAAGTGGACATTTATCTGCACTTACTATTCTGTGTGCCTTATAGCCTGTCTCCAATACACGTCTGGGTGAGTGAGAGCGACACTTTGTGCATTCCCTCTAGACAGCCGCAACACTGGAAGGATAGATGTGTCCTAGTCCTTATCTACATACATCTGCATTCTGATGGCCGTGCCTGGGGAGGACAGATGGGAGGGGCTAACACTTAACTTGAATAGGTAGTGTCCTATCCCCACACAAAGGGCTGAAGTACCCCCCCCCCCCTTCTCCTTAGATAGCCTGGCTAACAGGACAGGGCTAACAGGGGAACCCGTGTACTTCAGAGAGATGCTTTGAAGCTACCCCCACATCAAAGGCACTTTTGGGTATAAGTACTGGGTCTCTGACCCCCTAAAATAAGACACTTCTGGATTTTGAACGGAACCTCTGTCAGAAAGACTGCTGTACTGCTTAAAGGACTCCTCTTGTGGCCTACTTTGCTCTTGTGCCGTCCTGCTGCTCTCTTACTCAGTTCAAGGAGAGCTGGACTCTGCTTTCACTCCAAGGGATTGCCAAGGTTTTGTTGGCTGGCTTTTTGTTGTTTGAGACTGGGGGAAATCAAAGTCTGTACCCCTACTCCTACTCCTGTTCCTGGCTCACTGAAAATGGCCCAGATATTTGCAACACAGATTTTGGCTGATCTCCTGTCTGTGTGTAGAAGTACCGAATGATCTACCCTGTTCTGGAGTAAAATTGGCGCATTGCATCGAAACCAGTGCTTTGCCTCCCAAGATCGATGTTTCGGACAGCATATCACAGCCGCTGCAGCTTGGCAAGATCGACACATCTTTTCGACTGCGTGGCAAAATCCATTGCACCGATCGACTTCTCTCGACTCTGGCACATGTCTTCGGAACTGTTGCATTGCCATCATTGCGTGGAGAAGATCGACACATCTGGCTGTTCTCGACCCAGGAAAAGTACTTTGTCCACCGGGCCCTGCATGGGTCCTGTAGCCTTTCTGTGCTTCCATGAGGTTGCCCTGACTGTGACTTTGCTCAGTCCAAAACGACCTAAACTAACATTTTTAGTGCTATTTGCTTCTAAGTACTTTACTGCATTTATTCTTTTGAAATTCAATATCTCAGCTTCTATAGATTGGATTTTATTTAATTTTGGTTGTGTTTATAATATAATCTGTTTTTATAAACCTGTATGGTATCTTTTTGTGGTAAATTCATTGTGTTATAGTGTATGTGTTGCACAAATACTCTACACATTGCCTCTGTAGATAAGCCTGACCTCTCTGTCAAGCTACCAGAGTTTAAGCACAGGTTATCTTTTAGTGTGTATCTACCTTACCCTGACTAGGATTGTGACTTCTACTTGGACAGGGTGCATACCTTTGCGAACCAGAAACCCAATTTCTAACAGCAACTATTTCTTCTTTCAGGACAGGGGTGTATCGTGGGATGTTTCCAAGAGCAGATGCAATACCCATCATCCTCCACAGGTTCTGTTGCTTCCAACCCCCTCTGATTCCTTGGCATCCCCATCCTGCGCACATTTTGCCATCCGATGGTAGTAAATCAAGGTGGAATGCTGGGTCATCCAGCTCATCTGCCAAAGTTGTTCCCTCTCTATTCCTGTTCTACCCTTCAGACCACCCCCCTTCCTTCATAGCGTGCCCGTTTGTTCAATCTTCGATTCTAGAAGTGAAAGTCTTTGACTTGTTAAGCAAGGGAGCCATAGAGTTGGCACCTCTGGAAGAGAGGCACAAGTTTTTACTTATTTGTCCCCAAGACCAAGGCATGACGTTTACTCTGCATCTACGACTTTTGAAGCTATTCTTCTGGCAACATAAGTTTGAGATATACTCCTTGAGCCAGGTCTTGTAGGCCTTGAATTTGAAAGATTGGTTGGCAGCTCTAGACCCCCAGTAGGCTAACCTTTCCAATCAAAATACACAAACTACATAGAAGGGGGTCCAAGGGCTTATTTACCGACTCATACTAGACACATGCCCCTGACTAACTCATTCACATGGTTGTAAGCAAGTTTGTCGTCTGTTTTTAGGCTATTTGGACTACATTACCCATCATTCTGTGGGTGATCACGTGAGCGCATTGTTGGTGCGCGTCATTAAATGGTCGCCGCCTCTGCCGTTCGGTGCCTCCCCAAGTCCAGCGCAGAGGGACGCCAGGAGACACCGACGGAGAGGTAAGGGTTCTCCATTCCGCATACACCGGCGCGCAAACAGGTACGCCCAAACAATCTGGCATGGGAGCCTTATGTTCCTCGTAGTCACTTCAAGCAGCGTCTAATGGCGCTGAAGCAGGGAACGCCCAAACTCTTTGGCGTAGAAGCCTTGCGTACTTTGTAACTATTGTATGTAGCGGAGCAATGTACATCGCTTTCCGCTTTAGTGACAGCATATAAGTGCATTTTTCCGTTTTAACAATTAAATGTAGCGGAGTCATGTACATCATCCCCGACAGGGTTTGACCATTGACTAACTGCACAATGTGTTTCTTGTTAGCGTTAGTGGGGCTATGCCGCTATCGGGGACAACATTGAGCCAGATATTGATAATGGTGTCACAAATTTGATAAGTATCATGCGGTATAATTATCAACCAATAGACGCATGAAATACTATCTTTACTGATAATTTGAAACTATGGACAGCAGAACAGTTGACTTATAGCTATCATGCAGTGCTATAAGATGTTCTGTGTTATTTTTTACAACGATGGCATTTAGCTTCATTTTAGCTGCCATAAGGGATTAATAAAGAGAGCTTATGTATATATATGTTTTTTCTAAACAGAGCGGTGCTCCTCATTTACCTGAGCTGCAGCCAGGTGAGGTGAGGCGCGATCCCCACATAAATTGGGTGAGTGCGAAAATGTCATGTAAATGTGTTCTGACAAATCGCTGCAATAACACTACTCAATTGTGTATTGTTTATTACAGTCGTGTGTATCTTTTCATTCTTGTCTGTTGATGTGTTCTATTTTAATTCTTCCATAGACTGGGTGGAGCATCAGCACCTGACAATCAGGTGATATGTTTCTTTTTTATTTTCTTCACAAGAATTCCCAGCAGTAGCACTAACCAGGTCCTGATGAATGCATAGGCAAATCCGTATATGCTGGAACATGTTGACCACTTGCTGAGCAGATATTTTGTTAAATCTGTCATTCACATTCTTTTAGATTTAGGGAGCTGAGAGAAAATATTAAAACAAGGTTCTTTTTACTCAGTCTCACTTAATTTTATATTCTCACTTAAACACTTCTTTGCACTGCTTTTTTCTGTTGTCTTACCACACTGTTTCCGCTCACCAGATCAAAACGGTGGGTCTTCTTACTCTCACAGTCACTTTTCTCATCTCACGTGACTGTGAATGTACTGACTCCTGGGTAAGGAGAACCCAAATGATGTAAATAGGGCGGTACAGTTAGACAACTGATGGGAAAATGTTCACCCTAAGTGTGTACTTCACGTCAACAAGATGTCCTTCCATCACGTGGTGTCATTAGTTAACATAGCTACCACCCCTCTTTTTAGTCTTTAGTTGTCACGTCAACAGCCGTGTGTGATCTGATTTCACTTTTGAGACTCCTAGATACCTTTTTGTGTTGAATAACATTTCCAATCCTCACTACCCACAGGCACTACTTGACATATGTGGCCCTTGTGTTCAGTGATAGCTTCACTACAGTGGACAAGTGTCCATCCTTTCCCAAATTTGAATTACTGGGTGGTGAAGGTGGAGTCCCCGGTGCTAGTCATGGGGCCATCTCCAATGCCAAAGACCTCTCAAGCCCTCTGAGATATCACCCAGGCTCATGTTACTATGGACATTGGTGCCTACTTTCTGGGCTAGAGTACTCATCTTGAAGATATGCAATGCATGCCTTTGGTGTGCATTGGAGCAGCACCTGTAAGCAAATGCGCTCAAGCTGTGGGTGGTCCGTTGAATATATGATGTTACAACACAAACCATTACAACGCATGCATTTGCAACACAGATTTTACAACACAGCTACCATTACATCGCATGATTTTACAACGCATACCATTACAACGCAAAATTATAGAAATGCGCTAAAATACCATTACAACGCAAACAACTACGATCCATACTATTACTATGCATACTATTACGACTCTTTTATTTAAATTTAAATAAAATTATTAATATTATTATTATTTTTTAATTATAACTAACCCCTGGAAAATAGGGGTTTTGGGTGGGCAAGTGTACTAATAGAAGGGTGTAAAAAATCAATACTGGGGTATTCAAATAAATACTCTAGTATTACAATTAATACTCATGTGCTTTATGCATATTATTCTTTAAATTCACTCATAAAAATCCCATTTTTTTAATTAAAATTATTCCTAACCCCTGGAACGGGATGCAAGGGAAATAGGGGTTTTGGGTGGGGAAGTGTATAAGTACACAGTTAATAATAGAAATACTTGTGTTTTAAAATAAATACCGGGATATTTTAGTATTTCCCAATATGAATTGATACCTCTTGTTTAATATAAAAATAAAAAATAAATCATACATAAAAAAGAATAATATATTTTTGAAAAAAAACAATAAAGCGAAAGCAAGATTATTAAGCCTCCATTTTGAACAATGATAAACAAAAGTCCAACTATTTTTATGAATGCCCCTTAACCTGCAGCTGCCAAAATGGCTGACATTACAAAAATAAATGTTATAATGAAAATTTTTAAAGCAATCAAAATAATTATAGTTTTGTCAGCTTTTGAATCAAGGGGAAAAAACGAATTACAAAACATACTTTCTTTTAAATTATCGTTCACCATAGAAAAAAGTATAAAAGCAGCTAACCATCATTGTTGAAAATAGTTGTAAACTGACTCTCATGGAGACCACATGCGTTTTTCAAGCCAGCAAGCTATGGAACTTTGGATAACACAAACAGTGCCATCTACAATCCGAAGTAAGTGTACAATTCAAATTTTTTAAATACATAGTTAAAACATAATTCAGAAATACTAACGCAATAATTTAAAATGTTTTACAGCATTTGCTGAATTTCAAAAGCAGATTTAATAAACAGGTACAACAGTGCAAATAAATACGGAGTCTAAGTAAAGATAAGTATTATTTTTATATGACAACAAGGATATTTAAACTTTTCAAAAATGAAATATATTTTCAAATATAAACATTAATATTTGGAGAAAAAAAAACAGCTGTTAAAAGTGTTAAACCAAAAACAGTTGTGCTTTGCACTGGAAAAAAAGGATAGTTTTGTGGTGGAAACTTACTATTCCAACTCCGACGGGTGTTTACCTCTAGGAAAGTGTAGGATGGTGGTGGAGGCAAATATACTATTAAAACTCTGAGCTGTGTTTCCCTCAGGGAAAGTGCTGGATGGTGTTGAGGGGCAAATTTACTATTCCTTCTCCGAGCTGCGTTTGCCTCTGGGAAAGTGCTGGATGGTTGTGGGGGCAAATTTACTACTCCTGCTCCGTACTGTGTTTACCTCAGGGAAAGTAGTGGATGGTGGGGGAGGCAAAATAACTATTCCAAGTCTGACCTGCGTTTGCCTCAGGGAAAGTGCTGGATGGTTGTGGGGTGCAAATTTGCTAATCCAACTCCAATCCGTGTTTGCCTTAGGGAAAGTTCTGGATGGTGTTGAGGGGCAATTCACTGTTCCTACTCTGACCTGTGTTTGCCTCTGGGAAAGTGCTGGATAGTGGTCGGGGCAAATTTACTATTCCTACTCAGACCTGTGTTTGCCCCAGGGAAAGTGCTGGATGGTGGTGGGGGCAAATTTAGTATTCCAACTCCGAACTGTGCTTACCTCAGGGAACGTGCTGGACGGTGTTGAGGGGCAAATTTACTATTCCTACTCCGTACTGTGTTTACCTCAGGGAAAGTAGTGGATGGTGGGGGAGGCAAAATAACTATTACCACTCCGAGCTGTGCATGCTTTAGAGAAAGTGTAGGATGTGGGGGTGGGGGGGGGAATTAACTCTTTTAACTCCAACCTGTGTTTGCTTCAGGGAATGGCTGGATGTTGGTGGAGGTACGTTTACTATTCCAAAACCAAGCTGTGCTGGCCTCAGGGAAAGTATAGGATGTTTGGGGTGGGGCACATTCACTATTCCTACTCTGACCTGTGTTTTTCTCTGGGAAAGTGCTGGATGGTGGTGGGGCAAAATAACTATTCCAGGGCCAACCTGCATTTGTCTTGTGGAAAGTGATGGGTGGTGGTGGGGGCAAATTTACTATTCCAACTCCGACCTGCGTTTGCCTCAGGGAAAGTTCTGGCTGGTGTTGAGGGGCAATTTGCTATTCCCACTCCAACCTGTGTTTGCCTCTGGGAAAGTGCTGGATAGTGGTGGGGGCAAAATAACTATTCCAAGTCCGACCTAAGTTTGTCTCAGGGAAAGTGCTAGATGGTTTACATCAGGGAAAATTCTGGATGGTGTTGAGGGGCAAATTTACGATTCCTACTCTGACCTGTGTTTGCCTCTGAGAAAGTGCTGGATGGTGGTGGGGGCAAAATAACTATTCCAAGTCTGACCTGCGTTTGCCTTAGGGAAAGTTCTGGATGGTGTTGAGGGGCAATTCACTGTTCCTACTCCGACCTGTGTTTGCCTCTGGGAAAGTGCTGGATAGTGTTCGGGGAAAATTTACTATTCCTACTCAGACCTGTGTTTGCCCCTGGGAAAGTGCTGGATGGTGGTGGGGGCAAATTTAGTATTCCAACTCCGAACTGTGCTTACCTCAGGGAAAGTGCTGGACGGTGTTGAGGGGCAAATTTACTATTCCTACTCCAACCTGTGTTTGCCTCAGGGAAAGTGTTGGATGTGAATGAATGCAAAGTTGTAGTACCCCAATAAAATGTCTTAATTACAAAAACTATTAAATTAGCATGGTTATGTGCAATATTTGAAAAACAAAGTCTAAAGCATTTTTAAAACATTTAATTTTATCAACAGAAAAAAGATCAAACAACGCCGGCAACCAACTGAAACAAAAGACAAGCATTAATTGTCTAGAAAATAAAAAAGCAATCCAGGTAATAATAATCTCCTTTTTTAAATAAACATTTGCAGGTTATAAGATCACAAGCAATTTGCAGCAAAGTTTATGTAACTTTGCATCTCAACAATGATAAACACTTGCAAAATAAAAATGTCTCCATACATATGTAAAATTGCATTTCTTTTTTTTTTTTTAAGACTTTTGAAATATCATAACATTCAATACCGAAAACATCCAACTGCAAATTAAAAACAACCCCTCGGAAGAAAACTAACTTTCCAAGGTAAACAATTAGCCATATGTTTTTATAAATAACATTTTAAGACCTCAACAAAAAAGTAATCCTTGATTAAAAATTTTGTTTCATAACCAACAATGAAGTCAAATTTGAAACACTGCCTCAGAACAGAGAATCATCACAGTACCTCAGAAATCTCCAGAAGCAACAAAAAAGAACACTTAAAAAGGTAAGCTTTGCAAATAACTCTTGTGCATAACAACCTAACAATTATTACTTTCTAGGTATACAATAAGAAGAAAACTATTCAAAAGCAACATCAACAATGTTAAACAATAAAATCAAGGTTCATCTGCATAATATTTGAGCTGCAAAATATTGTGCATTACATTTTTTCTAAAAAATTTTTAAAAATAGGAAATCAACAACAGTTCTAATAAATTTAACAATGTTTTCTTTTTCAAATCTTTACAGATAATGGCATTCAATAAAAAAGTCGAATACATAAAATCCAGCAACGGAAACAGTCTTTTAAGTCATAGTGGGCACGTTTATTGTAAGGAGAGATTAACTGAGCCCAGGTGTCATTGGAGTTGTGTGCAATACTACTCATCCCATTGCACAGGCACAGCGGTTACTCTTGGTGACTGTTTTAAGAACCACAGAGCATAACCACTCTGCCTCTGCAATGGAGATAGAGGTACTAGAAAACATCAATGAAATCAAAGCACTTGCATCCACCTCCCAGTGGCTCAGTTTTGAGGGAGGTTTCACAACACATTCCATCCCTTGTTGCAAGTAGTATGCCCACAATACACAACCTACGCTGAATAGTCTTGCATATAAAACAGTGAAATAACCCCCTAAGAGTAACACACCAAACCTTTTCTGACATTAACTTTCCTCCTGAACTTTCTATAACAGTTACTAATGAACCATTTATTTGATATGACAACCAAAAGCCTCTTAAAAGAATACTAATCTTTAGCACACCCCATAATCTTGTTAAGTTAAAGAGTAGTGATATTTGGATGATGGATGGGACGTTTAATTGCACACCCCATCCATTCAACCAAATATACACTATTCATGCCTATAGTAATCATGCAGTTGTTCCCTTAGTGTACAGTTTACTCCCAGATGAACAATCCTCAACATACACTGAATTTCTGTCGGTGATAAAAGCTAAAGCAATGAACAAAAGTCCTAGAAAGGTGTTAATTGACTTTGAATTACCTGTGAATAAAACAATAACCAAAATGTACACGGATACCCAAATTCAAGGATATTTGTTTCACTTTTCACAGGCATATTGGCGATTTTTTTTTTTTTAAATCCTTAGTTGAGGATATATGAGATCGCAAACTACAATTTGAATTAAAAAAACTAACAGCACTTTGTTTTGTTCCACCTGACAGTGTATAGTAATACAACAGATCTATTACTGAATCTGAATACTTTACTGCAAGCGAAGACAAATTGGTACCCCTTCTAAATTATTTTGAAGACCCATGGATTGGCCATCTTAGCAGGTCAGGTCGCAGAAGGAAATCACGTTTCCATATGAAGTGGTGGAACTGCTACTTGATCTGCTTAGAGGGAGTAACAAAAACAAACAATGCCATAGAGGGATGGCACAACTCATTCAATATATCAATTGGGAAACCATATCCTAACTGCTATAATTTCTTGGAAATTTTGAGGAAGGAGCAAAGTTTTCAAGAAATTAACTGGTAGTTTGAACCCACGAATATCAAAAAGAACAAAGGAAATGTCCGAGCGACTATTGGGTGCAATTCAACAATTTTCGTTGATAGTGGCTTCCTAGATAATATTGCACTCATCCTACATTTCTAATCTACACTATCTCCTATAACTCCTTCCTTGCCTGTTTTTACCAAATTCCCCCTAATTCAATTGGCATTTTTTTAAAAATAATTAATTTTAATAAAAAGGCGGGTTTCCTTACCTTCAGATGTCTTCTTTTTTCAACTCTTGGACTTACGTTCAATACAGATTTTCACCAAGAGTCCTTTGCAGTCGTTTACCAATGCAAATGTTCCATAATCCTTGCTTTAATCCATGACCCGAATGAAACTATCAAAAAAGGGCACAGTGCAGCATAAACATATTTTTGCAGTTAAAAATTAAACTGTAAAGATTACTATGCACACTCACAAAAATCACACCCCAAAATAAATCCAGAAAGAGAAATATAGTTTTGCAAAAAACCGCAAACACATTCCATCTATGCAATCCTATCTCGTTTGAACACCAAATCCAAAAAACCATGAAAAAGTAGTAGTATTTAAAAAAAAAAGAATCACCATCCCAAAATCCATCGTTGCAATCCTCTCTCGAAAAAAAACCAATTTAATATCCCAAAACCTTTTAAGCAATGGTTTAAAAATAGCCAAAAATGTGTTTTTTTAAAAAGAAGTCTTTTTCGAAGTTCCTACGACCTATCTTGAAAACCGCAACCACTCATTTACTTATTTTCAAATAATCCCGTCGCTTACAAATAAAAAAAACGTTCTTAACATTTTTGTTATTTAAAATGAATAATTTATATAATTTTATAAATTTCATTAAACAAAAAGTGTTAAGAAAGAAAAAAAGACGGCGTGGGCCTACTACTTCTACCTGTTTGGGAATTAATTGTTAAGTTAATACTCACAATATGTACACAAAACACATTTCCTATTCCTATCTACCGCTCTCCTCTCTCCTTACAATAAACTTTACTACTATTATATAATTTTTTAATAAAATTTGCCTTACCTGGATGAAGCTCTCCCTTGCATCTGATCCGGTACGCAACAATTTTCGGAATGATGAAAGGTATGTATACGCGTCAATGTCATGTCTTTCTGTAAAAACAAATTTGAACCTACAAAGAAAATATATATCTTATTATTCATAGTAAATTCTCTAAATATTTTTATAAAATATTGTTAAAATATTTTTGGGACTTGTTTTGAATATAATGTATTATTATGTTAATACATTCAATTACATTTTTAACAATATCATTAAACTGTAGTTTGTTTATTTTTTGTATTATATGTAAAATCAAAAATGTGCTTTACAATTTTATTGTGTCTTTTTAAATAGCTGTTTAATTCTATATTCTAAAATAATAGTTATCATAATTTAAAAAATAAATTATATTTTTCCCTTTACACCAAATCTTACCCCTCTCCAGAGTCTCAATTTGTTTAAGTACAATTTGTTTTAATAAAATATTTGTATTTATATTAATTTATGTACTTCTAAATAATAGTAAAATATACTCTTGCATTAACATTATTTCCTGAGTATTAAATGACTACCCCACCCTAAACTCTTGTTTTTAAATATTTAAATAACATTACAAGTAATTATTACCTTCATATTAAATCTTTATTTATTGCATGTGTATTAATATTTTAAATGAGGATTATTTAAATACTTCCCTCCTTCTTTTTTTTTTATTATATACATTTTAAATAATGTTTAATGAAAAATTATATTTAATGCATTTCAATTTAGAATTACTGTTTTTATAACTCACCGCCACTAATAATTCAATATCTATTTTATAATTCATACTCTTAATAATTATTATACTTAATTTTAAATCCTCACCCCCTCTATTAGTTTTGAAATTATTTATTATACATTTTATTAGTATAAAATAATGTTTCTGATTTACAAAAATTACCAAATTAATATTTTTATTAACTATTTACAAATTAAATTTTATACCGTAGTATAAAAACTATTACGTGAGTATTAATAAACTCCCCCCCCAAATCCCTAATTTACCATACATCCATACCCCTAAAAAAACGGAAAATATAAAAAACAAAAAATACTATTATTCATTCTGTTAAATATAAAAAAAACGCAAAGAAAAATGTACCTCAAATAAATTGATTACTTACCTTACAATGTGTTGTAACGGCATGCGTTGTAATGGCATGAATTGTAAAGGCACATGTGTTGTAATAGCATGCAATGTAATAGTATTTGCGTTGTAAAGGCATTACGATGTAATGGATGTCTCCCGGTCCGTCTAGCTGTGACAGGGCAGTGTCCAGATTCTGCCCGATAACGCCCCTGCCATCCATGGAGTTGCAGATGCTATGTTGGGAGGGGTTTTCTTGCAGACATTGGCGCAGTAATGAGTCTTTATATTGGTGTCCCATCTCGCAGACTCTTAGTGTGGAGATGCCTTGATATGATAGCTTCAAAACACTTACAGACATGCGTTAACGTACGCAACCGATGAACCGAATAGTTGTGGGTCAATCAGGGTACACCTAACATATATTAAAGGTGAAATAGTACCAATAGCATATAAACCTCACTTGTGTACAAATGCGTTTCGCATCTACAGGAAAACATCTCACAGCACTGCAGTACAGACTGCTGTAGTCAGAGAAAGAGCCCTAGCTCAAGGGAAACGTATAATAGTAGTGACACCAGTTCCAGCTTTAGAGGCTGCAACAAAGGCAAGCGTTCCCAACGCTAAAGCCTTACATCCAAGATGGATACAATGGCTAATTCTCTCACTGCAACAGATGTAAAATACAAGTACGACCCAAATCTGAAAGCACAACCATTTCTGCAATAAGAACAAGAATATCCTCTACCCAATTAAATAATGTCTCTAGATCAGTTCGAATATATTATTTATACTGGTGGTTCTGTCCAACCGGCCATAGGGAATAGCAACAATACAGTGCCTGAGTGTGCTATTGGTAAAGGACAGATGCAGAATGGAAAGTTTCATTGGAATTGCACAAAAACACTCTCTTGGAGACTGTACGGCGCAGCTTTCAGAACTAAAAGCACTAATACTGGCACTGGTGAATACGGATCAAGAATTCCCCACACTAATTGTGTGCAATACCTTTTACTGTGTACAGTCATACAATGAACATCTACATCACTGGGGACAGAATGGGTTTAAATATGCAAAAGGCGGCCCAATTAAGCACAGAACACTATGGGAACAGGTAGTGGTGTTGACAAACTAACTTCCAAGGGTTCATGTGATACACTCACTGAGTCATCAACGTGATGGCATTCACGTTGAAGGGAATTTATTGGCTGAACAAGTTGCGGAGGGGGTTGTGCGTACGGCTTCCGTAGCTATAATCACTTGTTCATAAACGAGGATAGATGTTGAAATAATGCTTGCGATTATTGCTGCACGCAACAACAGCTCAGCGGTACCAAAGAAATTTCCACATCAAGTACTCCTACAAGTTAGATGCAAACAATGTTCCATTTGCTCAGATTCCTGGAGTGGGGGATAGAGTAGTACCAAATATGGATCGAAGGTTAGGATTCTAGCAGCACACGAGGGTATAAGTTCTGCACACGCTGGAGTTTTTGCTACTGTTTCTCTATTGAAACAACGCTACTGGTGGCCAGGACTAAGAAGGCAGACTAAAGACTACGTCTTGAAATGTGACATCTATCAGCAGATGAAAGGCTCTACCGTAGCACGTCCAGTGCAGACATGATTACTAATATCAGACAAACCACTTGCGTGTGTTTATCTGAACCACTGCAGCCACTTACAATCTGATGGGGCTTCAAAGTATATCATGGTTGCAGTGGATTCCTGCTCTAGGTTTCCATGGGTGTGGCCCCAGCGCTCGGCTGACACTATAACTGTTATAAAAGATTTGCAAGTCTTTATAGGGACATACGCAATCGGCACACTTCATTCTGACTGTGGCCCCGTTTTCAGCTCTAAGGCTTACAAGGAAGCTTTGGGAAGTCTGGGTGTAGCATTGCGGTACTTCTCTCTGTACCATCCCGAGGGAAATTCAGTTGTGGAGAGGAAAAACCGGGACTTAAAGCAATCTTTGACAGCTAGAGTATTAGGCTTGGGTGGCAATTGGTTAAAACACCTGTATGGAGTGCAAGGGCGTTAAATATTCAGCCAAGAAGATCTCTAGGGAGGTCTCTCCTTATGAGGTCCTATTTGGGACAAGAATGTGGGTACCTGATCTTGATTTTGAAGGCACAGTGGTGGATACAAAACCTTTTGACATCCATAAACATTAGGCTATTTTACAGGACCTGAATGAAAACAGGGTACAACAGAGTAATGTCAATATAAAGAACACCACCACTGGTGAAGTAAAAAGTGTCACTGCAAGAGAAATTTGGATCCCTAAAGTCGGGAATGTGGCCAGAGAGAAAATATCGGACAAAAAAGAATTTGGGCCATCATACAGAAAGCCTGTACCTGTCCTAGCAGTAGAAGGAACAAGAACAGTACTTCTGCCACCTCTTACCAGTAAAAAGGAGAAAAGATTTGTCTCCATTGACCTAATCAAACCACACTATGTGGCCGATACTGAGTAGTAGGCCGCGTGGACTCCGAAGTAACAGACGCCCTCCTCTTACAACTATACAAGAAATTCAAACAGAAAGACTCCTCACGTTTGAAGGGTCACCTAACCGGAATGAAGGACTAAGCAACAATGCATTGGACCTCGTTCCTCTTGAAACTGAAGTTCAAAATGAGAACTGAACTGAAAGAAATTTCAATTCGACCAAACACGGATATCTCCATTAACATGCCTCAACAAGAGCAAGCTACAGTTTCCACAAAACCTGCAGAAGTACCGAAAAGTGATCGAACTGCAGCTGGCTATTTCATTGACTTTGACACCTTTTTGTTAGATCCAAGCGAATCTAGAACCACCGCAGCCCAAAAATCTCGTCTACAGTGATCTAAAGATGTTCTGAACTTTCTTATAAAGACTTACCTGGTATCACCTTGGGTGGAACTTTGAGTATCTACAGGAATACGTTTTTCCTTTCTGGATAGGCCTACTAATTGGTTTTTAGTATGCTTATTAATGGAACTGATCTTTGAGAAAGCTCTGCGGCACAAAAAGTGAATGTGATCCTGAAACCGCACCTTTCATCACATCGTGACAGAAGAGACCTTCATCAGTGACCATTACAGCAGTTCCTATACCTGATGGTATATTATGGGACAAGGTTGATTTCGATATATTTGGCCCGACAACTTTTAAAAATACTACATTTATTCAAAATATCATTGAGGAATATCATTACCTCAAGTACATTTTCCGATGATTGGGATTACGAAACAGTAAATAATATGTTGTCTGATTTAGAGATCTGCTGCTTTTTTCTAATAATTAAATGTTAGAAGCACCGGTCCGAGTTAAGATTCTCATTGAACCATGGTTTGGAATTTTTGATGGAGACATTTTTTCTTGAAGGGGCGCTGTGGTATCTAGGATTTTAAGCATAGTGGTGTTGTTGAAGTCCGTGAGATCATGGACGTCGGCCATGTCTGTTGATGGTGGTGTCAGGGCGGAATTGCATTGGGACATCAAGGCGTAGGGATCGATATTCTTGATATTCCTTTCCCATTGTTTTGTTTTTGTAGGTTAGTTTCGTTTTGGAGTTACCTCACTGTTGATTGAGAAGAAGATGCTGTAATGATCAGTCCAGTCACATGGGGAGATGGATTCTAGAGATATAGTGTTTCTTCTTGCTATGATGAGTTCTAATGTCTCCCCCTTGTTATGGGTTGGGCTGTCTCAGAATTGGGACAGTTCCTGGTCTGCCAGAAAGGATTTGACACCACTTACATCATGATCGCCGGTGTTGTTCCAATGGAGATTGAAGTCTTCCAGAAAGTTCTGTCGCACTTGTAAGTTGCCGTTGGCTGTAATGATTTCCATTAGCTCATCAATGAACTTCAGAATGTCACCCGGGGGGAGGTCGTATATTATGTGAAGTTGGCAGGTGATGCCCTTGTCGTATAAGATGGTGGTGCAAAGATATTCACAGGAGGAAAAGGAGATGGAGTCTGCTTCTTTAAGAGTGATTGTGTTTCAATATATGCATGCTATCCCCCCTCCGGGTTTCTTCGTTCTATCCATGCAAAATATATCATGACTAGGGGTGACCAGTAGGTCAAGGATGGGAGCAGAGGAACTCTTTAGCCATGTCTCGGTGAGAATGATGATGTCTAGATCAATGTTGCTGTGGGATGCTTCCGGGCATCGCGTATCTGGTAACTGTAAGTTCCAGGGTAACTTGCTGTATGCAAGTATTGTTTCCCCCAATACATACAGTCAGGGAGGCGCCGCTATGGCGTTCATTAAATATTTCCTTATTATGGTTTGATACTTTGAGCAGGATAAAAGCCATGTTTACACAGAAATCTGTGCCCTCAACCTCCACTCGAGAGACTTTTGATCTCCAAGTAGCAAGGTCTTCAGCAGAGATACAAGCACTTACACATACAAACTGCCATTTCCATTTCGCAGAAATGGTAAATCGTATTTTCAATAGGTCAGATATGACAGCATTGCCCTCCTATTTAAGAACATAGGCTCTGGACTGTTGAGCACCTTTCAGACGGTCCTCGGAATTATTCAAAATGTTTTACACTCCTTATTGGGAAACATTTTTGGAGGAATGCCGCTGATCCGGTTTCTAATAGCAGGCATCCTGATTGTTGGGTTTCTGCTACTCAATAAACTTCCCAGTCACCAAGGAGATGGAAACAGTACTCCTAGAGAGAAAATACAGCGATCGCATGGTACAACTTCTAGGTACACCTCGCCTTAGGGAGCTAAGTACTTCTTGGTTCTTATTGTTTAGACCAGTCTGATGGACTGCATCTTACCTGTCCTCTGTACCTGTTTCGCTGAGAAGAATGCGTGTTGGATCTCTGTCTGACACTCCCATCATGTGCACGACCGGACGTTGAATCTTTACTGGACTCGATAACGGCCCATGTTTTGCAGTGTTCCCAGCGTATTCCCATGTTGATGACGGCATTCTTAAAGCCACCACAGGTAACACCAGCACTTGTTGCTATAGACACCGGCTCCTCTTCTGACTCCCAGGCCTTGGATGGCACACAGGCCGCACAGGCTGCCCCAGCACTGGCTGTTGACAGCACAGATAATCATCTGTGCTCAATATATATAATCTGCGAGGTGTTACAGAGACGGCCATCTGCAGAAGTAACAAGAATGTTGGGTCTACCAGCCAGGACACAAACATTTGACTCATTTGGCACATTGTGGGGTCGATTCCGATCCTGGAATAAAAATTCCGTACGATTCGTATCCGGAGCCCTCTCCGTACGAATCGTAAACATGCCGTACGACCCGCGATCGCAGGGTGTACGCACCGTACACCCAGCAAACATGGGGTACGGTGCGTACACCCCATGATCGCAGGGGTATGCACCGTACCCCTGCGATCATGGGGTGTACGCACCATACCCAGGGGGGGGCGTTCCGTACCAGTTTCGAGGCAAACTCTGCTTCTCCGGATGTTTTCGGCTCCCGTAGAAAAAGCGTTGTACGGTGCGTACCCGAAACGAATCGTACGTGCTGGGTTGAAAAACCAGCCGTGAACCGTACGGATGTCGCGTACAGTGGGTTCCGAGGGAGATTCGCCGTACGTACGGGGGGCGTTGCAGAGTACGATTCGTATGGAAAAAACTCTCCGTACGGCTATTCCGAGCGGGTTTTCCCGAATCGGTATCGACTCCTGTGTGTTGGGAAGATATCTGGCTTCATAAAATTAAACAGAACACTGAAATTCTATATCAAAATTGACATTCCTTTCATGCATGTATGGCTTTCAAATGATTGTAGTCGTTCGGACTATACCAACGAACATAATACAGCAGTAGCCTATCTGTCAATTTCGAATAATTTCCTTTTTTTTTTTAACAAGGGGGCCATCGAGCGCGTTCCTGGGCCAGAAGTAGGGTGTGGTTGTTACTCCCACTACTTTCTGGTTCCCAAGAAGCACAAAGGGGGCCTATGTCCTATCTTGGACCTGCGGAACATCAACGGCTTCCTCCAGAAGGAGAAGTTCAAGATGCTAACTTTGGCTCATGTCTTAGCTGCCTTAGACCCTGGAGACTGGATGGTGGCGTTGGACTTGCAAGACGCTTATTTTCACATCCCCGTCCTGCCGGCCCTCTGGCGCTACCTGCGATTCACGGTATGCCAATAGCACTTTCAGTTTACCGTGCTCCCCTTCGGCCCACCGGGTGTTCACGAAAGTGATGGCGGTGGTTGCAGCTCATCTGCGCAGATTAGGGGTGCCAGTCTTCCCCTATTCCGAAGACTGGTTGTTGAAGGCAGGCTCGCCCCAGACAGTCGTCGGCCACCTCCAGACTACGGCCGACCTCCTGCACCTGCTGGGGTTCTCCATCAATGTGCTGAAGTCGCACCTGTGTCCCTCTCAGAAGCTCCTCTTCATCGGAGCGGTTCTGGACTCGGCACGGTTTCGGGTTTATCCTCCCGAGCCGCTGGTTAGGGATATTCATGCTCTGATTCTGATCTTTCTGCCTTTATCCCGAGTCTCGGTCAGGTTGACGCTGCGGCTTCTGGGGCTGATGGCCTCCTGCATCCTTCTAGTGCATCACACCCGGTGGCGATGCGGGCTCTGCAGTGGGACCTGAAGTTTCAGTGGGCCCAGCATCAGGCTAACCTGTCCGACCATCGCAGTGCCCTCCTGATCTCGGAGGGCACTGCGAGACAGTTGCAGTGGTGGCTCATGGACCGCGATTGGATCAGCGGCAGATCCCTCTCCCTACCCCAACCGGAGCACGTAGTTGTGAAGGATGTGTCCCTCCTGGGCTGGGGGGCCACCTGGGAGAGGCGGAGATCCGAGGCCTCTGGTCTACAGCCGAGTCCCGGCTCCACATCAACCTTCTGCAGCTGCGGGAGATCCGACTTGCACTGAAAGCATTCCTCCCCTCTGTCCGGGGGAGTGTAGTGCATGTGTTCACGGACAACACCACCGCCATGTGGTACTCCAACAAACAGGGCGGGGTGGGGTTGTGGACCCTGTGTCAGGAGGCTTTGCGCCTCTGGCACTGGCTGGAATATCGGGGCGTGACCCTGGTGGTTCAACACCTGGCAGGTTCCCTGAATGCCAGGGCGGACAAACTCAGCCGTCGGTGCATGATGGATCACGAATGGAGTCTGAACTCGGACATGGCGCAAGGTCTCTTTCAGCAGTGGGGAGAGCCTTGGTTATATCTATTCGCCACAGAAGAGAACGCGTAATGTCATCAGTTCTGCGCGTTGGAATTTCCAAGGCGGCACTCGCTCGGTGACTCTTTTAGTCAGGAGTGGAGCTGCGGTCTGTTGTACGCCTTTCCGCCTATACCACTTCTGCCCAGAGTGCTGCAGAAGATTAGGCGCGACCGGGCCCAAGTCATCTTGTGGCTCCGGACTGGGCACAAAGATACTGGTATCCCGAGCTACTCAGCATGTCAGTCGATCCCCCGATTCGTCTGCCTCTTCGGGAGGACCTTCTGTCGCAGCAGCAGGGGACAGTCCTCCACTCGAACCTTTCCAGTCTCCACCTCCATGCGTGGAGATTGAGTGGCGGCAGTTTAGGCCATTTGACTTGCCTCCTGAAGTCTGAGATGTGCTTCTGGCAGCCAGGCGTCCCTCCACAAAATCGGTATACGCCTGCAGGTGGAACACATTTGTGGCATGGTGCACAGCAAAAGCTGTAGATCCCCTTTCTGCCACCCTTTCAGAGGTGCTCCTCTTTCTTCCTTCTCTTGCCCAGCAGGGCTCTGCCTCTGGGCACTATCAAGGGCTACCTCTCTGCCATTTCAGCCTTTTTAAGGCTACCTGATCAGCCTTCTCTTTTCAAGTCCCCCGTTGTATAAAGATTCTTGAAGGGCATCACTCGCATGTTTCCTCCTGTAACTTTCGTGATGCCTCAGTGGGAATTGAATCTTGTTCTTACTTATTTGATGTGTGATCCTTTCGAGACACTTCACAATTGCCCTCTTCGTGTTCTCACTCATAAGACTGCCTTCCTGGTTGCCATCACCTCTGCCAGGAGAGTGAGTGAGCTCCAGGCCCTTTCTTCCAAACCTCCTTTCCTTTCTGTCCATCCGGACAAAGTTGTCTTGAGGAGGCGTCCCTCTTTCCTGCCCAAGGTAGTCACAGCCTTCCACATCGGCAGTCCATTACCTTGCCCACATTCTTCCTGCCTCCGCATCCCTCGAAAGACTAAGAGAGGCTCCACCGTCTGGACCCAAAACGTGCGCTCTCATTCTATCTGGATCGCACACGCCAGTTCCGGGTGGACGACCAGCTCTTTGTTTGTTTTATGTGAGCGCTGAGAAGGGATGGGCGGTGCACAAACGGACCATCTCTCGGTGGGTCGTGTTGTGCATCAAGGTATGCTACTCTTTGGCTAAAAAGGAGCCTCCTGTTGGGCTGAGGGCCCATTCCACGCGGGCCATGCCGGCTACTACTGCCCTGGGTCGGGGAGTCCCCTTGCAGGACATCTGTCAGGCAGCTACGTGGGCCTCGCTGCACACTTTCGCTAGACACTACTGCCTGGACAGTCCAGTCCGGAGGGACAGCTTTTTCGGCCGTTCTGTTCTCCAGGACTTTCTGGTGTGAATATTGGTTCACAGACCAACCACCGGGGTTGTTATTGCTGGGGTATCTATTCTAAGGTAAGGAATCTAGCACTAACCTATTTCTTTCAGATGCACGAGTTACTTACCTTCGGTTACAATGTAAGAAACAGTAGTTAGTGTTAGATTCCTTACCGCTCACCCATCCTTCCCGTTCTGCGAACCGATATCTAGGGTTAAGGTTCTTCCCTCTTAGGGCCCTAGTTTCATGGCACCAGTGTCGGTTTTTATCATGGCTCTGCGTTCCTGGCGCTGAAAATCTGTGTATAAGAACTGACGTCAGCGCGCGAGGACGGCGTCTAAGTACTCCGACTTCATCCCGGCGCCAACGACGCCGACTGACACGGAGCCAAGGACGATGCCTACCGACGCGCAGGGGTACTGCTACGCAAAACTTTCCGGATCCAGTCTGATGCCTGGGGATATTCTACAGTAAGGAATCTAACACTAACTACTGTTTCTTACAGATATGTTGTAACCAAAGGTAAGTAACTTGTGCGTTAGAGCTTCGTATTCATTTTCATGCTCCCGGGCTGGGGCGGACGCTACAAGTAGCAACGAGTAGGGGATACGTGCCCCGAAGAAACAAGACTGCTCTCCTTGAAAGTTTCCAATGATACTGCAAACTGTGCATCCCACGTGTGCCCAAATCGATGAGAAGCAGTTCAATGTTAGCGTCTGAGGAGGTGATGCCTTGCTCCAGCCCATTTATGGCTCTGGAAGAAGTTGATGGCCCTGTGGAGGAGCACATTTGAAATGTTCATCAGAAACCCACTGGTGAGACCAAAAGAAGAGAATACTGCTCCACGTCATAACACAGAGTAGTCACCAATACAAAGGAAAACGCTAAAGGCAGTGAGGTACGGTGCAAAAAGGTAAAGACAACAATGACGAAGTGCGAGAAATGGAACCGTTACTCACTGGTAAAAAGGAAGATGACTGTGTACGATCTTAGATCGGGCGTAATGACCCAAGTGCAAGCACGCTGCCGGATTTTGCAGATGTTACAGGTCCAGAAGAACAGTGGCCCTCAGCTGAACTGCATATGCTCTCAACAGTCGTAGAAAAGAGCGCAAAGAACAATGCAGCTGTGTTTCTGAAACGTACCTCCATTCGACACTGTCAAGAAGCAGAACATTGGCGCCAGGCTAACCTCTTGGATCCAGTCGTTCAGTGACTTAATGCAAGTAGATGATAAGAAAATCAGTAGTATTTAAAGAACCTTGCCAGTGATGGAGTAAAAGAAGAAAATCTCTGACTGATGCAACATCATACTGTCACATCAAAGAAGTATTGGGCACGAAGTTCAATCCAATGCCGAATGTAGAGTACGAAAGATATATTTTAATTCAAGCAAGACAGCAAGCTGGTGTAAAGATGGATGAGTTTATTAAAAGACTTCATCTGCTTATCAAAGATTGTAGGTCTAGTGAATTTAATGATGAAGCCCTACTTCTCAGAGTCATCAATGGCTGTTGTTCAGTAGACCATGTTGAGAGAGACGCTCAGTTTGGGGAAAGTATTAATGGCTGCAAGGGCCAATGAAAGAGCTATCGACACACTGATATGGAAGCTGGAACAGTGAAAAATAAATCCGCGTCTGTCTTAGCACTGCAGAGTTGTGTTTTACTTCCAAGAAGCAGTTGAGAAAAAACTAGAAATGCTGTTAAAGAATGACGTAATTGGGTGCTCCTGTGGTTCTAGGACGTGATTTCGCCCATAGTGATGGAGCAATGCGCATCTGTGTTTATATGTGCCAGGCCAATAAAGCAGTTGAGAGAGACCACACATAGCGTACATAATCATGCAACTGAACGTCTTCTCTCATCTTGACCTCAATAAGGGATACCGTCAACTCGAGTTGAAAGAGAACTGTAGGTGCATCACTACTTTTTTGACTCCTGTTTGGTTTGTTCAGATACAAAAGGCTGTTTTGGAGTGTCGTCAGATGCAGAAATATTTCAGAAGGTTATACATAGAATAAATCAACGTGTGAAACATGCTTATAATTACAGTGATGACATACCGGAATTTAGCGCAACACAAAAGGAGCATGATAAAGCTCTTGCACAAGTGTGCCAGTTACTAGCTGATGCAGGTCTCAATCTGAACAAAGCCAAAAGTAAGGTTCACAAGACCAATCTTAATTCTGTGGTAACGTTGGGGGGGCTTATGGTGGCACTTTGAGATACTGGTCTGTAGACTAACCTATCCTGCAGGGGTGCCCAGGATCAGTCTAGGCACCCTGCCCAACGTTTATGTTGTCCAACAAATGGTCAGGTCTATAGATTAGTGAGAACTACACAACATGGATGTTTGTGCGCCCCGGAATTCATTGATTCTTCAAGCTCTTCTCGAATGGGAGCTATTTGAGGCTGACTGATCAAGGTTGCTGTGGAATGGAACTTAACGATGACATAGTCTCTGACAGAGGAGTGACTCTTGACCCCGGTAAAGTACACTCACTTGCCCCCCACAAGATGTTACCATGCTGCGATCCTTCTTTGGCATGGCTAGTTATTGCTCAAGGTACATTCATGACCTTGCTGTTGTGAGTGCCTCATTGAGACTTGACAAAACATGATGCCCCATTCCAGTGTTCTGAATGTGATCAATGGTTCAAAAGAATTAAACATGTGATTGAACCCAAGTTGCAGACTGAAATCATAGCAGATGCGACCCCTGTGGAGTTAGGAGCTATCCTTGCTCAACATAATGGTTCTCCGAATACTCAGAAAATCTTTGTGGCCTATGCCAGAAGCATGTCTGACACAGAACCTGCCTATTCTCCGCCAGAGGAGAGTATGGCTGTAGTTCGGGCCTGCAAACATTTGCATGCGTTTCTATACAGAAACTTTTCACTATCATTACAGATCACCAAGAGTTGGTCAACATTTTTGGAAACCAAAAAGCCAAGATGCCCCCTTACATTGAGAGGTGGGGGTTGCTGCTGTAAGAGTATGACTATGCAATTGTACACAAGCCAGGTAAAGAGTAGAACCGTGCAGATTACTTTTCATGATTACTGCTACATCGTCACAGATCATCATCCAAAAACAGCTGAGAAGTACATTAATATCATTGTAAGACCCAGCACGTCAGCAGCCCTAGCCATTGAGCAGAATATTGCTGCTACTAATGCCGATAAGAACATGCGTATCCTCTGACATCATTTGAACCCATTTGTGGAAGAAAAGTGCTTGAGCTTTGGCTGACTATGTTAAATTTAAAAAATGTACAGGATGATGTTGTATTGAGAGGCTCAAGAATCGTTTTAGTTGAGAACCTAAAACAGCAGGTCATTGAACTAGCCCATGAAGGACATTGTGGCATTGTAGCCACCAAAAGAGCCCTTATAGACTGAGTGTGGTTCCCGTGTTTAGACGAGCGAGTTGAGAAGGAACTAAAAGAGTGCTGTCTTTGCATTTGCTTTTTCTCCCGAAGTGACTCCGCGTCAACTGACAATGCCTGACCTTTCTACACAGATGTGGGAAAAAGTTATTTGATTCCTTTGAGCCCCTAGGAACCAGACATCACCTCATTGTAGTCATTGAAGTGTACTCATGCATCTGAAAGAGACACGTTAATGATAGATTCCTTACCTTAGAATATCCCGAGGCGTCAGACTGGATCCGGAAACTTTTGCGTAGCATTACCCTGCGTGTCGGTAGGCGTCATCCGCGGCTCTGCGTACGTAGTCGGCGACGTTAGCGCCGGAATGACGTCGCCGGAGTACTTAGACGCCGCCCTCGTGCGCTGACGTCAGTTCTTCTTTTTTCCGCGCCAGCTAGCGCAGATCTGGAGAAGCTCTACCCCGTAGTCACTTTTTAACTAAACTTTTTTGATCTGTTTTTCTCGAGTTGCTACGACTCCTACGGTGCCGGTAGGGATGCCCGGGTTCAAGTGTGGCCGCATGATGTCTGTCACCGACCCCCATCGCTGGTGTCTTCATTGTCTATGCCTCGACCACGACGACCAAACCTGCTCTGACTGCTGGGCCCTGACGTCTAAGGCTAGGCAGGAGCGGTCCCGCAAGCGGCTCGACTTCCGGCAGTCGGCCCCGCGCCGTTCGAGGTCCTGGTCCCACAGGAGGTCGAGGGACCGGTCGCGAGGTCGGAGCACTCGTAGCTCCGGAGTCTGCATCGATCTTCAGGATCCTGGTCCTCGGGTAAGAGGCATGAGAGGTCGTAAAGGCGTCATCGTTCTTCCGACGCTCGCGCGATGTGGCCGGGGGTTCGGGTGACACCACCCACGCGGCTCCGACGGAGTCGCGGGCGTCAACACCTGCCCCATACTTTTCGGTCCCTAGGCGCGATGCGACGCCAGAGGAGGTCGAGCGGTACCTCATGGCCATGAGGTCTCTCCCTCCTCCGACGGGCTCCGTGGCGCCTTCGGGCCTAGCGGGTCGGGTGTTTCGGCTCCGACGCCGTCGGGTGCTTCAGCCCCGGCGCCGCCGGCGACTTCGGTCCTGGCTCCGCAGGCCCCCACTGGATCCGTTCCGGATCCGGGTTGTCGCCGGTCGACCTCACCGGCACCGGCCCCTAGGGTGTCGCCCCCGGCGCCGCCTATGGGCGACGCCGTCCCCAATCCTACCCTTGATTCGGTTCCGGTGCCGGAGCGGCGCCGCTGGGCGCCGCTCTCGATGTCGTATGGAAATTTTTATTTCCATGAACCGGCCCCATCCGTTGAACCTTAATTTCAGGTGATGGGTGACGAGGGTGATTGGGAGGGGTCTGTGGACCCTCTGGGACAGGAGTGCCAGTCTCAACAGGACTGGACATTTGAGGTTGGGGATGCCAGTGGCCTGGACACTTCGCCAGACACTGGTTTTGTCTCCCCTCCAACCGTGGCTACTGAGGAGGGGGCTGCCTACAGTGTAGTTTTGACGCGGGCGGCCAAGGCATTGGGCCTAGAGCTCCCTGTCGCGGCCGTGAGGACTAACCTCCTTACTGAGGTCCTTAAACCGCAGGCAAGCTCCACTGAGCCTCTGCTGCCGTTTAATGAGGCCTTGTGTGATGTTCTTTTGGGCACTTGGTCCAAGCCCGCTACAGGTCAGCCTGTAGATAGGAACGTGGCCAGATGCTACCGCCCGGCTCCGGGTGACCCTTGCTTCTTGTCCACCCACCCCACCCCGAGACCCTGGTTATCCTGGCCTCCACTTCCCAGACCGCATTCCCGACGGCTCAGCCTGATCGGGAATCCAAGAGGTACGAACAATTCGGGAAGAAAGTGTTCTCGTCCCTGAGTTTGGGACTGCGGTCAGTCAATACCACATGCCTCTTGGGCCGCTACACCCACACTCTGTGGGACACGGTCGCGGACGTGCTGCCACAATGTCCGGAGGAGGCCCGGACTAAACTCGCCCAAGCCCTTGCGGAGGGTTGAGATGCGGCACGCTATTCCATCCGGTGTGGGCTGGATACCACGGACTCACTGGGCAGAGCGATGGCAACGGCGGTGGCGGTTCGACGCCATGCCTGATTGAGGACCGCCAACTTTTCGGCTGATGTCCAGGCCAACCTTCTGGACATGCCGTTTGATGGCCGTCGCCTCTGGCGACAAGGCAGACCATGCGCTTGTGCGTTTTAAGGACTCCAGGGCCATGGCCAAGTCCTTGGGCCTCTCGGCCCCATGCCAGCAAACGGGTGCCTTTCGCTCCTTTCGTGACCACGGAAGGGGTGCCCCCACACGTGCTGCCAGCCACACACCTCAGACTTATAGACAGCGCGGTGGCGGCCGTGGAAACCGCCGTGGCGGCAGTCGGGGACAACGTCGAGGCCAGTCCACACCTCCCCGTGCAGCAACCGCCTCAAAACCCTCCTAGTCCGTGCTTTCAGGCCCATGTGACGCCAGTGGGGGGCAGGGTTCACCATCACCACTTCCACTGGCGCACTGTCACGTCGGATACGTGGGTGCTGCAAATCGTCCGAAGGGGCTATTCCCTCCCCTTCGAGACGACCCCTCCAGCCATGCCACCGCAATACCATTGCGTGTCTGGGATCACTTGCAACTTCTGCAAGAGGAAGTTACGGCCCTCTTTGCCAAGGGGGCCATTGAGCGCGTTCCTGGGCCGGAAGTAGGGTGTGGTTGTTACTCCCACTACTTTCTGGTACCCAAGAAGGGCAAAGGGGGCCTACGCCCTATCTTGGACCTACGGAACGTCAACGGCTTCCTCCGGAAGGAGAAGTTCAAGATGCTGATATTCGCTCAGGTCTTAGCTGCCCTAGACCCTGGAGACTGGATGGTAGCGTTGGACTTGCAGGACGCTTATTTTCACATCCCCGTCCTGCCGGCCCACCGGCCTTACCTGCGGTTCATGGTAGGACACGAGCACTTTGTTTACCGAGCTCCCCTTCGGCCTTACCAGCGCCCCACGGGTGTTCACGAAAGTGATGGCGGTGGTCGCAGCTCATCTGCGCATGTTAGGGGTTTCAGTCTTCCCCCTACCTCGACGACTGGTTGTTGAAGGCGGGCTCGCCCCAGACAGTCATCAGCCACCTCCAGACTACGGCCGACCTCCTGCACCTGCTGGGGTTCTCCATCAATGTGCCGAAGTCACCCCTGTGTCCCTCTGAGAAGCTCCTCTTCATCGGAGCGGTTCTAGACTCCGCAAAGTTTTGGGTTAATCCTCCCAAACAGTGGGTTCGGGATATTTAGGCTCTGATTCCGATCTTTCAGCCTTTATCCCGAGTCTCGGTCAGTTTGAGGCTACGGCTTCTGGGGCGGATGGCCTCCTGCATCCTTCTAGGGAATCACGCCCGGTGGCGATGCGGGCTCTGCAGTGGGACCTGAAGTTTCAGTGGGTCCAGCATCAGGCCAACTTGTCCGACCATGTCTTGATCTCGGAGGGCACTGCAAGTTCGTTGCAGTGGTGGCTCACGGACCGTGATAGGGTCAGCGGCAGATCCCTCTCACTACCCCAAACGGAGCGCATAGTTGTGACGGACGCGTCCCTCCAGGTCTGGAGTGGCCACATGGGAGAGGCGGAGATTAGAGGCCTCTGGTCTCCTACGAAGTCCCAGCTCCACATCAATCTTCTGGAGCTGCGGGCAATCCGTCTTGCACTGAAGGCATTCCTCCCCTCTGTCCGGGGGAGTGTAGTGCAGGTGTTCACGGACAACACCACGGCCATGTAGTTCTGCAACAAACCGGGCGGAGTGGGGTCGTGGACCCTATGCCAGGAGGCTCTGCGCCTCTGGCAGTGGCTGGAACATCAGGGCGTGACCCTGGTGGTTCAACACCTGGCAGGTTCTCTGAACGCCAGGGCGGACGAACTCAGCCGTCGGTGCATGATGGATCACGAATGGCGTCTGAACTTGGCGTGGCGCAAAGTCTCTTTCAGCAGTGGGGAGAGCCTTGGTTAGATCTATTCGCCACAGAAGAGAACGCGCAATGTCTTCAGTTCTACGCGTTGGAATTTCCAAGGCAGCACTCTCTCTGAGACGCTTTTCGTCGCGAGTGGAGTTGCGGTCTGTTGTTAGCCTTTCCGCCTATACCACTTCTGCCCAGAGTGCTGCAGAAGATCAGGCGCGACCAGGCCCAGGTTATCCTTGTGGCTCCGGACTGGGCAGGAAGATATTGGTATCCAGAGCTACTCAGCATGTCTGTCGATCCACCGATTCGTCTGCCTCTTCGGGAGGACCTTCTGTCGCAGCAGCAGGGGACGGTCCTCCACCCGAACCTGTCCGGTCTCCACCTAGAAGATTGGAGATTGAGCGGCGACAGTTGAGGCCATTTGACTTGCCTCCCGAAGTCTGTAATGTCATTCTGGCCGCCAGGCGTCCCTCCACAAAGTCGGTTTACGCCTGCAGGTGTAACAAATTTGTGGCATGGTGCACAGCAAAGGCTGTGGATCCTCTCAATGCCCTTCTTTCTGAGGTTATCCTCTTCCTTCTTTCTCTTGCCCGGCAGGGCTCTGCTCTGGGCACTATCAAGTAAGCATGGGCGTAAAATCCGTTCCGCTCGCGGATTTTCGGCAAATTCGCAATCCGCGAACTTACCGAAAATTCTTAAAATCCGTGCGAAGCGGATTTTTTGCTTGGTCGCACTTGCCAACTAGAATACTATACAATTTCGCGGGAGTAAACACTTGCGAACACGTAGATGCGGCGGGCAGCAACAATCTCGCAATTGCGAGATTGCAAAATTTGCAATTTCGCACAAGAAATCCACCAGCAGGCAGCATAAACCTTGAAAATTATGATTTTTAGCAGAATAACTCCTCAGGTTGACATTTGCCTGCACTTTTTCTTTGCAAGGAGTCCATTTTTGGGGGGGGGGTGGGAGGAAGGAAGTGCCCCACAGTCTCCAACTTCCTGTTCCTGTCCAGCAGGCTCCTTATAGTGCTTTCTTCATGTGCTGGTCACTTTGATTTGGATCTTGACCTAGAAGGATTACTTTTTGTGGATGCTGCTGGATATTTGGATTTTTGCAAAACTGAAAGCACTCAGCAGGTGCAAAAGTTCAATCTTATCATTAGTAACCATTCCCTGTAGTCCTTCCTGAGGGGCCCCTTCAGAGTTCATTTGCCTACTTGCAACTATTCTATGACCCTGCTCTGACCCTCACAGCAGGCTCAGAGAATAGCTACAAGTATACAACAAAGGTCCTGTTAAAAAAATTACACAGCAACAGAAAGCAATTACAGACAAAACTGAAAGCACTCAGCAGGTGCAAAAGTTCAATCTTATCATTAGTAACCATTCCCTGTAGTGCTTCCTGAGGGGCCCCTTCAGAGTTCAGTTGCCTACTTGCAACTATAGGCCACAAAGGTCCTGTGAAAAAAAATTGCACTGCAACAGAAAGCAAATTACAGATAAGGAAGCAGGTGCCAGCCAGACTGGAAGTTTAAATTCAGTGACACATTAATCAACCCCAAATTAATTCATGTCAGTTGAAGCAGGGCAGGTGTGCTTGCTTTTTTTCACCCCCATAATCTTCAGTGATAAATCAACCAGAGGGTGGCAGTGATGTACCAGAGGGTGGCATGGGTGTACCAGAGGGTGGCAGTGGTGAAACAGAGGGTGCTGTCAACCTGTGATGATGAACCAGACCTGGAAACAACATAGTCGCGGCCGTTGCGAGCCGACAAGTAAGTTCGCAATTGCGAACTGGTACACAACCCTCGCGAACTGGCAGAAACCCTTGCGAACACCCAAAAAAAATTCGCGAGAGTTTGCGGATTTTGCGGATTGCGAATCCGTAAATACGCAAGTTCGCGGATTGCCAATTCGCAAAATCCGCCCATGCTTACTATCAAAGGCTACCTTTCTGCCCTTTCGCCTTCTTAAGGCTACCTTATCAGCCATCTTTGTTCAAGTCCCCAATTGTAAATAGGTTTTTGAAGGGCATCACACACATGTTTCCTCCTGTTTCACTTGTGATGCCTCAGTGGGACTTGAACCTTGTCCTTACTTATCTGAAGTGCGCTCCCTTTGAGCCACTTCATAACTGTCGTCTCCGTCTTGTAAATGTAAATGTAAATGTAGGTATACTTATATAGCGCAACCTGTCACCACAAAGGGCATCCTGGCGCTTGCCTAGGGAACCCGTCCTGGTATTCCCCTGTGAGAAGCCCCGACATGGTGTCCACAGGGTGAAAGTCAGGCATCCCGCCGCGAGGGGCCGTTGTGGAGATTAAGCAAGCTATTGCCCAGAGTCGCAGAGTGTGAACCCGTGAGTCGAGGAGGCACCGGGACGAGAATTATCGAGTCCGTGGAATTTTTAGCCCAAGACCCGCCGGGGCGGGGAATTGAACCCTGGTCCAGGACCGATCTCAGATTCCGGGTCTGCCGCCTCTAACCCCTGAGCCACACTTCTCCACTTACTCTAAAGACTGCTTTCCTGGTTGCCATCACCTCTGCCATGAGAGTGAGTGAGCTCCAGGCTCTTTCTTCCAAACCTCCTTTCTGTCCATCCGGACAAGGTTGTGTTGCGGACAAGACCCTCTTTCCTGCCCAAGGTAGTCACAGCCTTCCACATCGGGCAGTCCATCACCTTGCCCACCTTCTTTCCGCCTCCGCATCCCTCGAAAGAGGAAGAGAGGCTCCACCGTCTGGACCCAAAACGTGCGCTCTCTTACTATCTGGATCGCACACGCCAGTTCCGGGTGGATGACCAACTCTTTGTTGGTTACGTGGGCGCTAAGAAAGGACGGGCGGTGCACAAGCGGACCATCTCTCGGTGAATCGTATTGTGCATCCAAGCGTGTTACTCTTTGGCTAAAAAGGAACCCCCTGTTGGGCTGAGGGGCCACTCCACTCGGGCCACGGCGACTACTACTGCCCTGGGCCGGGGAGTTCCATGGCAGGACATTTGTCAGGCAGCTACGTGGGCCTCGCTTAACACGTTCGCGAGACACTACTGCCTGGACAGCCAAGTCCGGAGGGATGGCTTCTTTGGCCGTTCCGTCCTCCAGGACTTTCTGGTGTGATTTATGGTTCGCAGACCCACCACCTGGGTTGGTATTGCTGGGGTATCTATTCTAAGGTAAGGAATCTATCACTAATGTGTCTCTTTCAGATGCACAAGTTACTACTTGTGTAACGATATATCTGTAAGAGACATTAGTTAGTGATAGATTCCTTACCGACCCACCCATCTTCCCTGTTCTGCGAACCAATATCTAGGGTTAAGGTCATCCCCTTTTAGGGCCGTAGTTTCATGGCACCAGTGTTGGTTCTATCATGGCTCTGCGTATCTGGCGCGGAAAAGCTGTGTATCAGAACTGTCGTCAGCCCGCGAAGGCGGCGTCTAAGTACTCCGGTGATGTCATTCCGGGCTAACGACGACGGACGCGGAGCCGCGGACGACGCCTACCGACGCGCAGGGGTATTGCTACGCAAAAGTTTCCGGATCCAGTCTGACGCCTGGGGATATTCTAAGGTAAGGAATCTATCACTAACTATGTCTCTTACAGATATATTGTTACACAAGTAGTAACTTGTGCTTTCCTTTAGTAGAGGAGTTATCATCAACAACCCAAGATAAGGTCATTAAGTGGCTGGGTGAGTTCTTTGCAGCGTGTGATATAATCCCTGGCTGCTTCTTTGTCTTGTCCTGCAGCGTGGGGTTTCCCTGCGCTTCTCAAATCTGACAGTGGTCCGCTGTTCAGTATCCAAGAATTCAGGGAGTTTCTATTCTGATTTAATGTCAAGCATCAAATGGGTACACATCTGGGCTCCCAAGCCAATGGTGTTGTAGAACTATTCATGGATACCCTCTAAAGGGTAATTCAGTGAATAGCGATGTAGGGTATCGAGTTAAACCAGGCCCTGTGTCAAGCGCTCCATGCTTAACATTCAACTCCTCACTCCACAACCAGTGAGAGTTCTTCCACCTTGCTATTTGCCACAGTAGTCAGTAGACCGATCCTTGAATGCTGATAAGTTTCGCCTCGCAGACACATCTCAAAGTGCAAAATGAAAACGTGCTGATCGGTGTTCACGAGCCCAGGAACCTGTTTTCAATTAAAGTGACTGGGTCTTGGTGAAGCGGAAACAAAAGCATACAACAGACACTCCGTTTGCTGTTGATTATCTGAGGGTTGTGACTTACAAAGGACATATCTTCCCAGAAAGACCATTACACCGGATTTGTCACACTCTCAGTTAGAAGTGTGGCTCACTGGTTAGAAGCGGCAGACCCTGAAGCAGAGGTCAGGCCCGGGAACCGGGTTCAATTCCCGACGCGGCAGGGTCTTGGGCTCAATGTCCGCGGACTCGATAATTCTCGCCTCGGTTCCTAGTCTAATCATGAGTCACACTCTGCAACTCTGGGCAATAGCTTGCTTAATCTCCACAGCGGCCCCAACAACGCTGGGATGCCTGGCTTCACCTTGGGGGTGCCCAGGAGGTGGTATCTCACAGGGAAAGCCAGGAAGGGTTCCACAGCGGTATACAGCGCCAGGATGCCCCGAGATGGGACGGCAGTGCGCTTTACAAGTATACACACATTTACATTTACATTTACTTAAAGCACCTAACTCTACGATCATCAGCTCCTGTAATTATGAATGAGGCGATCCTACATGATCAGGGTGCCTCTCAACCACCTCTTACCCCTTGATCTGGCTGACGTGTGTTAGCACCTCGACAACTTGTTGAAAAAAATATAATATAACTGTATTTTTATTTAAAAGAGGGGGTGATGTAGTGTTGTGAGACTATGTGCGCTATGATCCTTGCATTTCTCGGCGGACCCAACATAGGAATTACGTAACTTGCCGGGAGGTGTTAAAATGTGGTTATTAATGGTTATTATGTAATCATAGGGCAGTGTGTGGTTGTATGCTGAGAAATAAAGACGTCTTTTACAGAGCTCTGTGTATGGAGTATTCTTTTGCATGCTATCGGGCTGGGGAGGATGCTACAGCCAACAGGTTCTTACTTGTAGCATAAAGGCTTTTAGAGGCAGATATTATCTTCCTTGAGCTCCAGGCATGTGCGCAATAAGTGCTCATCTGGCTTGTGATGGTAGTCACAGTAACTGAACAACTGTACTAGAGATTACCTTTCCTGTGGGGGGAGGCACAGTCATTTGGTGGCAAAGCACCAAATCTGTACAGCAGGAATTTCTTTTTAAAGTTAGTGAAAATGTGTTTAGTAGATATTGTTATAGACTTAAACCGTTGTGTTAACTGTTAACCAAGCATGAAATTGGCTGCTGAACGCTATGTTGTCCGCGAGGAATTATACTTTTTTTTGGACAAGAAGTGTCTTTTTGAAAAGATTGTGGCATATCAGTACTTGCCAAATGTCCTGTAGCTGTAGTTATTATCAACTAAGTTAACCTATTAAAAAATCTAGCCACACCCTTGAGCCAACCTTATGATTGCTTGTAATTTCGTACCAAATATAGTGGCTTTACATATTTTGATTCACAGCTTTTATTTTATGCATCCCTTTGATAAAAGCAAGTGCTCTTCTAGGGGATACTTTTCAATAGTCATAAGCACTGAATAATGCCCGCCCACATGCTGGATCCTGGAGCATATAGAAATATATATATATATATTACCTACTGGCAGTCGCCAGTAGGTAGTTATAGTTAGGACCTAGTTTCCATAGGAAATCCGCAACATTCTATTGGGAATAACTTTGGCGCCGGTGGACGAATCTTTGCGGATTTCTCAAATTAGATGGCCCGCTCCGCTCTGCTCCTTCCCTGAAAATTTGGGGGGGATTCGTCAAGCGGGGGCCGAGATAAAAGGGGGGTCCCAAAACGTGTTTTCCCCATGTTAATTTCCATAGGGCGGTTGGACTCACTTTTAGCCCGAACGGCTGAATGGATTTCCACCAAACTTGGCAAAATTGTAGGAACTGGTAGCCCGATGTGCCTTTGCTATGTCTCAAGATATGTGCTCCAGTGGATTTTGAGTAATTTAGGTTAAAAAAATATATCTATAAGCGCGCCCCGGTACGTGCACCGGGGAGCGCACCCGGCGCGCTACGCGAGTACGCGAGCGGAAAGCTGATTGGCTCTCGGGTGTCTGTCAACATTCCAAACAGTCCGGAGCCGCCGCCATCTTGTGTCTCGGTAGGATTGAGACACAAGAGGTGGCAAAAACAAAGGGTGAAATAACCAAAAGGGGCAGTGTATACCCCCCCCCCTGACCCCCTAGGTTTGATGTGGGGGCCATAAAAGGGCCCCGCGGGCCCAAAAAAAAAATTATTTTTTTTTCGATTTGCGTGGGGGGGAGCGCCCGGTACGAGCACCGGGGAGAGTACCAGGGGGAAAAAAGAATTACAGATTTTTTTTAAAAAAAGCATTTTTTATAAATTGGAGGTAGTTCTAAAAAGAACTGTTTTTTTAATTCTTTTTGTTTTATTTTTTTATTGTTTTTTGGAACATTTTGTACTTTTTTGGGCTTTTATAAACAATTTTATATTTTTTTTGTTATTTTTATGGGGACAAACAAAAAACGGGGAATTGTAAGCGGCTCAACTGGAGCAAAAAAAAACAGGAAAAAATTAAGGTTTCTTGGGGCACACGTGGTTGTCACCAGCACGGTTGATGAGCTTAATGCTTTGCTCACCATAAGTAATTGTTTGCCCACAAAAAATAAAAAACAAATTTGAATTGTGCAAACCCGGGTTGTATGTTTGGGACCATCTCCCTTGCCTCTGGACCCGATGGAGTGGGTTGTTTACTTTGTGAGGTGCTCGGAGAAGATTGGGAAGCATAGTTGTTAGGGTGCCGGCGTTGCATGTGGCGAATCATGGTGTTATTGCCAAACGAATATTTTTTGTTAGGGTTCCCCCTTGAAAGTTCAGTGCCACAGATTAGGCAAGTAACCCTTGGCGCATTTACTTTCTTCTGGTCCTTTGGGATAGAAAAAAACTCCCAAACAATGTGCTGCTTTGGCCTATATGGGGTATTATCTTCTGGCAGGAAGCTCCTCCTCCCCTCCTCCTCCTCCTCCTCCTCCTCCTCTTCTTCTCCACCACTGTGGTGTTGTGGAGGTCCTCTTGGTGGTGGTGGTGGTGGTGGCTGAGATGCTCCTGCTGCTACTGAAGCCATTTTAAAGTACAAATTGGGAATAGCTCTCCAAACAGGTATTCCTCAGTCAAAGGACAAAGTGAGAAGAAGGAAAAAAGGTGGGGGTTTCATCATTTGGAAAACAAAACTGTCCTGAACCAATGAAAAGTGTTATTTTCAGGTCACATGACTCGGGCCTTTATCATTTGGAAACCAAAACTGTTCTGAACCAATAAAGTGTTAATTTCAGGTCACATGACCCAACGCGCTTACGCTACGCGACCAGGGGTGCGCTCCGGGGCGCTTTCTTAGCGCGTTCGTATGCGTGTTGGTGCTTCCGGGCGCGATTACGCCGTGCGTATGACGCGGCTACGCGATACGTGGCGATGTTTTCGTTCGCGGCAATAGCACTAACGGGACGCTCCCCGGTACTCGCCCCATGGTGCGCCGCAAAATTGCGCTGACCGAAAAAAAGAATATACATATAAAAAATAGTATTACATAAATATACAATATAGGATTCATTAAAAAAAATATTATATTTGATAGCAATAGAAATTTGCTATTAAAAAAACCTATGAAATTCACTGAAAAAAACCATAGGTTTCACACCAGTTATAGTTAGGAATTAGCATTTTAAAAACCTATTAAATTCACTGAAAAAACCATAGGTTTCACACCAGATATAGTTAGCTGGAAATTTTACTCGCATAAAACCAATGAAATTCCCCCGTTATAGTTAGTTGGACTCACTATAACTTGCGCGTGCAATGCACTGCTGATGACGTCACATATTACATCACTCATGACATGGTCAGTGACACCACTCATGACACCATCCTTGTGACACAGTGACAGACCTCCTTTCACTGTAATGTAACTCTTGAAACACATATTCAAAAATAGAAACTAAAATTTCCAAAAAAATGGAGTTACCCATACCAGTTACAACAACCAATTCAATAATTCCACCATCTATATACACATCCACTCATTCAGCAACAGTTCTATATTCTCACTCATACATATACTCACTCATCATATGTAGTGATACACTTATACATCCTCTTACACACCGACAGTCATCCTAAAGTTACTCTCACACATACTCACACATGCAAATAAACTATTGAACATCCGTTTATTTGCATATACAGCTATACACACTACCACTTTATTTCTAAGGAAACTTACACATACTTACTCTCTTAAACAATCACTTATAGAAACACATACTAATTTAAACAGGAACTCTTACAATCCCTCACTCTCACATATACTCACTTATATACATCAATATTCACATATACTAGATTAAAACATATGTAGATACTGATAAAGACACTAGTGAGACAGTCATTGAATCACTAACACACATATACACACTCATCCACCCACACAGTCCTGCACATATGCTGTCTTCAAAACACATACAAACAGTGAGTCAGTCATTTATGCATCTATGTGCTAAGTAATACCCCCAACAAACCATACAGACCTTTACATATACATATATAAGACATATTTATTTTTCAGAAAGACACACATTCACTGGAAGACTGGAAGGTGTCATCAGTGATGTCATGAGTGATGTCACTGACCATGTCATGAGTGATGTAATATGTGACGTCATCAGCAGTGCATTGCACGCGCAAGTTATAGTGAGTCCAACTAACTATAACGTGGGAATTTCATTGGTTTTATGCGAGTAAAATTTCCAGCTAACTATAACTGGTGTGAAACCTATGTTTTTTTCAGTGAATATATATATATATATATATATATATATATATATATGTGTGTGTGTGTGTATGTATATGTATATATATATATGTTACAGTCAAAGTGTGAAATCCCGGTATTGTATAGAATGCCTAGGTAATGTATAGAATGCCTGATGGTTTTCGGCAAACTATGAAATATACGTTTTTTGTGAAAATGTTACATACTTTGCCTAGGCATTCTATACAATTCCTAGGCATTATACAGTATGACCAGTACCATTTACTCATAGTGTTAAAAGGGCACAAGATGAGAAGCCTTTATTAATTAATACGCATTTGAAACTGAAAGAGCAAAACAACGAAATGAAGCACAGGATATTCTTAACGGAAAACAATACAAGCAGAACTGAGATTGAAGTACTTGTTACACTAAGTAAGGCCGGAGTAACACGTGGAATTGTACTCACTTTTATTCTTCACACGAAAACACCTTGTATTTTGGCACTTTGATCTTGTACATACATTTCACGACTTAAAGAAGAATGCGAACAGAATATTGTTACCGGTAAAGCACAAAGCAGAACTGGCATGACCTACAGAATGCGAACCGAATATTCTTACCGGTAAAACACAAAGCAGAACTGGCATGACCTACTTGTTGCAGCACAAAAACACCTTCTATTTTGGCACTTTGTTCTTGTACTTCTGTAGTAGGGGATCTCTGTGTATAGTCATAAACTAGTGAATAGTCCCGCCCATGTGCGTGGACCCCTGAGCAATCAAAAATAATCTCTTAAGCTGTCTTCTTTGCAGTCCTGCATAGACACTTAAGAGAGAATTAAGACAAATAATGCAGCCTAACATATACAAGGCTACAAAGGCCACCACTTCATCTAAACAGTGAAAAGGATAGCCCACCATGTCCGGTTTAACATTTTTTTACCAAGTTTTCCTCACAGGGAAAACTCCCCTTCACCAAAATCCTTGAAATGATAGAGAGGAAGGGTTGGACAGACAAGCCCCCATAGACTGCCATTATGTGTCTTGAAAAGGGATACCGTGCCTTTCAGGAACTCTCCAGAGACCCTCGGTATCCCAGGATGCACAGCCAAAGTCCTTTTACTTTCAGTTCTTTTTTCCGGCTCCAGCTAGCAGGACCCTGGAGCATTGAGCTCCCCTTTTTGGGGGGTTTTCTCAATTTTGGCACTTTTCAAGTGTTTCACTCGACGTCTGGGGTCTTCCTCTTCCTTCTGCTGTGGTTTTTGGGCAGTTTTACACACTGTTTCTGTCGAATATGCCTTTATTCGATAAGTGCCCTGAGTGTGCCAGGAAGGCCAAATCGGACCCCCACAGAGTATGCATACTCTGTCTCCCTTCCTCCCATGTCCCAGAAGCCTGTGAGATTTGTCAATCTTTCTCCAGGAGGACCCTTCGTGAAAGGGAGAAGATTCGACTCCAAGGACTGGAGCAGAGGAAACATCAGGATAAAGGTGGGTCTGGGCATGGAGGAACCTCGTCCTCTGCCCGTGCTTTGGTATGTGGGGGGCTCCCCAGTCAACATAAGGCCAGGAAAAGGCACAGATCTCCGTCGACGTCGAGAGGAATGTCCACCTTCTGCTCCCCGTCGACCCAGGGCTCTGAGTCGAAGAGACGTCGTCGTTCGACGTCGAGTGGACTGACGTCGAGACCTCGGACGAGGTCGACGTCGAGGGCTTCATCGGCGTCGAGACACTGTCGACGTCGGGATGAGTCCAGGAGGCACCGGCGCTTGCCGTCGAGGCGACACCGCCGTTCGTTGTCGAGGTCGACTCAACGTTCGAAGTCGAGGAGAAGAAAGTCGACGGCGAGGGATGTATCGGCGTCGAGGCGTTCGACGTCGAGGAGGCGATAAAGGTCCAGGACTGTGTCTTCTGCCTCAGTGGTCAGCCTGTCTTCTGTATCCACGAGCCCCCGGTCGCGGCGGCGCCGGCGCTCGTCTGAAAAGAGGGCGGCCTCGAGAACATCCTCGTCAAGGCCTGCGCAGAAGAAGAGGAGAGTGGTTAGGTCTTCGGACTCTGAATATTCTCAGACCTATTCGCCTTCTAGGCCCAGGACGCCTACGCCTCCTCCATTACCTAAGGAGAATCCTCCTACTCCTCCTCGTCCTCCAACTCCTCCTCCTCCACCGCGGCTTCCTCCACGGTCTCTATCTCTGCTGCCCTTCCCGTCGCCACCTACGGGGCTTCCACAGCCTAGGATTCCGGTTCTGTATCCGCAGATTCCGTCTCCTGTACGGCCAGTGGATCGCCCGAGTCCTAGGAGGTCTAGGTCACAGTCCAGAAGGAGGCACCGATCAAGGAGTGACCATCGTTCTTCGACACGGTCCCGGCATCGTCACCGGAGGGACAGGTCAAGGTCCCGTCATACGGACTCTTCCAGTGCCCGGGGATATTCGCCCACCTTATCGGATTCGCCCCATATGAGTGTCACCGGTGGATGACATCCTTTCGTTTCAGGAGGTGTTATTGAGAGGGGCAGCGAAGCTGGGGATTACTCTTACGGTACCCACACCTTTTACATCAGTAATTTTCGAGACCTTACGCAAGCGGCAGTTGTCTCGACCCTTGTTGCCCTTGGTGCCAGGACTGGAGGAACCGGCTATGGAACTCTTTTTGACTCCGGTGTCAATGAAATCCGCTCCTTCCCGGCTGCAGAAAAAGTATAGGCCCCCTGACTCCGATCCAGCGTTCCTTCGATCAGATCCGGTGCCGGATTCGGTGATCATCACTGCAGCCAGGAATCAGCACGCTTCTGCCCCGTCTTCTATGGTGCCTCTGGATAAGGAGAGCCATCAGATGGATTCAGCGGGACGAAAAGTCTGCGGTACGGCTGCTACTTCCATGAAAGCTGCTAGTGCCGCGGCTCTCTTGGGTCGGTATGACCAGTCTTTGTGGGAGTCCCTGCAGCAGTTTCTGGAGCACCTTCCTATGAACAAGAGGGAAGACTTCCAGGAAATCATCAATAAGGGCATGATGGTATCCAATCAGGTTATCAGCTCGGCTGCAGATTCCTCTCTTGGCGGCTCATGGATATAGCCATGGGATTAATCTGAGACGCCATGCCTGGTTGCGCCTGACATCGCTGAAACCAGAGGCGCAGCAGCGAGTCGCCAACATGCCGTTCTCTGGGTTGACGCTCTTTGGTAAACATGCGGATGAGGAGATGGCTCGCATGAAGGCGGAGGCAGAAACCCTGACGGCTGTCGGGTTAGAGAAGCCAAAAGAGCAGAAGAAGACCTTCCGTCCCTTCCAGAGACGTTTCGGTGCCCAGGGAAGAGGCTAAGGTCTTCAAGCTGGCCAGCAGCACCAACAGCAGCAGCAGTACCAGCGGCGGCCATTCCAGAAGCGCCAGAGGGGCAGAGGCGGCCAACAGTCCTCCTCGCGCCCAAAGGCCCGGCCGGGTCTAGGCCCTGAGGGGTTACTGCCTCCTTGCCCGTAACCCGCTCCGGTGGGGGGAAGCATACAACATTAGTTGGCAGAGTGGAGAAAAATTACTCTGGACAAGTGGGTGCTGAATATTGTTTGCAATGGATACAGTCTTCGTTTCGCCTCCAGCGATTCCACCGGTTTGCTCGCAGTTTCAACTGCGCGAGCTTCAGGTGGAGGTGGATACCCTGTTAAGAAAAAGGGCGATAGAAGACGTCCCTCTGTCTCAAAGGGGAAAGGGTCTTAACTCACGGTTCTTTCTGGTACGCAAGAAGGACAAGAAAGAGTTCAGGCCCATTCTGGATTGGCGACAAGCAAACAAATGGATTCGCAGAGAAAAGTTTTGCATGCTGTCTTTGCACCAGATTTATCTTCAGCTGCAAAGGAGAGACTGGCTTTGCGCAATAGATCTGCAAGATGCGTACTTCCATGTGCCCATTGCACGGAAACACCGGAAGTTCCTGCGATTTGTAGTCTGCACCAATCACTATCAGTACATGGTACGTCCGTTTGGACTGAAGTCTGCACCCAGGATGTTTTCAAAATGCATGGCAGTGGTGGCAGCGCACCTGAGAAAGAACAAGGTGTTTGTCTACCCGTACCTGGACGACTAGTTGATCAAAGCCTCCACTTTCCAGGAAGCGCAACTGCACTTCAACAGGACGGCCGTTCTGTTGAACCAGCTGGGGTTGCACATAAACATGTTTGTCTGTTCCGACGCCTGTCCAGTGCCTACAGTACTTGGGAGCCTCCATCGATACTCTTTCAGCAAGCGTGTCTCCTTCGGAGGAGAGACGCTTATCGATCCTTCGGAAGACTCAGGCTCTCATAGCTGTTCCATCTACAACAGTGAGGACGGTGTCTTCTCTACTGGGGTCGATGGCCTCTTGCATCTTCCTGAAATGAAAATGAAAGTGTCTTGTAAAGCGCACTGCTACCCGCACCGCAGGCCTCGTAGCGCTATAGACCGCTGGGGAACCCGTCCTGGCTTTCCCTGTGAGATAGTTCCTCCTGGGAGTCTCCAAGGTGAAGCCAGGCATCCCTGACATTTGTGAGGGACCGTGGTGGAGATGAGGCAAGCTTAATGCCCAGAGTTACAGAGTGTGGTCCCTGGATAGAGTAGGCACCGAGGCGAAAATTATCGAGTCCGCTGATCCTGGTCCAAGACCCTGCCACGTTCGGGAATCGAACCCTGGTCCCAGCCCGTTCTCTGCTCTCGGGTCTGCCGCCTCTAACTAGTGAGCCACACCACCCCACGCCACACGCACGCCTATACATGAGGCCGTTGCAGGAATGTCTGGATGATCAATGGGACCAGAAGCGGGGGAGCTGGGACGACCGGATCAAGCTGTCCCTCCACGTTCAACAGTCCCTAAGATGGTGATGCTCCACAGAGAATCTTCTCAAGGGGGTTCCATTCCACAAGGACATTCCCAGTCACTGTCGTCACGGATGCTTCTCTCCACGGCTGGGGAGCACATTCAGACCATCTACAGACCCGGGAAACGTGGTCCCCGGTGTAATCCACGTATCACATCAATTTCCTGGAACTCAGAGCTGTGCACTTGGCACTGAAGGCCTTTCATCGTCCTTCCAGACCAACTCCTTGCTTGTGCAGAGGGACAATACGACCACAATGTATTACCTCAACAAGCAGGGGGGCTCGAGATCGTGCACACTGTCACAGGAAGCGCAGGCCATCTGGCACTGGCTACTAGCCAGAGGACTGACGATAGCGGCTACCCATCTGCCAGGTGTGCAGAATGCTCAGGCGGATGCACTCAGCAGGCTGGTGCAAGAAAACCACGAGTGGGTTCTAAACGACGAAGTCCTAGGAGACATCTTCGACAGGTGGGGCACTCCGGACGTAGATCTGTTTGCCACCGCCGAAAACAGAAAATGCTGTGACTTCGCCTCCAGGTATTACCAACCGGGGACCCTGGGGAACGTGCTATGGATCAGCTGGTCGAACAGCTTTCTGTAAGTTTTTCCACTCATTCCCTTGATTCCGGCGGTGCTCATCAAGCTGTCTCAATCCAGAGCACGGATGATCCTCATTGCTCCGGAGTGGCCCCGACAGTGGTGGTTCACGGACCTGCTTCACCGGTCTCTCCTACCCCACATGCGACTGCCGTGTTAGCCGGACCTTCTCATGAAGTTGGGGGGCAGATGGTGCACCCCAACCTCTCATCGTTGAGTTTGGCGGCATGGCTCCTGAGATAGTGCAATATGGACACTTGAATCTCCCTGAAGATTGCATGACTATACTTAAGGAAGCTAAGAGACTCTCCACTAGGACTTCCTATGCCTACAAGTGAAAGAGGTTCTGCATCTGGTGCACTCCCAAGCATTATGATCCGACAACCTGCAAGGAAGATGTCATCCTTCCATACCTTTTGCATTTGGCTCAGTCTGGCCTTCATTTTCATTCTATTAAGGTTCACCTCGCAGCATTGACTGCGTATATGAAATGCACTTCACAGACATCCTTCTTCCAGATCCCTGTGATTAAAGATTTTTTGAAAGGATTGAAGAAAGTGTTTCCTCCTGTCAGGCGTCCTTCGCCATCATGGGAGCTGAATGTGGTGCTGTCCAGGTTGCTGAAGGAGCCTTTTGAAACCATCCATAAGGCTTCTCTGCAGCACTGGTCATGGAAGGCGGCCTTCCTTTTGGCCATTACATCGGCCCGCAGGTTGAGTGAAATTCAGGCGTTGTGTTGCCAAGAACCTTTTACTGTATTTAATGCTGCTAAGGTTGTGATGCGTACTCACCCCAAGTTCCTTCCTAAGGTGATTTCTGATTTCCATGTCAACCAGACCATAACTTTACCTAAGTTTTTCCAGAATCCTTCCACTCCAGCGGAAAGGTCTCTCCGTTCCCTGGATGTCAGAAGGGTGTTGAAATTCTACTTGGATAAGACCAAGGACATTCGTAGGTCGGACCAATTGTTTGTCAATTATGGGTCGGTCAGGACTGGTCTTGCCACCTCAAAACAGGCCATCTCTAGGTGGATTGTGTCCTGTATCCAGTTATGTTACCAGAAGGCTAACAAGACCTTAGGGGGTAAGCCTAAGGCTCATTCTACCAGAGGCAAAGCAGCTACAACAGCTTTGCTTCGTAATGTTCCCATTGCAGAGATCTGCAGGGCTGCCACTTGGAACTCGGTCCATACCGTTGCTAAGCATTACTGTCTGGTCTCCGATGTCAGAGCAGATGCTCAGGTTGGGCAGGCTTCGTTGAGAAATCTGTTTGCACAGTAGTGGTGTTGTCTTTTTCCTCCACCGCCGGATTGGTTGTTGTGATGGGCTTGCCATTCTATTCACTAGTTTATGACTATACACAGAGATCCCCTACTACAGAAGGAGTAGTTTCTTACCAGTAACTCCAGTTCTGTAGTAGGAGTATCTCTGTGATAGTCATAAGCTCCCGCCCTCCTCCTAGCTGGAGACAATGGCACTGTAATGTATGCTACAGGCGTTGCTTTATACACCTTCAAAAAGAACTGAAAGTGAAAGGACTTTGGCTGTGCATCTTGGGATACCAAGGGTCTCTGGAGAGTTCCTTAAAGGCACATTATCCCTTTTCAAGACACATAATGGCAGCCTATGGGGGCTTGTCCGTCCAACCCTTCCTCTCTATCATTTCAAGGAGTTTGGTGAAGGGGAGTTTTCCCTGTGAGGAAAACTTGGTAAAAAAGTGTTCAACCGGACATGGTGGGCTATCCTTTTCACTGTTTAGATGAAGTTGTGGCCTTTGTAGCCTTGTATATGTTAGGCTGCATTATTTGTCTTAAATCTCTCTTAAGTGTCTATGCAGGACTGCAAAGAAGACAGCTTAAGACATTATTTTTGATTGCTCCGGTGTCCACGCACATGGGTGGGACTATTCACTAGTTTGACTATAACAGAGATACCCTTATTACAGAACTGGAGTTACAGGTAAGAAACTACTCCATACATTTCACGACTTAAAGAAGAATGCGAACAGAATATTGTTACCGGTGAAACACAAAGCAGAACTGGCAAGACCTACTTGTTGCAGCAGGGAAGGCTAGAGTGACATTTTGAATTGCACTTAATTTTCTTTTTCACACAAAGGCACCTCATATTTTGGCATTTCGTCTTGCACATACACCTGACGAATCCTTGGCCGCTTCCTGTGGACTGATAAGTAGCTGCAGATCGGAGTGGTATTTCGAGGTTAGGAACGTCTTCAATTCTCATTAAGTTCTTTGGACATACGGTGAATTGTGATCTGGCGTAGAGTTGCTTCAAGATTCCTTGTGCAGTTCCAAGTCTGTAAAAGCCATCTTCCGTCACGTTCATAACAACTGCCAAGAGATTGCGTGAGTCACCCCGCCCTTTTTCGACGTCGGGAATCGGAACTCGCACAGTGGCACCCAAAGGCACAGGAGGAATTTTTTTGTCCGAATCCCTTTTCATTTTTTTGGCCTGAATCTTAAGGTTTGATTTCGATTCCATTTTACTTTGGATAGCTTTCTCAATATTGAAGTAAACGTTGCACAAAATGCTAACCCCATAACCTCCTACTTCATCGCAGTCATCGTCTTTAGGAGAATGTCCACAGATGGCATGAACGTTTCGGCCACACTTTCGACATGTATGAGCACCGCTGGTTTATTTTAAGCAGACGCAACAGATAGCGGAAGAAGAAGGATTTTCAGTAACCACGGAAATAGAAGGCTCTTCGATACCATGGCTTCATCACTGTTTTGGTTTCATCCATCATGGATTGCATTCTCAGCTATGTCTTCTGCAGGTAGCTGTGCCTCTTGCATTGATTCATCTCGTCTTTCTTCCTGCTGTTGTGTTGTTTGTACGCTCTCTATTATTTTTTCGAGCTCTTCCTCAGTCTCTACGTCTTGTAAAACGTCGTCAGGCAGGGACGACGTTGAGAGACCTATTCTAGCTTTGCAGCCGAACAGAGCTTCGTATGGTGACCTCTTAATCCCATAATGAAAAGTTCTGTTCTTCATAAATTGGACGAACCGCAATCCCTCACTCCACCAGCTAGTTTTTTCATCTTGCATCCAAGCAAACAGCATATTTTCAGTGTCCTGATTAGCTCTTTCGACGCTCCCCTGACTTTGTGTGTGGCGCGGCTTACCATGGACGATCTTCACGGTGGGCCAATACTCCTTTAGGCTGCTTACCACATTGTTTGCAAATTCCCTGCCGTTATCGGACTGTAGAATCGTTGTAGCACCAAGCAACGTAAATATGTCGACGAGCTTGTAGGCTACTTCTTCCGCTCTCTTTGATTTCAGAGCACTGAGAACTACAAACTTAGTGAGATGATCTTGGTACACCATTATAAACTTGTACTCTGTCAGGATGGGACTGAAAATCGATGAGATCGACTTGACAACGGGAGTTGAATTAAAAAAAAAACATTGGCTTGACCACAAAACCTTTTTCAACACCTTTTTGCTTCTTCTGGCAAGGCTCACAAAGGTGAATGTACAGCTCAATATCATGACGGGTAATGTTCTTATACTTGGGTGAAAGTTCTTTTAACATCCTGTCCCGTCCTCATGACAAATAGCCAAATGGACCTTATGGAGTACGTCAAATAACTCTGAGTCAGCGACGTAAAACTGAATAGAACTTGTACCGTCTTTAACAGGATAGATCACCTTAGTCGTATTCTCGACCATCATTACGTCAGTGTTTCACCAGACAATAGTCCCATGGTTCCTTCTTAACGGTCGTCTTAGCCTTTTTCACATCGTCCACTAACTTTTGGTAACTGGTTTCGGTTAGGAAAACACAGTTTTTAGCAGCATTGGCTCTTACTTGAGATAATTCATTGCACAACCGTCGTTGCATGTCAGCATGGCGTGATTCCTGTCTTGGCACTACACTCCCTTCCGACATGGTGATACAAGAACCACGGGAAAGGATGACGGCGGAGCATCTGTGGAACCTCAGCCGGATGCTATACACTACCTCCGACCCTGCTTGCAGGCAGGTCGCTCCCCACACCACCGCACGGCTGCCACCTGCTCTTTGCCTGGTTACTTGTGCTGTCTCTGACCCTCGCTTGCTGGCAACTTGTGCTCTCTCTGCCCCTCGCTTGCTGATAACCTGTGCTGTCTCTGCCCCTTGCTTGCTGATAACTTGTGCTGTCTCTGGGATTAGGTGTATTATATACTTTGCTGGCAGACAATCCGGCAAAGTATACAATGCCTAGGCAATGTATAAAATATCAATCATTTCATACTTTGACGTTCGATTTTCAGGCATACTATACATTACCTAGCCATTCTATAGAATGCCGGATTTCACACATTGCCGGGCGGAAATAAAATGGCGGGATTAGGCGTAATATATACTTTGCCGGCAGACAATCTGGCAAAGTATACAATGCCTAAGCAATGTATAAAATATCAATCATTTCATACTTTGACGTTCGATTTTCATGCATTCTATACATTACCTAGGCATTCTATAGAATGTGGGATTCCACACTTTGACTGTACCATATATATATATATATATATATATATATATATATATATATATATATATATATATATATATATTACCTACTGGCGATAGCCAGTAGGTATATATAGTTAGGATTGATTTCCATAGGGAAATCGCAACATTCTATTGAGAATAACTTTGGCGCCGGTTGAGGAATCTGCCTGAATTTTTCAGCAACTTTGCCTCGCGGCGCTCCGGTCCTTCCCTGAAAGTTTGGTGGGGATCCGTCAAGCGGGGGCCGAGATAAAAGGGGGGTCCCAAAACGTGTTTTCCCTCATGTTAATTTCCATAGGGCGGTCTGTCGCAGTTTTAGCTCGAACGGCTGAATGGATTTTCACCAAACTTGGCAAAATTGTAGGGACTGATAGCCCGATGTGCCTTTGCTATGTCTCAAGATATGTGCTCCAGTGGATTTTGAGTAATTTAGGTTCAAAAAAATTTATATATCTATAGCAGCTTACCGGTGAGCTTACCGGTACACTTACCTCTAGAGCGCGAGCTGCATTCTGATTGGCTGCCAATGTCTGTCAACACTCCAAAACAGAAACTTTTGGCAGCCATCTTGTGCCTCGGTAGACTGAGGCACAGGAAAGCAGAAAAACAAACGTGTAGAACTTAAAAAAGGGGCAGGGTAGAAGCACCCCGACCCCCTAGACCTGCTCAGGGGGTCCCACAAGAACCCCCAAGGCAACATGTTTTTTTTTTTTTTTTAATCGCGGGGTACGCGCACGGCACGCGTACCCCGACATTTACAAAAAAAAAAGTTTTTTTGTTTTTTTTGCCTTTGGGGTCTTTGTGGGACCCCCTGAGCAGGCCTAGGGGGTCGGGGTGATTCTACTCTGGCCCCTTTGCGAGTTTCAAACCTTTGTTTCACTGCTTTCTTGTGCCTTGGTTCTAACAAGGCACACGATGGCTGCCAACACTTCCTGGTTTTGAGTGTTGACAGACAGTGGCAGGCAATCAGCATGCCTTCCCGAGAAAGCTGCATGGTCGTTGGCTGTCAACACTTCTAACCAGGAGGTGTTGGCATCTATCTTGTGCTAGTGCTGACAGACAGTGACAGCCAATCAGCATGCCTTCCCGAGAAAGCCACTTCTAACCAGGAAGTGTTGGCATCCATCTTGGGTCTTAATAGACTGAGGCACAAAAAAGCAGAAAAACAAACGTGTAGAACACAAAAAGGGGGCAGGGTAGAAACACCCTGCCCCCTTAGGGTGCTCAGGTGGTCCCACTAGGATATTAATATATTTAAACGTTATCCGCTAATAGAATTAGCATTTAAAAAAACCTTTGAAATTCACTGAAAAAACCATAGGTTTCAGGCCATATATAGTTAGGAATTAGCTTTTAAAAAACCTTTGAAATTCACTGAAAAAACCATAGGTTTCAGGCCTTATATAGTTAGGAATTAGCATTTAAAAAACCTTGCAAATTCACTGAAAAAACCATAGGTTTCAGGCCTTATATAGTTCGGAATTAGCATTTAAAAAACCTTGCAAATTCAATGAAATAACCATAGGTTTCAGGCCTTATATAGTTAGGAATTAGCATTTAAAAAACCTTGCAAATTCACTGAAAAAAACATAGGTTTCAGGCCTTATATAGTTAGGAATTAGGCACAAGAAAGCAGAAAAACAAACGTGTGGAACACAAAAAGGGGGCAGGGTAGAAACACCCTGACCCCCTAGGGCTGCTCAGGTGGTCCCACTAGGATATTAATATATTTAAATGTTATCCGCTAATAGAATTAGCATTTACAAAACCTTGCAAAAAACCATAGGTTCCAGGTCATATATAGTTAGGTATTAGCATTTAAAAAAACATTGAAATTCACTCAAAAAACTAAGTTTTAGTGGTGTTATAGTTAGCTGGACATTTTACTCATACAAAACCATTGAAATTGCTCCTATATAGTTAGTTGGACTAACTATATTTCGCGCACCCGCAATCCACTGCTGATGACGTCACATATTACATCATTCATGACATGGTCAGTGACATCACTGATGACATCTCAAATGACATCACTGATGACATCACTGATGATATCATTCATGTGATAATACGATGCACCTCCTCACACTCTAATATAACCTTAATATAACCTAGGTCTACACATACATCCACTCATTCACCCATACAATCACTCATACATACAGTCACTCATCAATACAATACTATCATATGCACTTATACACCTATAGAGACAATCACACACTTTCACTCATCCATGGAGTTTCTCACATACCTAGTCAGTCATGCAAAGAATCAATCACACTCCCATTTCCTCATCTATACAGTTATACACACAACACCTTACTTATTCAAACATATACTAACACATACTTACTCTCTTAAACAATCACTGATACAAGTACACATTGATCCATACAGCCACTTGCATAATCACTGGCTCTCATGTATAGGCATTTATATATACCAACTCTCACATGCACTGTGTTTTACATATGTACTTACTTGGACATGTAGCACTGAGATATACATTCACTCACCAACACACCAATGCACACAGTAAACCGCCCATACAGCTGTTTCCACACCTCCCAGTCACCCACACACAGACAGTCTCATATACAAATACTTGGGCAACCAATCAATGACCCATATAGCAACTCATATAGCTACTGATCAACACATACAGCATCTTACACAACAGCAGACATACTGATGCACACATTCAGACAGTTTAGTCACTAACCCATGCATTCAGTAAGACACATTTAATCACTCACTCACTCATACAGTCAGTCACGCACCTACTAAATCCTTCATCCAGACACTTATACATCTACTCATTCTTCAATATGTAAAACGTATTTAAACTTTACAGAAACACACAGTCACTGGATGATGTCATCAGTGATGTCATCAGTGATGTCATTTGAGATGTCATCAGTGATGTCATCAGTGATGTCATTTGAGATGTCATCAGTGATGTCATCAGTGATGTCACTGACCATGTCATGAATGATGTAATATGTGACATCATCAGCAGTGGATTGCGGGTGCGCGAAATATAGTTAGTCCAACTAACTATATAGGAGCAATTTCAATGGTTTTGTATGAGTAAAATGTCCAGCTAACTATAACACCACTAAAACTTAGTTTTTTGAGTGAATATATATATATATATAGATATATTATTTTTTTCACTGAAAAAAACATAGGTGTCACCCGTTTTATAGTTAAAAATTAGCATTTAAAAAACCTTAGAAATTCACTGAAAAAACCATAGGTTTCACACACGTTATAGTTAAAAATTAGCATTTAAAAAACCTTAGAAATTCACTGAAAAACCAAAGGTTTCACACATGTTATAGTTAGCTGGACATTTCACTCATACAAAACCATGGTTTTTTCAGTGAATTTCTAAGGTTTTTTAAACGCAAATTTTTAACTAGAACTCGGGTGAATTTGTAAGGTTTTTTAAATGCTATTTTTTAACTATAACGTGGCTGAAACCTATGGTTTTTTCAGTGAATTTCTAAGGTTTTGTATATGATAATTTTTAAATGTATTAATTGTTATTTTATTTTATACTGATTTACTATATTTTAAATTATTTATTTTTAGATATTTTATGTTTTAAATTGCATTACATATTTTTTATATAAACTGAAAAATAAATGTTTTTAAAAATATTGAAATTGTAATATATATTTTTTTTAAATATTTTTGATTTGTATATATTTTATATAGCAGGCAATGATATCCTATGGAAGAAAATTCAAGTTACTGTAAGTACGATTAGAATTACTTATCAGGATCACTAGTGGGCTAAAAGATGCAGCAATGAGGTCTCTCCTGATAACAGGTGAGTAAATCGGAATTCGTACTTCGGCTGATTTTAGAGTAATTTTTTAAAGTTCCAAAACTCCACACTTGGAAAAAATTCCAAGTGAAACCAGTCAATGTTAGCCTATGGAAGGAAATTCAAGTTACTGTAACTACGATTAGAATCTTTTTTCAGGATCAGTAGTGGGCTGAAAGATGCAGCACTGAGGTCTCTCTTGATAACAGGTGAGTAAATCGCAATTCGTAGTTCGACTGATTTTAGAAGAATTTTTTAAAGTTCCAAAACTCCACACTTAGAAGAATTTCCAAGTAAAACATGTCAATGTTAGCATATGGAAGGAAATTCAAGTTACTGTAAGTATGGTTACATTTACTTTTCAGGGTCGGTCCTGGGCTCAAAGATGCAGCACTGACGTCTCTCGTGATAACAGGTGAGTAAATCGGAATTCGTACTTCGGTTGATTTTAGAGGAATATTTCGCTCAATAGTGAAGGAAGGGGGCGGGGCCTGAGGACACGTGTGCAAACACGCCCTATGGCGCGTTTTAGGTTGGGGAATATATTCCTCTTCAATCCTGAGGTCACCTGTGAGCCAACTAGCCCATCAGGTACCTCCAGTTTGCGCCAGGGAGCTGCGTTGCAGAGAGGTGTTCAGGGGCCACGCCCCTTTTTACACCTCTCTGCAACGAAGCCCCCTGGTGCTTTTTCAGAGGGGGAACTAATTCCCCTTGCATACTGGGGGTCCCTGGGTGCCAACTAGCCCACCTGCAACCTCTAGTATGCGCAAAGGGGCTCCATTGCAGAGAGGTGTAAAAAGGGGCGTGGCCTCTTTACATGTCTCTGCAAGGGAGCCCCCAGGCCCATACTGGAGGCTGCACTTTTTTACTGTATTGATTTTCAAATGTATTATTGAAAGCTATTGAATTCTGTTTTTATCATTAATAAGAATTGTTGTAATCATTAAAATGTAATGTTTTTTTAAATATAACTTTTTTGTGAACTCCTTGCCTTACATTGCTTTTGATTTACACTGCCTGGGAACGTTGTTTTTCATTTTAAAGAGAAATAATCATCTGCACATATCTGGGTCCACGCTCGTCTTTGCTGTGTGAATGCAGTTGCTGAGTTTGAGTTGGAGCAATATTTTGCCGGATTTACTTCCTCTGGCTTGTGGACCCCCTCCCTGAAAGAAGGCTCCATGTCTGGTGAGTCTTGCCCTGGGCAGCTGCCAGCGATATCACGGGGTCGTGGTCCTAGTCGGCGGGGACCCCCAGGGCACCATACAAAGAATTTCTGAGAACGGAAAGAATGGAGCCCCCTGCAAGTTAAAAGGCATTGCAATCAATTTCTGGGACAGCTGTTCGCATTGGAGTGTTACTTCGAAGCAAGGTGGAGTCTCAGAAGGGCGTTCGTCTGTGGGATACTCAGTGAAGTGCAGCGCCCGTAAGGTACACAATCAGCAATTAGCAGGTGGGGTGGTATGCAACCAGTGAGAGTCCATCAAGGGTATTCACCAGTTGAAGGACGTGACACAGTGCAATACTAAAGATTAGCCAAGATGTCGGCAGACACTCTCAAAAACCGCGCATTGGCTGCAGCGGGGATGTTTTAGGACTCCCCTGACGAAATACAAGGGGCCAGTAAAGTGAGCAACGAAGAACCCAGCAATAAGAGCAAGGGACTAAAGGAAAGGTTTCGAACCTTGGAGAAGCTCAAAAGAAAAGAGCAGTCGAAATGGTTGGAGGCTACATCGTTGAGGAGATACCTGGAGGTGGGGAGGATCCCCAGGGGTCTCCGCATTATGATTGCCCCCAGTTATGAGACACCGAAACCCCGCATGATGGTGGAGTGTGGGGAGTGTAATTTGGAGTCGTCCCGAAGACTTGTTCAGATTTTAGTTAAATATGCGGAAATCGACAGGGGCGCGCTCCAGGAAAAGATTGAGCTGATGGAGAAGGAATTGGAACAGATTGGAGAACCCCAGACCAAGCAGAAATTATATGGTGATGATTAATCGTCTACATAAGGAGGAGGAGAAAATTTAAATTCGGAAAACTTACAAATTTAAAAGAGACCGCGATGATTACGGAAATTGACAAATATTCACTTTCGCGAGGCGGTATGACTATGAGAAGTGCCACAACCAGTAAACGATTCGCTGAAGCTGACAAATCGAGAAGGGATGTAAACCAATAGAATCACCCTCGGCGTCGAAATTGAGTTCGGCCGTGGAGAGCGGGTCGGAATCTGACAAGGCTGGTATGAGAACAGAGCATATCAAAGTCAAACGGACATTGGGGGAGGAGTTGGAAATTTTAAAGCGCGGTCGAAGGGAAACATTGAGACCACGCAACAAAGCCCCTGTCCAAACAGGAACACACGTAGAAGAAGGGAGCGAAGAAAGGCAAGGAGAAGATGCCGGGAAGCGCAGAAGAGGCAGAGGGAAACGCAGATAGAAATGGAAAATTAGAACATGGACAACCCTGAAACCAACCCCCAAGAAGCTAACACCATCATAAATCTGGCTGTCATAGATCTAACTACTGCTGAGAAACAATTGTTGTCACTTGGACTGTCATATTGTCCGGAATCTAATTTTAACTACACAAGAACGAGGGCGACATTTATAGGTTTATTCGACAGCTCAAGCTTAAAAAGTTCAATCCTCAGCGAGGCAAGCATCGGGATACTAACGAGGAGGTTATCCCATTACAAGAATCTGGCAAGTCCGGGTTATTGAACTCAGACTATGAGCTGCTCAGAGAAATGCATAGCTTGGTTCAGAGTGAGACGATGGACCTTGGTGTGGGCAGTCACAATGGCATGGAAAGTTTGGAAAACACTCAGCAGTCCCAATTGGATGGGACCAATGTCAAACAGCATACTCCTTTTAAGTTAAAATCCAAATTTGTTCCTGTCATGGCTAGAGATTTCATTGACGTTTTTAACGAACAAATAGCGGTGCAGATAAAGAAACTCAACATGACAATCAACAGTGCTAAAATGAAATATAGAAATCACGACAGAAAATATCATCAACTTATCAATAAAGTTAAAAAGAATCACCAAGTCATAATACGGAATTTCGACAAGGGAGGAAATATCATGTTATTGCCCCTCAATGAATATTTGGAAGAAGCGCATAACCAACTTAATTATGTTGAATGTTACAGAAAGATCTCCCCTACGAAGTTTAAAGACACCAGGAGCTTTTATTCTCCCAATTGCTAGCTTGGAGGAGTAAAGGTCTGTTAAGTTGGGAGGAGTTCAAATACCTCAAGAAGGAGCATCCAACTATCCCGGTGATTTACTTTATAACTAAAGTTCATAAAAACATTAGTAAACCACCGGCAAGACCAATTGTAGCTGCCTGTGATGGTCTATTGGAGAACTTATCAAAATATATAGATTTTTTCCTGCAAGACTGTGTTAAAGGCCTGAAATCATATGTGCAGGACACTAGTGAATTTTTAAGAAAGATCTGTTACATTGAGTGGAAAACTTCGTTTTTGTTGATAGCGCTTGATGTTTCCTCCTATATACTTGCATTGGAAATAAGGATGGTATGAGGGCAGTTCAATATTTTCTGATGAATATACCAATTATCTATGCGCAACATACTAATATGCTGCTTAAGATGTTACTGTTCTGTCTGGAAAATAATTAATTTTTGTTTAATGGCAAATGGTATGTGTAAGAAGGTGGATATCTGACTATGGTTACCCCCAACTTTTTGCCTAGTGTTTTGCTGGTTTTTGACTTAGTTGGCCTGGGATCCTGCTATTCAGGACCCCAGGCTTCCTGCTCTCTCTGTTAAAATGGACTCCAGGTACCTTAGGTACATATCTAATTGGTACTGGGCCACCTTATCAGTCCCTGTACAGTGTACCTTAGGTACCCAAGGCATAGGTGTACCCAGGGCCTACCAGGGGCTGAAGCATGTATTATGCCACCCCTGGCTGGCCATCTAAACAGACACAACTGGCTGGTAAGACAGCTGGGGCAAGGTGGTGTAATCACCCTTTGCTGTAGATATAGTATACCTATATCTAACCCCAAAATAGACACATATATTCCTATCAGTCACTCCTATGGCAGGCCTTATCAATCCTGAAGGCAGAGTGCTTGGAATTATGTGAGATGGTGCTCTAGCATGAGCTGAGCCTGTCTGCAGCTTGCGGAACCAAGTCCTAATATCTGTTCCATGATAACACTATACCATATACTCTTAAGTGCATTATAATCCTCGTGGTTGAATGCTAACTTTGGTATAGCATTATCAAAACATGTCGAGTAAGGTGTCATACGAATTGGAATACTACCCCCTCGCCAGTTCTGGCGACGGGGGTAGCATTCCACCCTTCTAGATTGACACGACATGCATGTAACTGTTAACTCCGGTTAAAGTTAACTCGAGCCTTGGCATCGCAAAATGGATGCTGCCACCACAGACACAAGTCTGACCTCCTGCTGCTGGGAGTCCTTCCAGCGAGGGAGGCTCGGACAAAGGGTTTCCTGCCTTGGGAGGTGCTAGCACCACCCCAGACAGGATTTTGTGTATTGGGTAGGACAGGCCTGAAAGGAATGAGACATGCCTGGGGCACACAAGGTGTCCTGTGCATACACCGGTTCAAACCAGTTGCTGGGGCACCCCTGTCCCAGCTCTGGCGCGAAACCGGACAAAGGATAGGGGGTGTAACCACTCCCCTTCCTGGTCCCACCCATAGGAGGGACCTAGTCACAGTACAGCTCCCTTTAGCAGGATAAAGGTAGGAGCTGGTCGCATTCCAGAATAGATTAATCCTGACTTGAAACTTTACAAGAAGAAATTCTGGACTTCGACGTTCTGCTCCACAGAAGACTGAAGAAATCTCCCTTGTGGGCAAGGAGTTTCCACCCTGCAACTGCAGGCACCATCAAGCGTCCAGCGGCTTCACTTTGTCGTCTTCCCTTGAGGATCCAGACTTCAGAGCCCGACTTGACCCGGATTCCCAGACCTCTCCGACCTCAACTCTGCAGCACAGCTGAGATCCGTGGGTGCGACGAGACACGTGGGACCGGCCATCTTGGAGAAACTGCACTTCGCTTCCAGCACGACTCCCGAGGTAAACTCGACCAAGTGCTTTGGGGATTGAGAAGCCCCAGCCCCGAGCAGCTCCTGCACCGAAGATCAGCCCTCGAGCTTCCACGAGATCTGCGTGGGGCCCTTCTGCCTGTTTGCTGCTCGACGCGTTGTCTGGTCACTTGACAGCTGGCTAGTGACCTCCTAGACGACGAACCTTGAAAACTACACTGCTGGTCTGGTTGCTCCAGACTGGCCCTTGCTCCCTTCGAAAAGAGGAGCACCCCGGACTCTCCTAGTCCGCACCAGATGCCTTTTCCACTCACCGCATGGGTTGCCTTTGCCAAGGCCTGTTGACGCCGAATCCGGATCCGACACCGCCGACAGCAAGAGCCTGCGTGGGACAGCTCGTGCCTCCATCCTGGTCGTCGAAGACACCTCCTGGTCCACGTGGCTGCAGAGTCAAGCGTCCACTCTTCACCTGATCGCGATGACGACATCTGGTTCCTTCCTGGTTCCACTCCAGTCACTGGCTAGTGACTTTGAACATTGTCCCCTCTGCTTTCAGGTCTTCAGCATTCCTGATCCACCCTTGGATCACACCGGACATCTTCCTCCTGGTCGCCTGCAGCATCTTTTCTTTCAGGCTCCATAGACTTCAACGCAGAAACCCGACACGAATTCACACCTATTCACCCGCAGCCCGTGGGTGAGGTAACAAGAGCATTTCGGTGCTCAAGGGTAGATTAACTCTCCTGGTGTCCAGATTCACAGTCGTTTTAGTCCTAACCAGTCAGGATTGTCCTTACTCACCTTTTTCTTGAACTGTACTGTCCATAGACGTTGTTACGCATCCCGCGTGTGAGTTCACACTCTGCACCGCATCCCGTGGGCCTCCTATTACTTACCTAAAGTTAGGATAGTGTAGTCCCAGCGATCCTACAGCCTCTGGACAGCTCCATTCCTTCTATCGATTTCCTTATACCATTTACTTAGTATATGGTTTGCCGTGCCCCTAGGGAACCATTGTAATTTTGTGCAACTTATCGTATTTTTCCTAAGAGATTGTCATGTGCTTAGCCCTCTGATCTCATAAAGAGTTCAGAGGTGTTTTGTTATTAATAAATATATTGTTTATTTTCATAACAACCTGTGTGGTGTCCTTTCATCTGGTATTCAAGGGGTTATATTGTGGTAAAACAGCTGGCTTCACATGCCAAAAGAGTTTAGCCTAAGACTGCTTTGTCCATGCTACCATTAGGATAGCTAGTCTATAAGGTTGACTTACAACCAATCACCATAAGGGTTGTTTGGACTGATACAAGGTGATCACTAGAACTAGTGAGCATCATATATCAGGCCAACTTCTCACAGTATGTACCAGCAGATTCAGGGTGTTGCTATGGGGGGCCAGCTTCTCCCCTAGTTGTGCCTGCCTCTTTATGGGATGGTGGGAGGAGCTGGTCCTCATGCAACAATATAAGCAGGCATATCAAACTAAAGTCATAACTTGGTTGTGATATATTGATGATTTGTTTATAATTTGGGATGGCGATGTTGAGAGTGCCACTAGTTTTATAGATTCGTTGATTGTCTTTTTTTTTTTAATACTTTTATTGGGATTTATCAGTGCATTACAGAGAAACATTACATTCATTTAATCCGGACATTGTAACAAATCTGGGGAATCAGGCACACTAAATACATACAATCAATGGTAAATACGTAAATAGGAATTAGGGAAGATTCAGATCATCGTTATCATCAATACATAATATCAAGAGACACTTTTTAAAAACCCATTGTTAGATTAAGAGGCAGATAAAGGCAGCATACCAAATCGGGCGATTACACCCTTTTGTTCATAAAGACAGGACTCAATATTGTGTATTCCAAGAAATCTGGAAAGCCACATTTGAAAGGACGGGGCCACGGTATCTTTCCACCCCACTGAAATTAAGATCCTGAGCACAGCCACAAAAATAAAAACCAGGGCTTCCTCTTCTTTTCCCAACTTTAGATTTGAATCTGTGCCAGTATCATCAGGGTAGGGGATAGATCGATCTTGTGGCCTAGCAGCCCCTCCCAGAATTTCTCTATCTCCATCCTAACTGGGATCAGCAGGCTACAGTTAAAAAACATATGCAATAGATCTGCTTGCCCAGCCCTACATCTGGGACATCTGTCATCTTCCCTGGCCACCCAGGCAATTAATTTAGCCGGCATGTAATACAGATTAAACACTGTTTTATAGTGCTGGGCCCGCAGGTTTGAGGCCCGAAAGATTTTTTTATTCAAGAGTAGGGCCAGGTCGACATCCGCATCAGGATTTCCCAATTTCCTGGCCCAGGCTACTTCTGTCCTATCCAAATCATCTTGAAATCCCACAAGAAAAGTAATATATATAGGCTTGATCTTCTTGCAGCCCATGGTCAATACATCCAGCATGTGGATATTTACTGGGGGTGGCGGTTTAGGTCTTAATGCCTTCAGGTATCGTATAATTTGGCCGTATACAAGCCAATGATTAGCTGGAATTCCAAACCTACTTTGCAAGACATCGAAGCTCACTGCCCCTTCTCCCTCCATAATATCTCAAAATGTCTTGATACCCATCCCCCTCCAAACCTTCAAGGTCCTATCTACCCCCATCTGTGAGAAGAGGCTAGAATTGCATATATGTAGATAAAAATTGACCTTGGGTATGTTAAAAGCCTTTACACTTGCTTTCCAGACGCGCCAAGCCCCGTCCAAAATCTTAAATCTGGCCTTCTTATAAAATCTCCAGTCAACTTCGCACAGCATTAACCCCAGAGCCTTCCTTCCTAACAACAACTCAAAAATAGATGGGGGTGTCTGGACTTAAATGCTTGCTTCACCGGGGCTCTTCTCTGACTGGAAGAGCACCGACATTTGTGTCAAAAGACAGGTCCAATGATATAGTCTTAATTAGGTAAGGCCAGTCCACCCTTTTCCCTTGGAAGTGACATCATATTAGTAGAACGCCTGACCTTCCCAAATTGCCAGATAAATCTAATGAAAACAGATTCCAGATTTTTTATTACTTTCTCCTCAAGAAATAGTGGTATGGCCCGAAAGAGGTACAGCACCTTTGGAAACATTGTCATTTTAACCATGTTCACCCTCCCTATCAAAGAAAGGTGTAGAACATCTATTCTTCTCAAGTCAACCTCTATAGATCTAATAAGCGGGATATAATTTTCTTCTACTATTTTATCGACTGAGGCGTTAATTTTCACACCTAAATAACTAGCGATGTCCACAAATCTAGAGTCTGACTTAACTATATTATTGGTACATATTATCTGCGTCTTTGATTCATTTAATAAATATCCAGATCGACCACCAAATCGCTTTGCCAGTTCGGCCAGAACCAACATTGCCTGCTGAGGATCAGTCGCAAAAACCGCGAGGTCATCCGCGTAGGCCAGGATTTTATTTTCATAGCCATTAAAGACCACTGGCCTAATCCTCGGGCAACCTAATATTACCTGGATGAGAGGGTCGATATAAAGAGAGAATAGAATTGGGGAACAAGGGCACCCTTGGCGTGTTCCTCTCTTTATAGCAATTAATTCAGACTTTTCACCCATGACCGTCACTCTCGCACAGGATCTGAATACATTGCCTTGAGCGCTCTGATAATTTTATCCCGGAAACCTCTCTCTGCCAGGATACCCCAGAGAAAGCTCCAGACCACACGGTCGAAAGCCTTCTCTGCGTTGAGCAGGATCATGGCCACGAGTGGCAGCATCGGCGTCAAAAAGAGCTATAGCCCTGCTAGTATGGTCCGTCGTATCACGCCCAGGAACAAACCCATGCTGCCAGGGGGAGACGAGACCACCAATGATCCTGCCCAACCTCATAGCCCAGATCTATGAGTACAACTTAGTGTCTGCATTAATCAGCGAGATTGGTCGATACGATCCTGGATTCTCGCTTGGTTTCCCCTTTTTGTGGAATACTATAATATTCGTTTCTTTCCACGAATCCGGAATCAGCCCTGAGCACAGTATCCCGTTAAAGAGATCCACAAGAAGCACACCAATCTCTGATTCAATACGTTTGTACACCTCCAAGGGTATACCATCGGGTCCGGCTGCCTTCCCCGAGGCTAACTCCTGTAACGCAAATTTGACCTCCATCTCAGTAATATCCTTATCCAATACTTCTCTTGCTGAGTCATCTAAGCGCGGGCCAGTAACCCCAGAATCTTCCCCCTGACCTCCATCCCGTTCATCCTCGTCATACAATCTCTGGTAAAAATTTCTAAAGACCTGTAAGATCTCCTTGGCCTTTGTGTGCACCTGACCGCTCTCTACTATCTTAGTAATTACATTTTTAGACCTTTCCTGCCTTAGACGAAGTGCTAGGGCTCTACCTGCATGTTCTCCAGTTTCATATCGTTTAGGTCTGGTTGCTTGAAACTCCCCAATTGCCTTCTGGGTGACCACTTTCTGCAGTTCTGCCTTAATAGCCAGGAGCGTCATTTGGCTATCGCTACCATCCCTTCCAAGGGCAATTACCTTAATGTGTTCTTATTCAGCGGCAGCTAACTTCTCCGATAGTTGCCCTACCTCCTTCCTATCTTCTTTTCTCAACTTGGCTGAAAAACTAATTGATTCGCCCCTTAAAGCTGCTTTAAACGTCTCCCAAACAATGTTACGGGATGAGCTATATCTATTGGCTGCAAAGAACTCACCAGTCCACTTCGTAATATGAGCTACAAATCTTTTATCCTCCAATAATCTCCTTTCAAATGACCAAGATGTCCTTTGCCTTTCAACCAAAACCCTTTCATATGTAATTACCATCGGATTATGGTCCGAGATCAATCTCGGTAATTTAGATATGCCTACTTTATTAATTTCTGAGGAGGAGATTAAAAAATTATCCAATTTAGTGTGCTTCTGAAAAGGGTTTGAGAAGTAAGTAAATCCAGGATTGTGGGGCTCCTTAGACCCCCATACATCCGTTAATCCAAGTGAACCCATAAGGGCCTTTATTGCCCTAAAGACTCTCGGTTTCCGCCCTGCATAGTTTGCCCTATCGACCCAGTTGGCTGAGATATTTAAATCTCCGCACACTCAAAAGGTGTAGGCCAGCTAACTAGTTCAACTTCAAAAAACCATAAATTTCTGAGTTATCTTCGTTAGATCCATAGACTACACACATAGTATAGCCCATTTTTAGTTCAGCAATTACCCATCTGCCGCAGCTATCTACCTTAGCCCTTTTAACCCCTCCCAGAGACTTCCTCACTAAGATTGCGACCCCCCTAATTGTCGAGGATTGTGATTAGCAGGCGACCAACTCAAACCCATTAAGGAACAAAAGATTCCTCTTTGCCCAAGGAAGGGGAGTCTCTTGAAGACAAAGAACATCAATTCTATTAAATTTCACAAAATAAGCCAGCCTTTGGCGTTTCCTCCAATCTTCAATCCTCCCACATTCAGTTTACATATTCTAACGTCTGCCATCCTGGCAATTAGCTTGACCGACCGTAGCGTCCTGAGCCTTCTTCCCCCTGACATTTGTTAAACACACCCTTAGTCCGAATTGACCATCAAAAACACTGCACCGTTTCCTCCCATTTTCTTGTTTTACCCAGCCAAACCCACCCCCCCCTCTCCTCCCCCCCCACTGAGCCCCCCACCCTCCTTCTACCCATCGCCTCCTGCGCCCCCCCCACTCTGTGAGGCGCACAGACCTAGTCTATGCATGTGGTGGACGTGCAGTGTTTGCGGTGAGGACAATGCTAAAACCCACTTGCTACTAACGAAAATAGCCCAAACATCAAACCCAGCTTCATACCCAGAAACCATATACCCGGCTATAATTATTTTCATACATTAGCTTACACCATTGAATAAGGCTATTTGCTCAGGCTATCCAGATACTCTTTGGCCTTAATTTCTGAAGAAAAATACACAGTTTTCCCGTCATTAATAATTTTTAGCTGCGCCGGATTTATCAAAAAGGCTTGAAGTTTTCTGTCCTGAAAAGGCTTGATCATGCCCCCGAGGCGCCAATGCCTCTCCACGGTCGCGTGGCAGAAGTCCGGGCGAACGAAGAATGACACCCCGTCACTACTTCTCCTGGAATCTGGTCTAGCCCTTTCTGCAATTGTCTGTCGCAGAATAAAGTTTCCAAGGAAAATCAGAACTGCCCTGGGTTTATCTCCTTCTTTGGCATTCCTTCGTACTTTAAAGGGGGTACGGTGCACTCTCTGTAAATCGTTCGACCAGTCCCAGCTGGACAGTTCAGGAAAAGCTTGCTGGAAGAGCTTAATAATATACGCCCTAATGTCCAAGCCCTCGACCCCCTCCGGGATTCTCAGGACCCTCAGGTTATTCCGTCGAAGCCTATTTTCCATCTCCTCCAGCTTCCACTGTATGTCCACTACCTGGGAGCAGTGGGCATTGACCTTAGAGACAGCTTCAGCCACCTCCGCTACCGTAGATACCACCCTCGCTTCCAAATTTGACACTCTGTCCCCAGTGTTAGCACAGGCCTTAAAGAGTTTCCGCACCACACCCTGCATTTTCCTCATAGCAGCCTGCCATTTGCGGTTATCTTGGCGCGTCTCCTCTCTATGTGCTATTATTTCTTGTGTATTGTTTCCAAGAGGGACATTTGTGCATGTTCCACCCGCGCGCTACCCTGTAGAGGTAGGACAGATGAATGGTCCGAACTCAGTTCGCGTTGTGTATGTACTTGTCCCCTAGCTGCCGCTAAGGATTTTAACGCGGTTGCCGGCTGATCAAGCTTAGGGTAACTGTCTGAGTCCAAATATGAGCTGGGCTCCTCATCATCCTCTGACCACTCTACTCCCTTTGAAACTGAAAAGAAGGCTTCGTTCGGGGCATTCTTCTCGAAATCACCTCCGCCTCCACCGGCTGTTCCGCCTTCTGCCCGTCCCGACTCTGAAGCTGGGGCCTCCAAAGTAACCGCCAGTGTGGTCTGCACTATTTTAATGTCTTTAGCATCCCCGGCACCCTGAGACACAAACTGGAGGTCGCCCGCCAATTGTTCCACCTGGGGACTCGCATTACTCTCAGCGTTTCCTCCATTGCCTAGTGTTTCTTCAACTGGGGTCACAGCCTCCACTAGGCATTCACCTTCACCCAGGGTTTCTACTTCGGGCGCCAGGGTTTCTACATCGGGCGCCAAAATAGCTTGTCCTAAGGGCGGGGCTGGATTAGTAGGAACTTTGCCCAGGGATACCGTTTCTTGGGCTGCCAGCACGATTAAATAACCCCCCACAAGTCTTTGGTCCCCTTCTCCTTACCCTCTTTGGAAAACAAATCAATTATGGAAGCGGTGGCCAGTCGAGTCTTGGGGGCACCTTGCTGCCTCTTCCTTAGTTGTTCCACCGGGGGCATTTCTTCACCCCATGTGACCTCCGTTTCCTCTGTTTCAACTTCTTCCCGCGGAGCTTTTTTCCTCTGGATGCCCACCGTAGACCCCTGATTCAGTTTCGGAGCCATCACCTTCCCCAGTGACCTCCTCCTCTGTCGAGGTGTGCACCGGTCTCCTTGTCTGTTACAGCCGTGGCAAAACTCAGCTCCACTCCGCTGCCTCCGCGTCTGACTCCGCCCTCCCACACCAGCGCAGCGTCCTCGCCTGAGGGAGAGAGCCTCCAACGCCTGAACCAGTGCCCGGAGAAGCTGCCTCGCCGATCCTCGACACGTGAGTGCCGTCAGCATTCCTTTCTGTTCCCCCAAATGGATGTGCTAATCCTTCTCCTTTCTGTGAATTCCGGGCGACCCCGGGCTCCTGCTACTATGCGTCCTCACCGCAACTCCGCACCAGCCACACTACGCGGCCGCCATCTTGCCTCTAGATTCGTTGAATGTCAATGCAATCAATCTTCATTTTACTAGTGATATCGGTAAAGATATGGTCACATTTCTTGACGTTAAAATACAGATGATTAACAATAGATTGTCAACAACCATCTTCAGGAAACCTACTGCAGGGAATACCCTTCTCCACGCCACTAGCGCTCATCCACCCCATTTAATAAGGACTATCCCTTATGGGGAGATGTTACGTATTAGGCGTGTCTGCAGTGAAGAAGATTAATGTAAGCAGAAGCAGATTGAAAGTCGCATTTGGTTCCTGGACAGGGGATACAGATCTGATGTCATTGACACAGCAATTGCCAAATCTAAAACCTTGGCACATATGGATTTGCTGCAAAACAAGGATAGAAACATCCCTATAGCAGTCACTGATTAACCTACGAGATTGTTTTTTTCTTACTCACGTCAAGAAAAACCAATTAGGGCCATTGTTAGAAACAATTGGGCCATCGTGAGGGAAGATCCAGTGATAGGCAAGCTGCTACCGAATTATACGGCAGTTACATTTAGGAAAACACACAGTATGGGTAGCTCGCTTACCAGAAGTAATCTAGAAGTGAAAGGAAAAAGCTTGTGGCTAACAGCACGGAAGGGATTCTTTAAGCGTGCGGTTTATTAAGCTTGCCAATATGGTGTCAATACAACTAATTATACTACGGCATTTAACAAGCCTTGCAGCATAGAGCAACATCTTACATGTAAATCGGATTATGTGTATATGTATTAACTTGTAGCTGCAGTCTGAAATACATTGGCAGTTCTAAATGACAAGCGCACAAGAGAATCCTTCAGCATATACGTGCTATTGTAAATAGTGATGATAGCTATACTGTTGCGAGGCATTTTAAGGCGATTCATAACAATGATCTTAAACACCTGAAATATTAAGTCATAGATGCAGTAGGCCCCAGAAAAGAGGAGGGGATAGGGAATCGAAACTAAGAAGATTAGAGATATCGTATATTTTAGAGTTTGATTCCATGCACCCCAGGGGCCTTAACAATAGCGAAGATCTGTATACATTTTTATAACCGGATTGATGGTTTTATTGCAAGCATGACCGGGCAAATTGGATTTTGTGAAATATTTTCTTCAGATCTCCTTGAGTAGCACTTTTAATCATGTATGAGCACTATCAACTATTTATTTAAAGGCAAATTTTAGGACAGTTTATGCAACTCTTTTTTTTAATATATTTATAATATTTATGGTCAGATTTTATGACCTAGACTTCTGAAAGTGTATTTTATACTTCTATTTATGATGTTCTGTGGTTCTGGCTATTTAATTATGACATAAATGGTATATTTATTGTCCCATGCACATTTGCACTTTATTTAGTCGAGTGTTCTTTGGTTTACGCTACATGAATTGATTCCAGAAATTTGATGCATAAGTAGATCAACAGTAAGGGGATCCTTTAAATGAATTGTTTCGTGGTTTATGCAATGCTGGAACTTGAAATTAACAAACCCTTTTTTATACATGGAAATTGTGGGTAATAGTTTGTTATGCACATAAGGGTATTCGTTATTTTGCACAAGGTTATGTAGGCACTTTATAAGAAATGGTTGGTGAATTGTACATGGAAAGGATTTTTTACTATGGGTTACATGCATTTAAGCTGATAATAATACAATATATGGTTTATATGTATTTAATATTTAGTGTAACCACCGTTTAGGCATTTTAGGTGCTAAATTACATTTACGTTTTTATTTTCAGCCATCGGGATGTCAAAAAACAACTACTAACTTTTTCATGTCCATGAAATGACCAATTGCACTTGCACTTTATAAGGCGGTGAAAATAGTCAGAGAGTTGTCATGTGATCAAGGGCGGGAGCGCCGAAACGCGTAGTGGCAGAGCTGGCTAAAGAGAAATAAAAAATATCTTCTGCACATATCTGGGTCTACGCTCGTCTTTGCTGTGTGAATGCAGTTGCTGAGTTCGAGAAATATATATACATATGTATATGTATATATATATATATATATATATATATATATAGATATATTCATTTTTTCACTGAAAATACCATAGGTTTCAGGAGTTATATAGTTAGGAATTAGCTTTCACAAAACCTTTGAAATTCACTCAAAAAAATATAAGTTTTAGTGGTGTTATAGTTAGCTGGACATTTTACTCCTACAAAACCATTGAAATTGCTCCTATATAGTTAGTTGTACTAACTATATTTCGCGCACCCGCAATCCACTGCTGATGATGTCACATATTACATCATTCATGACATGGTCAGTGACATCACTGATGACATCTCAAATGACATTTACACGTGCATCACTGAAAGGCAGAAAACGAGGCACAGTCTCAGTCTCGGAGTCAGCGATACCCTCCTGGACCCACCGTTCGTACGATAGAGGCAAAGGGACCCTCTTACAATGTACGCCGTGGATCCAGTTCTTTTTTCCTTCCACTCGCACGGCTGATCTCGTTGACAAAAGAACTAGGTGGGGGCTGGTCCAACGGGGCTGATTTGTCCGCTGGAAGTTTTTAACCAGGATCCACGAACCAGGATTGATAGTATGTCCTGGATCCTCAGAGACCTGAGGCAGAGTATCGTGAACCTGTTGGTGTAAAACACGCAATTTAGCCGTCAAATCATACAAGTAATCAAGCAGTACAGGGTGTTCAATCTCACTGAATTTTGTCGGCCTTGGCACTCCCCATATGTTGGCCGGGCGGCCGAACACAATTTCGTAAGGACTAACTCCCACTCGCGAATGCTCAGTCATTCTTGTCGATAGAAGTGCTAATGGTAAAGCATCGGGCCATTTAAGACCAGAGCTTGCTTGTATCTTGGCCAGTTTAAGTTTTAGAGTGCCATTGTAGCACTCTACTAGTCCAGCTGATTGGGGGTGATTTGCAGTGTGAAATTTTTGCTGGATTCCTAGCCCTTCACATACTTTCTCCATCACTCGACCCACAAATTCACTCCCATTATCACTCCAGACCATTCTCGGCAAGCCAAACCTAGGGAAAAATTCTTTGACAAGGACTTTAGCTGTGCATAAGGCAGTGTTATCTTTCAGGGGATATGCTTCTACCCATCTTGAAAAGGCACAAACAACAACGAGTACATATTTCAAATTGTTGCACCTTTCCATGTGGATGAAATCTAGCTGCAAAACCTCAAACGGATACGTCGGAGGTGCAAAATGACCAGCTGGAGTTGGGGTTCCCCTACCAGGATTGTATTTCAGACACACCATGCAATTCTTGACCACATTCTCTGCACACTTAGGAATTCCAGCATTTTGCCATACTGGAGCCAACAACTTACAAATCCCTTTCACACTGATGTGAGCCATTCCATGGGCCATTGTAACCACTGCAAGTACATACGCATCGGGTAACAACCATCGTTGATGCTCTGACAATTCAACCCAACAACCATTTGCATCCAATTTACCCGTACTCTCTCTCCACACACTCAATTCCTTCTCTCTAGCTTCAGCTTGAATAGACTTCACACTTTCTATCGTATATTCACACATTCCAACGTCACCAACCCATCTTGCAGGGCCCACAACATACATTCGACTCATCACACCCCTTGCTGTTTCTTTTGCGACTTCGTCAGCAAATGCATTGCCACGACCAACATCATCAGTAACCTTCTTGTGTGCACTACATTTCACAATCGCAACTTGCAACGCCAGGGTCAGTGATTCCAGAAGCTCATTCACCAATTGACCATGCTGTATCTTCGTACCATGAGACGTAAGGAACCCACGTTATCCAGTATTTGGGTGTCTTTCATAGATTCACATGCCTGAATCATTCCCCGTCGTCGAGACTGGAGCCTCCGGTATATAAAAAAGTAATGTCCTAGAGACATACATAGAAAAGAATAGGCCCAAAGGTCTCACCTTAGTAGCCTATCCACGTCCTTTTGCAGGAAGGACCACACAGAGTAGGCCCCAAGGATCCCACCTTGGTGGCCTATCTGGGTCCTTTTGTAAAAAGGACCAAATAAAGTAAAACAGCCAATCAGCTACTACCTCCTTCTAGAACCTTCCTGCCAGGAGCCCAAGTCTCTCAGATTTTCTACCGCACGTTGTGCTAGGGAGTCTCCACCTGAGTTCTCCTCAGGAATTTCTCTTTTTTCTTCAAAAAACTAATTTAATTGTCTTCTACAGTTATGTCTGATAGTCAGAAGAAGGGTCTTTTCAGAGCTTGTTCCTCCTGCAGCAAGAAAAGACTTCATATTGAGGATAAACATGAAGCATGTTTATATTGCCTCTACCCTCACCACCAGGCAAAGGACTGCAAAATATGTCGCACCTTCTCCAACAAGACCCTCAAGGACCGAGAAGGTCGACTTCTGCTGTGGCTCAACAGGCTTAAGACCAAGACTGATGACTTGGTGTCCGAAGGTGAGAGTGTGTCTGGCGCGTCGCATTTTTCCTTGAAGAGGCCAAGGGTTTCTTCCCCTAGCCCCACAGACACCCCTCCTATGAAGACTTCTAAAAAGTCCTCAGAGGGCAAGACATCTGTGTCTGGCAAGGACCTTCCTGTCCCCAGGAAGCAGCCGCTGGTCCCGACGACGACGACAGCGTCGATGGTGCATTCAGCGCAGAAAACTGTCTCGACGACGACAGTGTCGACGACGACGGCATAGTCGGCTTCCTCCTCGACGACGAGGACGACGCCTTCATCATCGGCGAGTAGACCTACGCCGTCGACCATCCCGGTCACTCCCTCGACGACGAAGATGTCGTCGACGACGAGACCCTCGTCGAAGACACCGACGACGCCGTCGACGAAAACAACGCCGTCGACGAAGTCTACCTCGTCGACGAGGATCATCCCGTCGACGGTGGGAAAGCCGTCGACGACGAGTACACCATCGACGGTGGGGACCTTACCGTCGACAAAAATGACGTCGATGAAAACACCGTCGTCGCACCCACCGTCGTCGACGACGAGTAAATTACTGTCGACGAAAATACCTGCCACGACACCGTCGACTCCAGCGTCGACGTCTACAGGACCCTGGAAGGAGTCTGCACTCCTATCCCACGCCATGGATGCCTTTCCCCCGCAAGTGAGCCATGTCATGGTGCAAATTACTAAACGGCCTATTACGCCGCGTCAGACATCGCCCGGTAGGATACAACAACTACCTCCGGCCTGTCTACTACAAGGTCAGGAGTCGGACGAGGACTCCTTTACGCAGGCTACTAGTCCATCAGACCTAGTACTGAAGTGCCAAACCACAGACGAGGAGCCGGAAGAGGAAGAAGACCTTCTACAACAACCGGTCCAACCTCCATCCCAGACACAGGTTACTCCTATGGTGTGTCTCCCCGCATCCATCGTCTCGGACCTACAATTCCTCATAAAGGATTATAAGGAAAGGTTCCCGGAGAAACCCTCTGCGCCTGCACTTCCAGCTGCACAGGCGCCAGCTCCTTCATCTCGCCATAGACCAACTCCCCTGGTCATTGAAAGGACACAAGTACCAATCCAGGACGCTCCCTCATCTGACGAAGAGGAGAGGGAACAGGAGGAAGGGGAGGTCGATGACGACCAGTCGGACCTGGATGCAGACCAGGACTATGTGACACATTCTCCAGCCTCTCCGGATCCACAGACCTCGGAGTCTCCACCTGCAGACATCGGTGGATTCCACAACATCATTGAGCGGGCTGCCAAGAGATCCATATGTCCATGGAAACTCAGGAAACTGAATGCTTCCTTTATGACTTCAAGGAGCCCACTAGGAAGACCACAAGGTCAATCCCAATTATTGACTATATCTGGAAGCAGGGCAAACAAATCATGCAAACTCCTGCTTCTGTACAGGTGGTGGTGCCCAGGCTTGATAAGAAATACAAGGCCACCTCATCGGCACCGGCATGCCTGACAGGTCACCCCAAAGCAGATTCCGTGGTGACTCAAGCGGCGCAGAAGAACTCACGAAATCCTGCCTCGCCTCTGTCGACGCCACCTGACAAGGAGGGCAGGAAACTGGATGCCGTTGGCAAACGCTTCACTACCACGTCGGCCATGACGGTGAAAGTGGCTAATTCAATTGCCCTACTGGGCCGTTACAATCGCCAACTCTGGGCGGACATTGCACCCTATCTTTCCAATCTGCCGGAGGATCTCAGAGAGGAAGCACATTCACTTCTCTTAGAAGGCCAGACCTCTGCTTCAGAGCTCATCGATTGTGCCATTGATGCCGCCATGACTGGTTTCCGGCAACTGGCAGGGGCTGCAGTCCTGAGGCGACAGGGTTGGCTCAAGGCTACCACTTTCCGCCAGGAGGTGCAAACCAGGATATTAGATATGCCTTACGATGGCCAGCACCTGTTTGGTGAACAGATTGATGCGGCCCTCACCACCATTAAAAAGGACACGGACACCGCTAAGGCTCTGGGTACTCTACAATTCCGGACCCAGTCCTTTCGTGACAACAGGGGAAGAGGCCAACCTACGTACAAAGGTTCCTATCAAAATCGGTCTTCGTACTCATATTCACAGTCCAAGCCGCAATTTCAACAGCGACAACCACAACAGGGACGACAGTCTTCCTACGGCAAATCCAATTACCGAGGAAGGGGCCAAAAACAACCTGCTGGCAACAGACAATGACTTGTCTCCCCGGCTAGCCCCTCCACCACTACATTCTTTAAGACTTGGAGGGAAACTGAAATACTTACTACAAAATTGGCAAACTATAACAACAGATCGGTGGGTACTCCAACTCATTCGATTTGGACATTCCCTAGAATTCACTTCTATTCCCCCATCAACACCACCGTGCCAACGATCACACAGGCACCTACGATTACTTCTTCAGGAAATAGCTTCCATGCTGCAGAAGGGAGCGATAGAGAGAGTTCCACGGGTCAACAAGGGACAAGGTTTCTACTCTCACTTCTTCCTAATCCACCAAAAAGGAAAGAAGTGGCGACCAATCCTGGATCTCAGGGCTCTCAACGTGTTCCTAAAGAAACAATCGTTTCGTATGGTGACCCTGCAAGAAATCCTTGGTCTTCTGGAGAAAGGGGACTACATTACGTCCTTAGACCTTCAGGACGCCTACTACCATATACCTATTCTCAAAGGGCACAGGAAGTTCCTCAGGTTTGCGGTGGCAGGACAGCACTACCAATTTCGTGTCCTTCCATTTGGCCTCAAATCGGCCCGAGGATATTTACCAAATGCCTATCGCCCGTGGCTGCATTTCTTCGTCAGCAAGGCCACCAGGTGTTTCCATACCTGGACGACTGGTTGGGGAAGGCACCAACAGCGGCCGCCGCAGCCTCATCCTCCAGCGCCTGTCTGGATATTTTCCACCGCCTGGGACTGACCCTCAACACCGCAAAGTCGACTCTGGAACCCACCAAGGTCATCACGTTCCTTGGAGCGACTCTGGACACGGAGCGTGTCAAGGCTTTCCCCTCTCAGGAGAGAAAAATCAAACTCATCTCCTTGGCCAAGGCAGTGCCTTCGCCGAAGACTCTTCCGGTCCGCACGTTCAAGTCCCTCCTTGGCATGATGTCTTCATGCATACTGCTCATTCCCCACTGCCGCCTGAAAATGCGTCCACTTCAGGAGGCACTGACAAAGCAATGGACCCAAGCCGCAGGTTAATTTGAGGACCGCATACGAGTCACTCGACCCATTATCAACCACTTGCAATGGTGGACATCACTCAACCATCTGTCAAAGGGTCTGCCGTTCCTGCTCCCAGCAGAACCACACGTAATAACTACGGATGCGTCCCTGGAAGGTTGGGGAGCAGTTCTCCAGGAACTCCAGATCAACGGCAAATGGACGACACAGGAAACCAAGCTCCATATCAATCTGTTGGAGTTACGAGCGGTCTTCCTGGCTCTACAGGCGTTTCTTCCACGCATTCGTCACTCCCCAGTGCTCGTCAGGACGGACAACACCACGACGATGCACTACCTGAACAAACAGGGGGGGATGCGTTCGATCTCGTTATCTCGAGAATCGCAAAAAATCTGGAACTGGCTTCTGGAATATGGAATAGCGTTGAAAGCGGAGTACGTCCCGGGCAAGGACAACGTCTTGGCGGACGCCCTGAGCAGGGAGAGGTCTCCTTCCCACGAATGGGAACTGGACATGGAGGTGCTGGACCGTATCTTCGAGGAGTGGGGCACCCCGAACATAGACCTCTTTGCCACCAGAGAGAACGCCAAATGCCCAAGCTTCGCAAGCAGGCATCACCACTCAGGAACCCTCGGGAATGCATTTTCCATCGCATGGCGCAACGTCTTTGCGTACGCCTTTCCGCCATTCCCACTGATACCCAGGGTTCTCAGGATGATGAAAGCGGAACCCTGCACTCTGATCCTCATTGCTCCGTCCTGGCCGAGGCAGCACTGGTTCACGGAGCTTCATCACCTCTCTGCCCGGCCCCCTCTTCGCCTGCAGCAGTTTCCGGCCTTGATCACGATGTCCCAAGGGCAGGTTCTACACCCGAACCTGAGCTCTCTGAAGTTGTCAGCCTGGCTCCTGAATACCGCGAATTCAGCCACCTGAACATCCCGCAGGATTGCAGAGACGTCCTTGCAAAGGCTAGAGCGGACAGCACTAACAAAACCTACTCACTAAAGTGGAAGCGTTTCTGTTCCTGGTGTGTGGATCATGGCTTGCACCCCTTCCATGCCACTCCACAACAGCTGCTGCCATACTTGTTGCATCTTGCGCAATCAGGCCTTGCACATGCATCCATCAAAGTGCATCTAGCGGCGATTTCAAGGTTCACAAGGACGGCTACGGGCCCATCTTTGTGGGCGGACAGACTCATCAATCAATTCCTAAAAGGCCTATTCAGGTCCTTTCCACGACCGCTACCAATTCCTCCATCGTGGCACCTCAATGTGGTTCTTCATCAACTAATGAAGCATCCCTTTGAACCCATCCATAAGGCAGAGATCAAGTTCCTCTCTTGGAAAACGGCTTTCCTCCTGGCGCTAACCTCTGCCAGAAGGGTCAGTGAATTGCAGGCTCTATCCATCCAGGATCCTTTTCTACAATTCAGGGAGGACAGAGTCATTCTGCGGACTAACCCTTGCTTCATTCCAAAAGTCCCCTCGGACTTTCATCTTAACGAACCAGTGGTGCTTAGATCGTTCTTTCCGAATCCTACCACGGCAGCCGAAAGATCTCTACATTCTCTAGATCTAAAGAGATGTCTCAAATTCTACATCGATAAGACACAACACTTTCGAAAGTCATCCCAGCTCTTTATTGCCTTTAGTAGATCACGGCTGGGCATGCCCCTGACAAAGCAGAGTATCTCAAGATGGATCTCTTCTGCGATCACCTTTTGTCACGACAAGGCCGGACGGCCTTTAGACTCACGAGTCAAAGCTCATTCGACTAGAGCCATGTCCACGTCTGCGGCGCTGTTCGCTGGAGTGCCGATATTGGACATTTGCAGAGCGGCGACGTGGATGTCCCCGCACACCTTCACCAGGCACTACTGCCTGGATACTGAGCTGATGAAGGATGCAGCAGTGGGCCGAGCAGTGCTTCGCCATCTATTCCAGTGAGGTGAGCCCTACTACATCCCTCCATCCTTTACTGGTATGCACATTCTCTTACTGTATTTATATGTCATTGCCTTTGTGCTTTATAGTAATGTGATATGTATTATCTACATAATCATACCTGATATTCATACAGAATGTGCATAATGTATTGCTCGCTACTCTGATTCAGGCATGTGAATCTATGAAAGACACCCAAATACTGGATAAGAAATGCGTTACTTACCTGTAACTGCAGTTATCCAGTATTAGTGTCTTTCATAGATTCACATGCACCCTCCCGCCTCCCCTGGCAGGGCTCACCTTTCTCTCTAATGAGTTTACGCCTAACTAGCTTGGTGCATACGAAAATCTGAGAGACTTGGGCTCCTGGCAGGAAGGTTCTAGAAGGAGGTAGTAGCTGATTGGCTGTTTTACTTTATTTGGTCCTTTTTACAAAAGGACCCAGATAGGCCACCAAGGTGGGACCCTTGGGGCCTACTCTGTTTGGTCCTTCCTGCAAAAGGACGTGGATAGGCTACTAAGGTGAGACCTTTGGGCCTATTCTTTTCTATGTATGTCTCTAGGACATTACTTTTTTATATACCGGAGGCTCCCGTCTCGACGACGGGGAATGATTCAGGCATGTGAATCTATGAAAGACACTAATACTGGATAACTGCAGTTACAGGTAAGTAACGCATTTCTTCCTTCCACAAGCGTCCAAAACTGTGAGCCACACCAAACGCATACTGGCTGTCGGTATATATGTTCACTTTCTTTCCTTTCGACAACACACATGCTCTCGTAAGTGCAATCAATTTTGCTGCTTGAGCTGAATTATGTGGGATACGTGCAGCTTCAACAATCGTATGCAGAGTCGTAACAGCATATGCCGCAGTCGTATCACCATTCGGGAGCTTGAAACATGAACCATCCACCCATAAAATACCATCACACTTCACAAGAGGAGTGTCCTTAAGATCTACTCTCCCTTTCGTTTCTTCTTCTGTCCTGAGAAAACAATCGTGCTGTTCAGAAACATCTGTCTCTGCTACAATCGGCAACAACGTAGCTGGATTCAATGTGTTGCATCTCTTTATGTGCACATGACTCGCCAAAAGTGTCAACTCGTAACCTGACAATCGAGCACTAGTTAAGTGCTGTGTCTTGGTTCTGTTTAGCAAAGTATCCACTGCATGTGGAACCATTACAATCAATGTATTATTCATCACTAAACCAGCAGACTGCCGAATAGAAACAGCTGCTGCCGCTGTGGCTCTCAAGCAACTCGGCAACGCTCTATCTACCGGATTCAAAGTAGACGAGAAATACACGCATGGACGTTGCTTGTCCCCAAAAGACTGTGTCAACACTGACAATGCACATCCCTCTTTCTCATCGACACACAGTGTAAAGGGCTTACTGTAGTCGGGGGTACCCAACGCAGGAGCCGAACACAATGCATCACGCAATTCGGAAAAACTTTTCTGACAATCTTCAGGCCACGGAAGGGGATTCGGTGTATCTTTACAGGTCAATGCTATCAAAGGTTTGGCCAGCAAAGAAAAATTCTGTATCCATTGTCTGCAATATGATGTAATACCCAAGAAAGCACGCACTTCTCTCTGTGTCATTGGCGCACTCAATTTTGCAATTGCCTGAATTCTTTCTGGGGTCAGTTTCCTTCCCTCCTTCGATAAGAGATGACCTAAGTAGGTCACTTCTTGTCGACAATATTGCAATTTCGAAAGAGACACTTTGTGATGTAAATCAGACAAATGACGCAACAACGACAACGTGGCTTCTTTACAAATCTCCTCAGTATCTGCAGCGACTAGCAAATCGTCGACGTACTGAATAAGGGTAGCGCCATCAGGTAAAACAATCGTATCAAGCTGTGTTTTTAAAGCCTGACTATATATCGATGGACTTTCACAGTAGCCTTGAGGAGCGCGTTTGAACCGGAAGCTTCGTCCTCCTAAACTGAAGCCGAAAATATCCCTACTCTCCCCGACAATCGGGATGCTGAAGAAAGCATTCTTCAAGTCAATCACCGAGAACCAAGTCGCGGAAGCTGGAATCATAGTTAATAGGGCAGTGATATCAGGAACAACTGGAAATCGTGGCACAACTATTTTATTCACCTCTCTAAGATCAATCACAAACCTGTAAACAGGTGGCTGAGAAGGGTCAGTACGTTTCAAAACAGGCAGAACAGGACTATTGCAAACGTTACCTCTTGTTTCTTCAATTACATCTTTTTCAATCAGATCATAAATGATCGCTAGCAACGCCTTTTGACCTTCACTAGAGATCTTGTATTGGGGAATGCGTGGCATTTTAACATTTGCTTTCAGCGTCACAACATATGGCGGTATTTCCAAAAGACCTACATCATTAGGACCAGTAGCCCAAAGAATGTCAGGAAGAGAAGACAATTCTGCCGGAAGTTTATCCTTCGACAAATACATTGGGGAGACCACTTTCTTACCCAGTGTAAGTTGTACTCCCGAAGGAGAACAATACAATGTCGCATACAATCTTTTCAACAGATCCAATCCTAACAAGTTTTCACCACAACCTGTCGTCAGAATAAGGGGTGCTTCGAATTTACAAGGTCCAACAGAAAGGGACATAGGAGTAGAAATCGGGTTCCTAACCGTGGCGCCAGAAAAACCTACTGAAACATTCGTCTCGCCAGACAAAGGTGCGCCAGGGAGTTTAGAGTGCATAATAGAACTCTTTGTAGCACCAGTATCCAACAGAAAAGGCTCTGACACACCTGATGTAATCACCTCAACATAAGGTCCACTCTGATCTACTGGAACTGAAAAAACTCCCTCTCTATGTCTATGGCTGTCCTAGCAATCATTACCTTCCATATTCTCATCTTCTGCATAGTAGTCATCAGCATAGTACTGAGTCGTCCTAACAGACGCGTTATTCTGCTGATCAAAACTATTCATTGAATTCTGAGGCGGGAAGTGACGAGCGTTCTGGGGGAAATTTCCACGTCCTCTTCCTATAGGTGCTTGTGAAATGCCTCGACCTCTTGCGCTAGAAATACCATTCATACGCTGTAACAAAGCAGGGCAGCTACTTTTAAAATGACCTTCTTCTTTACAATATGCACACTGATTAGGACCTACAGAAAAACGTGGTTGAGAAAACTCGAACCTTTGCGAGTTTCTCTGAAACTGCTGAGGCTGCTGATAATCACGCTGGTTATTACGGGGCGGATACGCTTGCTGTAAAAGAACCTTCGTCTTTAACTCTTTAGTCTTCTTGTCTGCTCTATCCTTCTCATCTTTATCCCTATTTTCGTAGTACTGTGCAGTAGCCAATATTTGTGCTGAAGAGGAAACGGCCCACGAACTCTCTGAATCTTTCAATTTCTTACACAGTTCGGGAAGTAAATTATGCACAAACTTGTCAACGAACAACCGTTGACCACCTTCTGTACTCATATCTTGACCACTGTGGTCGATAAACGTCTCTTCAAACCTGGTGAAGAAATCAGACAGTTTCATCTTTCTTCTGCTTACACGCAGACATTTTATCCCAATTCACACGCACCGCAGGCATTAAAGTCTTCATGTAAGTAATGATCCTACCAAGGAGGTCTGCTACTAAAGGCTCGGGTTTAGCACCACCAACTTGTCTTTCATTTACAGCACTAATATTAGCCCATGAGTCACCTAACTCTTGCCCATGATCTGTATGGCGGATCAAACCCCACAAAGGCTGCGGAACAACATTCCCAAACAACATGTCTATATCGGCTAGATTCATAATGCATGAGTCTGCAGTCTGTGATACTTCCGTATAATACCCTGCAGGATTTTTACGGGGGTCAGGTAAAGTCTGCTTAAGAGCCAAAACTTCAGATCTCTTCCATGGAACATGTACCCAAACACGCTGAAAATGTGCTGGTACAGCATCAACTTGATTAGCGACATCAGCCGGAACGGCATCTTTCCATACCGGAGGAACTTCTCTCATTGGGTACTGTCTCACCTTCTTCCTAACAGAAAGATCAGGCTCAAACAACGACCGAGAGACAGCCTTACTGCTAAACGACAACAATGTCGCAACTGCTCTCCCTACATCGGAACCCACAATCGTGCCTTTTGCAAACTGGAACCGTACACGGCACAACTCGGGCGGATTAGATTCCAGATCATTATCCTCCAATTCTTCACAAAGGAAAACACACATTTTATCAAAGACATATATCTGCTTTGGTGCTTCCCATTGATGGAAGACATCCATAACAGACTCCAACTCATATCTTGCGGGGTCGGTAACCCAATTATGTGCCAAATAATCCAATGTTTCCTTCTCTCTAGAATCAGGCAGTTGGCTACGTAACTGTTTACGCTCTGAGACGGGGCTCGTAGTTAATGACCCAAAGAAAGGAGAAAAAAGATTAGTAACAGTGTCAGTCATTCTCTGTCGAACAGAAGGAGAAGTCGACAAAAGAACAGTAGGAAAAGCAGAATGAGGTAAGGCAGACGCAGAGGCAGTATCAGAGGGAATATTGGAAGAAGTAGTCAATACAGTAGGCAAAGTCATAGGAAGCACAGGTGGAGCAGGTATGGTCGGCTGCCCTTGAGGAGGCTGCACCAGAAGAGTAGGAGCCAACTGAAGAGGAGCTGGCGGCTGTGGAAGAACCTGAGGTAACCGGGGGTTGCACAACTAAAGGTTGCAGAGGTTCTGTAGCCCTTTGTGCATATGGGGGTGGCGAACTCAATAAATGTGACATTAAAGGATCTTTTTCAAGTTCTTCTGCTGCATCTTGCTGGAGGGACGGCAAGGCTGGATAGCATTTATCGATCACCATTTTACGTTGCCTGTGCAACTGATCACTCATCTGTTCTTCTTCATTATCTTTAAACTGCATAGCAGCTTGCATTATCGAGATACCCTTTTCTCTTTTATTTCTCTTTGCTAATTTAATTTCTTTCTGTTTGGCTTCCTTACGCCATAGGCGGAAAGAGTCAAACATCGCCGGCCGGGCTTTCTTCTTAAAGAGTTTTACCTCTAAATTATCTAAAATCTCTGTCAAAACTACCATATTAGGAACATTTTATAACACCATCTTTCCTGGTGTATCGGATCCATACTTCATTATATGTGATGGGGCCTACTCCATGCTTCACATAGAGCTCATAGGTTGGAGTTCCAATCGGAGGAACCGGACAAGAGTCCTCCAATCGGGAATCCCTATTACAACCAAGACAAAACAAATTTCCAAGTCTGCTAAGACCAGGCATCTTCGCTCACTAGTCTAGCTTCAAACTTCAAGGGGATATCGAATACGATAGTCTCGTGAATACACGAGTCCCTCGGCTTTGGTACTTGCAAGTTCCAAATCAAAGGGGGGCATTCTGTTAAGACCTGAGGGGTGAGGAAGGACCCTATCCGACTGGAGGACCATCGTTGGGTGCTGGGGGGGTCACGCCGCTAGTTTACTCCCGCCGCCGGTGCCACCATCAAGCCCGGCCGCTGTGGGGAGGAACTACGGTTCCCAGCGACCCCTGGGCCGGATCCCCGACACCCACTTCCTGCCTTGCACGCCCAGAGGCGCATAAACTCTCGTGGCTCCCACCGCGTCGCAGACGGCGCCGGGCAGAGCCCGGGCAGAGGGCGGGCCGTCTGTGGCCGTCAGGGGACGACAAAGGACAGGACAGACCATACCCCTTGGTCTTTAACATGGGGAAACGCAAGCTAATGAGACAGGAGATTGACTGTGAAGGTAAGAAAGCAAAGGTGGCTAAGAAACAGGATACGATAATCTCTTACCTAACCTCTGCCGTGGGGGCTCTAAATGAGGAAATTGCTATTGCTGAAAAGGAATTAGGCCTGGGTGCTACAGATACATCTCCCACTGTGTTAGACCAGGCTCTACCACCAGTTTGTGTCCTCCCTATCCCTCTTGAGCCTGCTGTTGTCATCACACACCCATCTCAGGCTCCCATACCCCCTCATGAAACACCGTCTATGGATCAAGATAATTCTGGACAAGTACCAGTTCAAGAGCATAGAGAGTGCAAGGGGATGATGGGAAAAAGCAGGCATGTTAAAAAGGACAGCAGGAATAATAAATCTACCCTGGATCCGGACCTACCTGACAGAGTTGAACTGAATACAAACGATAAAAGGTCCCTGGACTACTTGGCTGATATAGTGGAGGGGATGTTTGAGTCTCGTTTGGAGCCGGCTCTCGTAGCCATTGCCAAGGACATTGTGGACACCCTAAACTCCTGTGTACACAAACTATTGGACAAATGTAAACACATTGATAACTTTATAAAGGAGTATAAAGCAGATCCCTGTAGGCCAATGATCTTGAAGGATGGGAGGGTAAAACCTAAAACACTTTCTAGGCCGTGTGTAGTAAATGAAATACCTGGAGGGCAAATTTGTGAGGACAGAATTGGGCCCAGAGATTCACAGGTAATTATAGGTGGGCAGTCTGGTCCTCCTGTAACTGCACAACCTTACATAGGGGACCAGAAGACCAATATCCCACCGACTACTCTCAGCAAACTTACCGTGAATAGGAGCCGTATTTTGAATCTTCCTCCAGATGCGGCTCCCTTAGTAGCTGTCCTAACCGGAATTCCTCCCCTGAAACCCGGAATGGAAGAAACTGATTATGATCTGTTGACTAGGGCACAAACATGGTGTTCCCAATTTTTGTAGTGGCGGAGATGATATTTCTAAGAATATCATCTCAGCAAGGCGGGCAGAGTGGGTAGGCAGGCGGCGAAAATGCCTACCAGGGGACTGCGAGGTTATTAATTTTAATTACCCCAATGTTGCGAACAGAATGTTCTGGGATGGGTCTGAACTCACGGGTACATGCATCAGGCCTTTACCACTGGGTTACTTTTATCCACCCCAAACTGATATTCAGAACAATAGGCCGTCCCCCCGTCCCACCAGTGGTTGTACTAAAGGGAGGTCTCATATAAAAAATTGTTCCTACCAGGCTAGACAGGCTAACCTAAGAAAGGGGGGTTGGAATACAGTTCCCCTCAGTAAAAAATCATCCCCTGTCAATGATTGCAGTACACATATACCCCTCGAAAATAGATTTATTCCACTGACAAATATGGAAACAAACGATTGACTAGTTAATCATGATTCAATTAGTGAGGATAGAAGATTGAGGTCAGGTAGCAGATGCTCACGAAAGATTTTAAGTTGGAACATTGCAGGCCTAAAAAATAAATGTAATGATGCATCATGGATTAATTTAATTCAAGGCCATGACATAATAGCCTTTCAAGAAACCTGGGACTTAGATAATAGCTTTTGCTTAGATGGCTTCTCCTCCTTTTTTGTGAAGGCTGTCCCAGGCTTGGGAGGTCGACCCAAGGGAGGATTGCACTTGCTGACCTCATTAGACCTGGTAGGATCATTTAAAAAGCTTGACTTTGCCTCTGATAATCTATTAATTGTGGAATGGGGTGGCCCCAACCATACCACTATTTTGTTAATTAATTTGTACAATGTTTTAGAGAGAGAAACACGTAACTTTCATCTCAGTGCTGTAGAGCGTTTCTTAGACGAATATAAAAGTCTGCATAGCACTTCATTCGAAACCTTGTTAATGGGAGATTTTAATATTCACCCTTGCAGATGGGAGTGTTTGGCGGATCAGCAGATGGGCCCTGTTGGGTCCTCCGCCGTACATTTTGAACACACTCAACAGGGGGAAGCCCTGGAGGCACTGCTAGCCAGTTTTAACCTTTTTGAGGTAGATGGGTTTAGGGGTGAAGAGAGGATAGAGACATTCAAAGGGAGAGAGTCTGGTACCATCATTGACTATATATTTGTTTCAGTAGGCCTGATTTCTGTAGTTACCTCATACAAAGTTGAGGACTCTGCATATAGTGATCATAACCCCCTTATCCTGGATTTGGATCTTGGGGATGTAATAATCAGACGAGATACCACTGGTATGACTACAAACACCCTGAAACTAAAAGATCAGTTCAGGAGGCTTAATTGGGCAAAGATAGTTCCTGACTCGTTTATGTCAGAACTACTTATCGAGGCAGATGCAGATTTTGCGGTCTGTCTTGATATTACGGCTTGTGGAACCAACATCATTGAAGCCTTTGTTTCCATCTGCAATAGGGTCAATCAGGACTTAAAAATCAAATCCAAAGTTCTAGCATCCAACCAGCCACGTTGGTTTGATGGTAACTGCTCCAAAGCACATAAAGCACTACTATATGCCCTGAAATAGAAACCAAGGAACAGGGAGGTTGTAATTAGGCTGAGGAGCGCTTATAAGCAAGCTGTAGCTGCGAGGAAGAAGGCCATTAAAGTTGCAGCATGGAATGATCTTAGTTCAACAGATACCCAGAAGGATAGCGGTAAATTCTGGGGCATAATTAACCATCCGTACTTTTCCAGTACAGAGAATGCTGCCCTGGACTGTGTGATTGCAGATGATCTGTCGGTAACTCATTTTAGTAAGATTTATGACAACGAGGATGTTACTACAACTATACCACCCGATCCCATACTCGCACATAGTTCCCGACCGTTACAATTCGAATTGGCTGATGTTGAAAGGGCAATTGCGGACACATCAAAAAATAAAGCCCCGGGCCCTAACGGGGTCCCAGCAGACTTATACAGGACTCAACCTACTTTATGGGCCAGGGTCCTTACAAATGTTTTCAATTCAGTTAGCACTAAAGGCTTCCCCCCATCCTGGTCTACATCAACTATAATACCGGTGTTCAAAAAAGGCCTGAGCTGTGACCCCTCCTGTTACAGACCAATTTCCTTAATCGACTCTGCCGTTAAGATCTTGGGCAGAGTGATTCTTTCAAAACTGGAGGATTGTCTGAAAGATGGAGGGGTCCTCTCTAACCTTCAGTATGGGTTTCGTGCAAAAAGAGGCACATTAGACCAATGCCTCAATTTGCAGATGCTCATCAGTAAATATTCTCAGGCGAAGGATGGCATGCTCTATATGGGGTTCATGGACCTGTCATCGGCCTTCGACCTGGTAAATCGGGGGAAACTTTGGGAAATCTGAAGAATCTGGGAATCGATATATCCTTGGTGAATTTTCTAGATACCCTTCACCGAGGACTGAAGCCGAACATCCGTGTTAACAGGGAAGGGGGGTGTACCCGCCACTTTGACTCTAAGCGGGGGGTAAGGCAGGGGTGTATCCTGGCCCCTCTGCTTTTTACCCTCTACATAAATTCCCTAGATAAACATCTGGAAACGGCCACCCAGGATACCCCCCATGTGGGTAACTCTGCAGTTCCGGTCCTCCTCTATGCAGACGATGCGGTACTGCTGGGCCGCACAGGACTGGGACTGCAGAGACGTTTAGATTCTTTTGGTGGCTTTATGGAATCATTAGATCTGAGGGTGAATAGTAAGAAATCCTTTGTCATGGTGGTTGGTAAAAGGCTAAAAACGCACAAAACACTGCCCTTTTCCTGTAACGGTGTAGTTCTATCTATTGTCCCAGTATTTACGTATCTTGGTGTCATTTTTGACTTAAAGGGAAGCTGGGCCCCTCAAATAAATGCGAAATGCTTAGCGGTCGCAAGATCGTCCTCTGCCCTAATGGACTTTGCAAGGCGGTTGGGATCTAGGCCTATGGAGGCACTTTTATCTATTTATAAATCCAAATGCATTTCTATAGCGCTGTACGGGGCCTCATTATGGGGCTATCTGCAACAGGATAAATTACAAAAAATTGAGAACAAGTTTTTAAGGATCCTGTTAGCTGTCCCTCAATCCACGCCTGTGTTTACATTACATACTGAGTTGGGACTGAACTACATCTCCGATCTCATACGCTTAGCCCCAATAATGTGTTGGGCTAAAACTTGGATAAACAAGGAGATTTCACTGAATCATGCTATTTTAACCCCTTCGGTGCTGATGACGGAACTGCTCCGTCATCAGCGTCGGTTGAGCTGTGCTGATGACGGAGCGGTTCCGTCATGGCCCGCCCAGCTCGATAAAACGCTCATGCGCGGCGCGAATTCTGCGCCTGCGCTGAGGGTTCTATTGAGCGGGGCGGGCCGTGACGGAGCCGCTCCGTCATGAGCACAGCTCAACCGACGCTGGTGACGGAGCGGCTCCGTCACCAGCATGCGGCCGCCTCAAATTTGTAGCACTGCGGCGGAATAGCCGCCGCAGTGAAGGGGTTAATAGATGTAATGGCACTTGAAAAAGCACATAAAATACCCTGGTTATCTTATATTAGAGATGTCTTTGCTAAACTGGGGCGGCCAGAGCTTTATTATTCCCCGCATCTGTTGCAAAAAAGTGATCTAAAGTGGATAAAGATGAATTTTATGAGGTTGGCTGAGCAAGAGCGGGAAAATGTGGAAATGAACAAACCTCACGTCAGATCCAATTATGTTTTAAAGACTACTCCACATCTAGAACCATACCTCAGAATTGTATCAATACCACATCACCGACATCTCTTAATTAGATTTAGACTAAATATTGTTCAGTATACTCTGGGTATTTCATATGTGTGGGGGAAACCAGACCTTACACCCCCCTGTAGTTGTGATAACGTCTCTCCCCAAACCCTTTTGCATTTCATTATGTTTTGTCAGCCCTATTCTGATATCAGGAAGCAACACCTAGTGCCACTGTTAAGAGAAGCAGGGTTTACCCAAGTTAAACCAGCACTGATGTTTTTACAACTGTTAAGCACTCCAAAAGTGATGTTTGGGGTTGCTAGCTTCCTGGTGGCTGCTGTACGTAATAAGAACAAGAGAGTGGCATTTAGAGACTTGGAGAAGTGATCATATCCCTCTGTTAATGAATTTTGGTATTTTTAATTTTTAGATATGCCCATTAACACCAAATGTTTCTGTGTAACTTTTATACGTTATATGCATAATTCTGTATATTAATTATGATAATATTTTAATGTTTTTTAATATTTTTGTATAATGTACTTCTGTGACTGCTTTTATGATTTTTATTAATCGAAATAAAGTGCTATCGACTCGAAATCAAAGATCCCAAGGGGATACCCAAACCAAGAACCAAACTAAGGACTGGGAGACGCACCACTCATACTTAACTGAGGTATCGATGATGTCACCAGAAGACTCGTCTATCGTCTCGCTCTACAAATCATCAAGGGTCCAAAACAGGGCGATAGTCAGGGCAGCAGTCCTTCATAGCCGTCGGAAAGCGGGGAACCTCCCAGCAAAGACTTTCGGACCACGACGACATACAGGGGTCGATGAAGTGGTTGGCCTTCCTCCAGAATTTTCACACGAAGCTCCTCACGAACCTCTGGCTTGGACCGGTACCGCTGAAATCGCCCCACGTTGGGCGCCAACTGGAGTACTGGGTTTTTCAGAACCCAGCGGTGCCAGGGGACACAACCAAAGACTTCGAGTTCTCCTGTTTCAGACTACAGAAACGCAGAGTCTTCTTGGTGACTTCCAAGATCAAATTTATTGGCTGCAGCCAGTAACAGGTATCCTAGAAGTACAACACAGTGTTTATTCTCAGGAGACTGCTCAATCTTACAAAGCCAGCCATCCCTTTTTATACAAAATATTATGCTTTAGGCAAACATTCCTTATTTTACAATTGACCATTCACATATTTTCACGACAAAGAAAAAGCAGATTCATGATGACAAGCTTATTTTCAGTTTGTCCAGCCCACAATCAATTACCCGGCAAGGCCCAACAGTTTTCATCAGATATCGACGGACCCCTAATAAAAACGGGCACCTCCTCATCGTAAAGCAGGTCATAAAGTAAGAAACAGAGACAGGTGTGTGTAAGATTAGGTATGGTTTGTATGCGATGAAAGGTTTATGGTATGCTGTGCCTTGATACTAATCTCGGTCGGCCACTGGGAAAGGAACTGGCCGAATAGGTTTGGCTTCAGGCAGTGGAGTCAGCTTGCCCAGGTCACACAGAAGTCAGCTAAAGCTGTACGTGTCCTTAAGACTCGTTTTGGCCTTAGTCATCGGCCTATGTGAGGGCAATCACAAAATGACTTCCATGCACAAAATGGAACCCGAGGGTTCAGGACGGAATCTCTGATTTCAGGGTGATCTCGTGACTCGAATATGACGAAAATACATGTGTATAGTATACTAGTCATTCTCGGTCTATTGATACTAAAATCGTCATGATACGACGATGTTTATGACATGGGTCCAGAATTTTCAGTACCACAAAGGAAGCTTACACATATTTACTCTCTTAAACAAACACTTATAGAAACACATACTTATTTAAACAGGAACTCTTACAATCTCTTACTCTCACATATACTCACTTATATACATCAATATTCACATATACTAGATTAAAACATATGTAGTTACTGATAAAGACACTAGTGAGACAGTCATTCACTCACTAACATACACATATACACACTCATTCACCCATACAGTCCTGCACATATGCTGTCTTTAAAACACATACAGAGAGTCAGTCACTCATGCATCTATGTGCTAAGTAATACCCCCACTAAACCATACAGAAACTCGTACTGATACTAAAAAAAACATCTAATAACCCATATACAAACAGATGTAGCTACTCACCAACCCATGCAGCCACTTATACACAAAGTGAAACACTAATACATATATTTAAATATTTAAACATTACTCACTAATATTTATTTTTCAGAAAGACACACATTCACTGGATGGTGTCATCAGTGATGTCATGAGTGATGTCACTGACCATGTCATGAGTGATGTAATATGTGACGTCATCAGCAGTGCATTGCACGCGCAAGTTATAGTGAGTCCAACTTACTATAACGTGGGAATTTCAATGGTTTTATGCGAGTAAAATTTCCAGCTAACTATAACTGGTGTCAAACCTATGTTTTTTTCAGTGAATTTCATAGGTTTTGTAAATGCTATTTCCTAACTATGTGTGTAAAACCTATGTTTTTTTCAGTGAATTTCATAGGTTTTTTAAATGCTACTTCCTAACTATGATGTGTGTAAAACCTATGTTTTTTTCAGTGAATATATATATATATATATATATATATATATATTCACTGAAAAAACCATAGGTTTCACACTAGTTATAGTTAGGAATTAGCATTTAAAAAACCTATTCAATTCACTGAAAAAAACATAGGTTTCACACCAGGTTAGCTGGAATTTTTACTCGAATTAAACCATTGAAATTCCCACGTTATAGTTAGTTGGACTCACTATAACTTGCGCGTGCAATGCACTGCTGATGACGTCACATATTACATCACTCATGACATGGTCAGTGACATCACTCATGTCATCACTGATGACACCATCCAGTGAATGTGTGTCTTTCCGAGAAATAAATATGTGTTATATATGTAAAAGTTGATGGAAGAATAAATGTTTAAATAAGTGTTTAGATGTTAAAAAAATGTTTAAAAAAATGGATTGGTTAACTGGCTTATGAAGTGTATCTTAGGCAATACATATATTAGTGATTAATGTTTAAATATAAGGATTAGTGTTTCACTTTCTGTATAATTGGCTGCATGGGTTGGTGAGTAGCTACATGTGTCTGTATATGGGTTATTAGATGTTTGTTTTAGTATCAGTATGAGTGTTTGTATAGTTTGGTGGGGGTATTACTTGGCACATAGATGCATGAATAACTGACTCTCTGTATGTGTTTTGAAGACAGCATATGTGCAGGACTGTATGGGTCGATGAGTGTGTATATGTGTGTGTTAGTGAGTGAATGACTGTCTCACTAGTGTCTTTATCAGTAACTACATGTGTTTTAATCTAGTATATGTGAATATTGATGTATGTAAGTGAGTATATGTGAGAGTATGAGATTGTAAGAGTTCCTGTTTAAATAAGTATGTGTTTCTATAAGTGATTGTTTAAGAGAGTAAGTATGTGTAAGTTTCCTTAGAAGTAAGGTGGTTGTGTGTGTATAGCTGTATATGCAAATAAATGGATGTTCAATAGTTTATTTGCATGTGTGAGTATGTGTGTGAGTAACTTTTGGAGGACTGTCGGTGTGTAACAGGATGTATAGGTGTATCACTACATATGATGAGTGAGTATATGTATGAGTGACTATGTAGAACTGTTTGTGAATAAGTGGATGTGTATATAGATGGTGGAATTACTGAATTGGTTGTTGTAACTGATATGGGTATCTCCATTTTTTGAAAATTTTAGTTTCTATTTTTGAATGTGTTTCAAGGGTTACATTACAGTGAAAGGTGGTCTGTCACTGTGTCACAAGGATGGTGTCATCAGTGATGTCATGAGTGATGTCACTGACCATGTCATGAGTGATGTAATATGTGACTTCATCAGCAGTGCATTGCACGCGCAAGTTATAGTGAGTCCAACTAACTATAACGTGGGAATTTCAATGGTTTTATGCGAGTACAATTTCCAGCTAACTATAACTGGTGTGAAACCTATGGTTTTTTCAGTGAATTTGAATGTGTTTTTAATAGCAAATCTCTATAGGTTTGAAAAGTAATATTTTGTATAACGAATTTTATATTGTATAATTATGTAATAGTATTTTTTTAATTTATTTTTTTATTTTTTTGCCTTAGAGCGCTCCCGGGGCGCGTACCGATGCGCTCACCGGTAAGCGCAGTGCTTCGGCGCGTACCGGTGAGCGTCCCGTTAGCGCTATTCCCACGAACGAAAACAACATCGTGACGTATCGCGTAGCCGCGTGATGCGTCATATGATGCACTACGTAAGCGCACCCGAGCGCATACGATTGCGCATCGTAACTGCCGCCGGGCGCGCCCCGGGCACGCACCGGGGCGCGTAGCGTAAGCGCGTCGGGTCATGTGACCTGAAAATAACATTTTTGATTGGTTCAGAACACTTTTGGTTTCCAAATGATGAGAAAGCAAGCCCAGGTCATGAGACCTGAAAATAACACTTTTGATTGGTTCACAACAGTTTTGTTTTCCAAATGATGAAAGACCCCACCTTTTTTCCTCATTTTCACTTTGTTGTTTGAGTGAAGAAGACCTGCATTCATTCTGTGAGAAATGGCTTCACTAGTAGCAGCTGCAGATGCATCTGCACCACCACCACCACAAGGACCACCGCAAGACCACATTGGTGGTCAAGAAGAAGAGGAGGACGAACAGGAGGAGGATGAGAGGGACTTTCTGCCTGAAGACAATACCCCATACAGACCCAAGGAACATTTTATTTGGAACTTTTACAAGATGCCATGGGGTGCAAAAAAGGTGAATGCAGCTAAGGTGACTTGCCTCATCTGTGGCCAGCAACTGTCAAGAGGGAACCCAAAGAAGAAGTATTCTTTTGGGAACCACACTATGATTCGACATATGCAGAGGAAGCACCCGAACAATTATTCGACAGCAGAGGTCAGGGAACTGACCAAGAACCCTCCCCATCCTTTTTCTTCAAGCGCCTCCAATCAACCCACTCCATCACGTGCAGAGGCTAGGGAGATGGTCTCTAATGTACAAACCAGGTTTGCAAATTTTAAATTTGTTTGCTAATATTGCAACAAAACAATTTCATATGGTGAGCAAAGCATCACTTTACTCAATTGAGCTGCAGACAACCATCACTGCAGCAAGCAACTTTAATTTTTTTCTATTTTTTTTTTGCTCCAGTTGAGCTGTTTGCAAATCCCTGTGTTTTGTTTGACCCCAGAAAAACTACAAAAAAAATATAAAATTGTTCAGAAAAGCCAAAAAAAGTAAAAAAAGTTCAAAAAAACAATAAAAAAATATAAAACAACAATAAGAATAAAAAAACAGTTCTTTTCAGAACTACCTCCAATTTATATAAAAATGCTACATTTAAAAAAAACTGTCTTTCTTTTTTTCTCCAGGGTACGCGTACCGGTACGTGTACCGGGGCGCGCACCCCCTCAAAAAAAGAAAAAAAATTGAGTGTGTGTGGGGGGGTGGGGGTGTGTGTGTGTGGGGGGTATATGTGTGGGGTGTGTGTGTGTAGGATGTGTGGGTGTGTGTGTGGGCTATGTGGGTGTGTGGGGGGGTGTGTGTGTGTGGGGGGGATGTGTGGGGTGTGTCTGAGGTGTGTGTCTGTGGGGGGGAGTGAGGTGTGTGTGTGTGTGGGGTGTGTAGGTGGGTGTGCAAGGTGTGTGTGTGGGGGTGTGGGGTGTGTGGGTGTGAGGTATGTGTTGGGGGGTGTGTGTGGGGGTATGTGTGTGAGGTGTGTGTGTGTATGAGTAAAATGTTCAGCTAACTATAACTGGTGTCAAACCTATGGTTTTTTCTGTGAATTTAATAGGTTTTTTAAATGCTAATTCCTAACTATAACTGGTGTGAAACCTATGGTTTTTTCAGTGAATTTCATAGGTTTTTTTAAATGCTAATTCCTAACTATAACTGGTGTGAAACCTATGGGTTTTTCAGTGAATTTCAAAGGTTTTTTAAATGCTAATCCCTAACTATATAAGGCCTGAAACCTTTGTTTTTTTCAGTGAACTCGCAAGGTTTTTTTAAATGCTAATTCTATTAGCGGATAATGTTTATATATGTTAATAGACGTATGGGACCACCTGAACAGCCCTAGGGGGGGTCAGGGTGATTATACAAGGCCCCCAAATCTTTTTTTTTTTCTTTAAAAAAAATGAGGTACGCGCACCGTACGGGTACGCGTACCGTGCACGCACCGTAAGCGTAACCCGCGACTTTCCGATTTTTTTTTTTGCCTTGGGGGTCCTTGTGGGACCCCCTGCCCCATAGCAGGCCAAGGGGGTCAGGATGCTTCTACCCTGCCCCCTTTTTGAGTTCTACACGTTTGTTTTTCTGCTTTCCTGTGCCTCAGTCTACCGAGGCACAAGATGGCTGCCAACAGTTTCTATTTTGGAGTGTTGACAGACATTGGCAGCCAATCAGAATGCAGCTCGCGCACTAGAGGTACGCCTACGGTAAGCGTACGGGTGAGCTCACGGGTAAGCTGCTATAGATATATATATATTTTTTTGAACCTAAATTACTCAAAATCCACTGGAGCACATATCTTGAGACATAGCAAAGGCACATCGGGCTACCAGTCCCTACAATTTTGCCAAGTTTGGTGGAAAACCATTCAGCCGTTCGGGCTAAAAGTGAGTCCAACCGCCCTATGGAAATTAACATGGGGAAAACACGTTTTGGGACCCCCCTTTTATCTCGGCCCCCGCTTGACGAATCCCCTCCAAACTTTCAGGGAAGGACCGGAGCGCCGCGAGGCAAAGTTAAGGACAATTTCAGGAAGATTCCTCAACCGGCGCCAAAGTTATTCCCAATAGAATGTTGCGATTTCCCTATGGAAAACAATCCTAACTATATATCCCTACTGGCTATCGCCAGTAGGTAATATATATATATATATTACCTACTGGCGGTTATAGTTAGGATCTACTTTCCATAGGAAATCTGCAACATTCTTTTGGGAGGAATTAGCATTTAAAAAACCTTTGAAATTCACTGAAAAAACCATAGGTTTCAGGCCTTATATAGTTAGCAATTAGCATTTAAAAAACCTTTGAAATTCACTGAAAAAACCATAGGTTTCAGGCCTTATATAGTTAGGAATTAGCATTTAAAAAACCTTGCAAATTCACTGAAAAAACCATAGGTTTCAGGCCTTATATAGTTAGGAATTGGCATTTAAAAAACCTTTGAAATTCACTGAAAAAACCATAGGTTTCAGGAGTTATATAGTTAGTAATTAGCTTTTAAAAAACCTTTGAAATTCACTCAAAAAACTATAAGTTTTAGTGGTGTTATAGTTAGCTGGACATTTTACTCATACAAAACCATTGAAATTGCTTCTATATAGTTAGTTGTACTAACTATATTTCGCGCACCCGCACTCTACTGCTGATGATGTCACATATTAGATCATTCATGACATGTTCAGTGACATCACTGATGACATCTCAAATGACATCACTGATGACATCACTGATGACATCATCCACGTGACAATCACATACACCTTTTCATACACTATTACAATTTTTCATCACTCTTTGTAAAATACAGAGTATCATATTTAAATCCATTGTCACAGCAATACAAGTATCTAAAAATCCACTCAGTGATTCATAGATGTATACACACATCTAATCACTTACCTATGTATTCACTCATACATGCTGTCAATGAACAATAGAACACTATCAAAAATACTTATACATCTATATCGACATTAAACAGCACGCATCCTATTCACATATGAAGTCATCCTACTCACTTATGCAAACAATGGATCATACTTACATATTTACTTAGCAAAACACTTATACAAACACCACTTCTATTCATTTAGATAGTAAGTCATACTTAGTGAACTATAAAATCATTATTACAAGTATACAGTTATCCATACAGTCACTCACACAATCATTGTGTCTTATGTATACTTATTTATATACAACAACTGACACATACACTACCTTTTATTTTTCTAGTTTGTTGGACCTGTACCATTGAGAAATATATTTGCTCATCACCACACCCATAAAGATATTCACTCACCCAAACAACTGTTAGAACATGTAGTTTTAACTTCATATATCTACTTAATCAACTATTCACACATCTTTGGACAGTCACACACCCCCCACCGAACCACACACACTTTCACACTCCCATACAAATACTCAGTTAACTAATCAATAACTAATATAGACTTTCACATAGCTAGTAACCAACTGTAGAATCAGTTTACACAACAACTGACAAAGTGATACAGATATTCACACAGTTTAGTCACTATCCACTATATTTAGTGAGACATTATAAATTGGTCAAGTAAACAGTCAATTACACTGCTACTAAATCCTCCATCCAAATATTTATTTATATATATCCACTTATTCTTCAATGCAAATTGCTATATATATAATGCATATTTAAATAACGAAGCAAACCACATTCACTGGATGATGTCATCAGTGATGTCATTTGAGATGTCATCAGTGATGTCACTGACCATGTCATGAATGATCTAATATGTGACATCATCAGCAGTGGATTGCGGGTGCGCGAAATATAGTTAGTACAACTAACTATATAGGAGCAATTTCAATGGTTTTGTATGAGTAAAATGTCCCGCTAACTATAACACCACTAAAACTTATAGTTTTTTGAGTGAATATATATATATATATTCATCCAACCATTCTCCCATCAGGAAAACACGTAAACGACACACCAGGAGTTGCTGTGCTCGAAATTTTAATTGGCAGCAAAAACAAACAACGCGTTTCACCTCACGGCTTGTTCACGTTTGCTGTGAACTCCAAAACCTAGTCCTTTTACACTTTCAATTGATTGTCATAAAAATAGGACTATTTGTGCACACCTATAAGTGAAAATATAGCGGACATGCTGGAACAGAAAATAGAAAATAACATCATTCTTTGCCAGTTACAATTGTAAATTAAGATTGTAAAGCTGCACGATGGCCACAGTTCACACTCTTTTGACTGTGTTTCTAAATATTATTCTATGGCGATCCGCTATGATAGACAGATTTAACCAAAAACATTTTTTAACCAAAAGCATTTTTAAGGTCACATATAACCATGTAGTTACGTGTGGACTACCCGTAATTCCTATGGCTTGGTATAAATATACAAGCACCGCAATATTGCCCAAGTGGGCGTGAAAGAATATATGGGGTGCATGATAAACATCAACCATTTTTCATGGCATGAAGAAATGTAATGAAATATAGTACAAGTTAATGGAGATTAATGAAATTAAAATTGAAAGAAAATTGCATTGAGCCCAAGTGGGCAAAATCCATGTATGTACCAATTTACAATTCTGTTCGATAACCACCTGTTTGTCATATCTCATTAAAGTTCCTGTATGATGACCTTTAACATGTTCCTGGCAGCTTTACATTTCTTCATGCCATGAAAAGTGGTTGATGTTTATCATGCACCCCATATATTCTTTCACGCCCACTTGGGCAATATTGCGGGGCTTGTATATTTATACCAAGCCATATGAATTACGGGTAGTCCACACGTAACTACATGGTTATATGTGACCTTAAAAATGCTTTTGGTTAAAAAATGTTTTTGATTAAATCTGTCTATCATAGCGGATCGCCATAGAATAATATTTAGAAACACAGTCAAAAGAGTGTGAACTGTGGCCATCGTACAGCTTTACAATCTTAATTTACAATTGTAACTGGCAAAGAATGATGTTATTTTCTATTTTCTGTTCCAGCATGTCCGCTATATTTTCACTTATAGGTGTGCACAAATAGTCCTATTTTTATGACAATCAATTGAAAGTGTAAAAGGACTAGGTTTTGGAGTTCACAGCAAACGTGAACAAGCCGTGAGGTGAAACGCATTGTTTGTTTTTGCTGCCAATTAAAATTTAGAACACAGCAACTCCTGGTGTGTCGTTTACGTGTTTTCCTGATGGGAGAATGGTTGGATGATTATATTGGGTTTCCGGGACCCTAAGAAACGACCCACTCGCGAGCAGGTACTGGCTTTCACCGGAAATTCGTGTTTGATATATATATATATATATATATATATATATATATATATATATATATATATATATATATATATTGCCACGCTCACACAAATAATCACCAGCACTCACAGGGGGTAAATCCTCAGTCCGGATTTAATGGCACAGAAATCAAAACAACAAACGCGTTTCAGCAGTACGCCTTTCTCCGTGTTGGTGCCCGCTGCGCAGAGACCTCGTAATTTATAGGTCATTACTTAGTGACTGATTGAGGGTCAGGCAGGTATTTGACCTGTCATTCTTTCAGACTGCCTTAAGGTCATGACTCGTTAGAACGCGCACCCTATTTGCATATCAGCTCCCAGCTTTCGCCCTGAATGGGCTATGAGCCTGTGCTGCATAATAGGGCTTATTGAGCACAGTAGAACGCGTGTGAACCTCTCTATCGTTCACATTGTTTTAAAGCAACTATTTCCAAATTAGCGCGTTAGGCTGCCACACTACTTGCTTCCAAGGATAAACACATCTTGGAGTTGCACACTGCTCGCACAATTGAGCCCTGAATGGGCTCATATATTCTAAGCGATCACTGAATATGGCACCTCACAATTCTTACACTATTCAAGTGGCAGAATAAATAACTACTTCCTCCCTATCCCAACCCTCAACTTCCTCTACAATAAAACGTATTTTCAAGTTTATCCCGAGTTCCTCCCCCATGCTCAATCCTGTTGGAACCTTGGTGGCCATGTCAAGAATGTAATGAGATTCTAGTCTCTGTGAACGTTTCTCTCTGTCCCCTCCTCTGGGAACATGAACCACATGGTCCAAGCAAAAGTATTTCACTAACTTACGGTTGCTGTTATGATGTAACTGAAAATTTCTAGCAACCGGATAGTTGTCTTCATTCTGAACGGCTCTTTGATGTTCTAAGACACACATATAGACTTACCAAAATATAGTCACCAAAATATAGAATGCCAAAATATCGAATTCCTATCTACAAACAGGTAAGTACAAAAATATCGAATCCAAAATATAGTCTGTAAAAAATATAGTCAGTCAAAATATCGAATTTTTTTAAATGTCTTAAAAATAATTTAAAATTAATGAAATAATAAATATAATTAACTAAAACATACTTAAAAATATTCAAATAACCTTAAAATTAAGATATAATTAATTTAAGTTATTAATAAAAAAATGTACAATATTTTACCGTAGGATAGCAGGAGGGTAACATTTAATATTACCACTCCAGTGAGTGCAACAGTAGGGAAAGCGTTGGATAGCACAGGGGTAAAAAATACTATTCCCACTCCAGTGAGTGCAACAGTAGGGAAAGCATTGGATAGCGCTGGGGTAAAAAATACTATTCCCACTCCAGTGAGTGCAACAGTAGGGAAAGTGTTGGATAGCGTAGGGGTAAAAAATACTATTCCCACTCCAGAGAGTGCAACAGTAGGGAAAGCGTTGGATAGCGTAGGGGTAAACATTACTATTCCCACTCCAGAGAGTGCAACAGTAGGGAAAGTGTTGGATAGCGTAGGGGTAAAAAATACTATTCCCACTCCAGTGAGTGCAACAGTAAGGAAAGCGTTGGATAGCATAAGGGTAATAATTACTATTCCCACTCCAGAGAGTGCAACAGTAGGGAAAGCGGTGGATAGCGGGAGGGTAAAAATTACTATTCCAACTCCAGAGCTTGCAACAGTAGGGAAAGCGTTGGATAGCGTAGGGGTAAAAATCACTACTCCCACTCCAGAGTGTGCAACAGTAGGGAAAGCGTTGGATATTGGAAGGGTAAAAATTACTATTTCCACTCCAGTGAGTACAACAGTAGGGAAAGCATTGGATAGCGTAGGGGTAAAAATTACTATTCCCACTCCAGAGAGTGCAACAGTAGGGAAAGCGTTGGATAGCGTAGGGGTAAAAAATACTATTCCCACTCCAGAGAGTGCAACAGTAGGGAAAGCGTTGGATAGCGGGAGTGTGAAAATTACTATTCCCACTCCAGATAGTGCAACAGTAGGGAAAGCTTTGGATAGTGTAGGGGTAAAAATTACTATTCCCACTCCAGAGAGTGCAAGAGTAGGGAAAGCGTTGGATAGCGGGAGGGTGAAAATTACTATTCCCACTCCAGTGAGTTTAACAGTAGGGAAAGTAATGATTCAATATATTATTAAAAATAAATTAAATATCAATACCAATAAAACATTAATTTAAATTAATAACCAATTTAATATTATGTAATACTTAATTAGAAATACAACTACATATTAGTTATTACAAATTAATAACCTGTTCATAATTATAAATAACAATTAATCAATTAATACAAATTAATTGGCAATTAATAAAAATCAATTACCAATTAAAAAATAACAATAAATTCAAAATGAATACCAATAAATAAATAAAAATATTTAATTAATTACAATTAAATTACTTCCCACCCTATTCCCCTATAAACCCACAACCCGCTACAGAACTAAAAAGCAAAATGGAATTAAAAATTAATAATAATTGCTAACAATTAATATTTAATTTAATATAATTAAATTACTTCCCACCCTATTCCCCTATAAACCCACAACCCGCTACAGAATTAAATTACACAAAAATTAAATAACATAAAATTCATTACTTAAAATACATTAAACATACATTACAAAAATTAATATACACTTTTCACACATATACTAACATACAAAACACTTTAAAAAAATTGATATTATTAAAAAATCGATATATTTAATGCCTATATTGTATACTTCGATATTTTGACTTCTATATTTTGAAAATCGATATTACTTACCTTAAATTCGATATTTTTAACCACTATATTGTGTCCATTCGATATTATGTCCATTCTATATTTTGGAATCGATATTATGACTGTTTACCACTGGATGTGTGCTATAGATGTGAAGGACGCTTATTTCCACGTCCCGGTGTCTGAAAAGCATCGGAAGTTGCTCATCTTTCAAGTAGCTCATCAGCACTTCCAATTCAAAGTCCTTCCCTTCGGAGTCACATCAGCCCCCCCCCCCCCCCGACATTTTCAAAGTGTATAGCAGTGGTGGCAGCTTTTATCCGCAAACGCAAGATTTTCATTGATCCCTATCTGAACGATTGGCTCTTTAAGAGCGCTACACCTTCCCTGCTTCAGAGTCATCTCTCCTAATGTCTTCATCTACTGAATACACTGGGTCTATGGATCAACTACAAGAAATCGGTCTTCAATCTGATCCAGAAAATCCATTACATAGGCGCTTCACTGGATACCGTAAAGGCAAGCGTGTGTCCTTCGGAGGAGAGGTTATCATCAATCAGGGAGAAATGTTGCAAACTTCTCAGCTGTTATCTTCCCACAGTCCGGCAGGTGTCTTTGCTTCTGGGGTCAATGGCTTCTTGTTTCTTCATCGTCCCCAATGCCAGATTGAACATGCGTCCTCTCCAACAGTCACTGGAGGATCAGTGAATGCAGACGTCGGGCTGCTGGGAAGACCGTGTGACTCTACCTCAGTCAGCCAGAGACTCCATCACATGGTGGATGAAGCGATCACATCCACTAAAGGGAGTCACATTCCACCAAGATACTCCCACTCAGACTATAGTCACGGATGCTTCCCTACAAGGTTAGGGAGCTCACATGGAACATCTTCAAGTACAAGGCCTCTGGTCGGAAACAGAGCGGGGGTACCACATCAACCTTCTAGAGTTGAGAGCTGTGCACCTAGCCCTCAAGTCGCTGTACCCTTCTCTCCAGTCAAACTCCTTCTTGATTCTGACAGACAACACACACGGCGATGTATTATCTGAACAAGCAGGGGGGCACCAGGTCGAGACCTCTCTCTCAAGAGTCACAGACCATCTGGAAGTGGCTTCCTGCAAGAAATCTCAACATTTTGGCCATTTACCTACCAGGGTCTCTGAATGTCCTAGCAGACACCCTAAGCAAAGACTTCGTAGGAGTTGACGACTGGGTGCTAAACAGCGAAGTCACGCAAGACATCTTCCGGCAAGGGGGAGTGCCAGACATCGATCTCTTCACAGACGCGGCAAACGCCAAATGCCCCGTCTTCGCATCCAGGTTTCACCAGCCAGGATCACGGGGGAATGCCCTTTTGATAAAATGGTCTCAGACACTGCTGTACGCCTTTCCGCCGCTGCCTCTCATCCCAGCAGTGATCAACTAGTTTTACAGGACCAACTCCAGAATGATCCTGATCGCTCCGGAGTGGCTGGATCAGTTGTGGTACCTGGACCTTTTACAACTATCCGAGTTTCCACACCAGAGGCTGCCTTGCCGTCCAGGCTCGTTGTCCAAGAACGAGGGGAGAGTGGTTCCTCTCCATCTCTCATCCCTCTGATTGACAGCATGGCTCCTGAGGCCCTGCAATACGGACACTTAGACTTACCAGCGGACTGTATGACCACCCTCTAGGAAGCCAAGAGACATTCCACCAGGGCATCCTATGCTTTCGAATGCAAGCGGTTCTACTTCTGGTGCATGGACTTCATCAGTTTTTTCTGGAAGATAAATTAGTGAATGAAATCTGATACCAGTTTTATGGGTCAATGCCCTGCTTTGTGATGAACCTTTAGTTGATATGCTGAGCTCGATTTTCCACATCATCTAGTTTTAGCTGAAGATCTTCCAATTCGGTTTTTAGTTTAGTCAAATTTATGTCTTGATTATTGCTAGTATCCTCAAGAGAGGATACCTTCAGTTCTACCCGAGTCATACGAATTGCGAGCTGTTGAAGATTTCCATTAATCTGCCCAGGCTGTTCATTGGTTTTGAGAAAAGTGAATTCTTGTGAGCGCTTCATATCACGGAGTTTGTTCAATATCTAATTTAATGTTGTCTCTATGGCGGAAGGTTGTGTTGATCGCAATGTTGCGACAACCAGTTCAGTATGGGCGTAAAATCCGTTCCGCTCGCGGATTTTTGGCAAATTCGCAATCCGCTAACTCTCGCGAATTTGCCGAAAATCCGCACGCGGCGGATTTTTTTGCTTGGTGATACAATATTGCGGCGCGCGGCGTGGCGCGCGGCGTTCACTTTCCGTCATTCAGCGTTTGCCGAGTTGTTTTTCTCGATATTTTGCGAGTGCTGCGCCATTTTGGATCTTGCTGCGGGATCCCGCGGGTGTTTGCCACCTTGCACAGCACGCATCGCGAGAGTTCGCAATTGCGAACACGTAGGTGCGGCGGACAGCAACAATCTCGCACTCGCGAAATAGAGATTTTGCAATTCTGCACAAGAAATCCACCAGCAAACAGCATAAACCTTCAGAAAATGATGATTTTTATCAGAATCACTCCTCAGGTTGACATTTGCCTGCACTTTTTTTGCAAGGAGTCCATTTTTTGGGGGGGGGGGGGGAGGAAGTGCCCCACAGTCTCCAACTTCCTGTTCCTGTCCAGCAGGCTCCTCCCAGTGCTTTCTTCATGTGCTGGTCACTTTCATTTGGACCTTGACCTGGAAGGATTACTTTTTGTGGATGCTGCTGAATATTTGGGTTTGAGGCCTTTTTGACTTTCTTTGGATCACTTTTGGATTAGAAATCAACTTTCACAAGTAAGTTTGTTTGGGGCATTACAGTTGCCGCAACTACAATTTTGGAACTTTTTCAGAACATTAAATAAAATATATTGTGGGTAGCCACAGTATCCAGTATGACCAGGGTTGGTTATGGGTGCATGATACAACTGTTTTGTTGAATTTAAATATCATTGAGGCCATGGATGGGCTGGGATTGTGCTTAATTTTGTGTTTTTTGTCGATTTTTTGGGGCTGCTGTTGGGGCCTTTTGCCCAGGGGTAGTGAGTGGTGCATGGACTGAGTCTGCCTGTGGGGTCTTTTTAATGTAAACATCCTGGATGGCATTGGATTGTGGTGAATTTTGTGTGTTTTTCGTTTTTTTTTTTTTGGGGTGTACTGTTGATGTGGACTGGCCATGTAGGTGGTGGTGGCCATCTTGAGTGCTGGTACAGGCAACATGTGCTTGGGGTGCAAGGGGCCATTTTGAAGAGAGGCAGTGTCTGAGGCCTGCACTTATTTTGCCTAGCTTTCATCCATTATGCCCAGGGGTAGTGAGTGGTGCATGGGCCTAGTGTTTCTGTGGGGTGTCTTCTTGAATTTAAACATCATTGAGGCCATGGATGGGCTGGGATTGTGCTGAATTTTGTGTTTTTTGTCGATTTTTTGGTGCTGCTGGTGGGGCCTTTTGCCCAGGGGTAGTGAGTGGTGCATGGGCCTAGTCTTTCTGTGGGGTGTCTTCTTGAATTTAAACATCATTGAGGCCATGGATGGGCTGGGATTGTGCTGAATTTTGTGGTTTTTGTCGTTTTTTTGGGGCTGCTGGTGGGGCCTTTTGCCCAGTGGTAGTGGTGCATGGACTGAGTCTGCCTGTGGGGTCTCACTCTCTTTAATGTAAACATCCTGGATGGCATTGGATTGTGGTGATTTTTGTGTGTTTTTCGTTTTTTTTGGGGTGTACTGTTGATGTGGACTGGCCATGTGGGTGGTGGTGGTGGTGGCCATCTTGAGTGCTGGTACAGGCAACAGGTGCTTGGGGTTCAAGGGGCCATTTTGAAGAGAGGCAGTGTCTGAGGCCTGCACCCATTTTGCCTAGCTTTCATCCATTATGCCCAGGGGTAGTGAGTGGTGCATGGGCCTAGTCTTTCTGTGGGGTGTCTTCTTGAATTTAAACACCATTGAGGCCATGGATGGGCTGGGATTGTGCTGAATTTTGTGGTTTTTGTCGTTTTTTTGGGGCTGCTGGTGGGGCCTTTTGCCCAGGGGTAGTGAGTGGTGCATGGGCCTAGTCTTTCTGTGAGGTGTCTTCTTGAATTTAAACATCATTGAGGCCATGGATGGGCTGGAATTGTGTTGATTTTTGTGTGTTTTTTCGACTTTTTGGGGTGTATAACTGATGTTCCTCTGTCTTCCATTGCTTCTAGGTGCACAAGAGAACCACCAGTGCCAGGAAGAAGTCCTGCTGCGGTGTGTGCAGCACAATGTCACGTGTGGCCACAGACAACACTGCAACTTGTGCAACTGCGGCCTGCTGTTCAGAGTGACATCTGAAGAAGATGGCCCCAAAAAAAGTTCCCCGTAGCTCCTCTAGCAAGGAAGATGCCAGAAAGGAGCAGAAGAAGCAAGTTACCAAGCAGACTGGTGTGCCGCCCGCCACATTTTTTGGGAATAAAAAAAAAAGTACGCCTACAGCAGCAGCGGGATCTGCTGGGGACCAAGCTGGGAGCAGCACCCCCGCTCCATTGGGCTCAGTGCCACCACCCCCACGCCAACTTAAGTCTAAGCCCTTGACTGCTGCAGAGGCAGCCAGTCTACTTGTTCAATCACCATCGACCAGTGATGTTGGCTCATCGCAAGAAAGTAGCAGCAATGTCCCTCAATCAACACAGGTTGTTGTAACTCATCTGACGAGTGTTGAACAACCACAGCCGCAACAACAACCACATGTGCAAGTACAAGCCCAAGTACATGTGGAAGGAGAGGCGGCGCAAGGAGAGGAGCAAGCAGAGGTGCATGGAGGGGCACAACAAGTGGCCACAATAGTTGTTCCTCCAGAAGTAGGGGCACATCTGGAAATCGACAATCAAGCCGAGGTATCATTCGAGGAAGCCACTCCTCCTGATGATCATTCATTGTCTTCCACATCCCGAGCAAGGAAAAGATCAAGGGTGTTGGTGTCTACATCTTCTTCAAGCCCACCTCCTTCTGATGATATGGATCTTACTTGGGAACCAGCACCACTGCCGTCTGAGAGTGAGGCTGAGGCACACCATGATCTGACAAAGGTAGCTAAGCGTAAAAGGAAGGTCGTCGAAACTCTCATAGTTATGGAGTGTGATGACGCTCAACAAGAAGTGGCGTATACTCCTGCTGCTGAAGACTCTCACGACGACGACACAGTCATCACTAACGTCACTGAAGCCCCAGCGGGCATGCAGCAAACAGACATTTTGACCCTAGCCTGACAAGCTGCTGAGCGTGATGATGAAGTCGACGAGGAGGCAATGGGAACACCACAATCATTGAAGTTAACTAGTACACCACAACCTACCGCTTCCATATTTCTTACTCGCCAGAAGGGACCTCCATCCACCTTGACCTCACTTAGTTGTGGGCAAAGTGCACAACGTAGTAAAGTTCATGAATACGCATCCTCCACTTCATCTGGCATTAGCAGCATGACCACCACCAGTATCACCTCCTCCGGCCCCCCCAGACATTTCAAGTCTGCAGTTTGGGACTTCTTTAGTATTTGCCAAAAAAAGGAAAACCAAGCCATTTGTAGCATTTGTAAGCTTGCAGTTAGTCGTGGTAAGCTTGGTACCAACTATGGGACTGGAGGCCAGAGAGGTCGTCTTGAGAGACAGCACACTGTCCAATGGTTTGCGCACCTAAAGGAGATCAAGGAAGCCCGAATTGCAAGTCGAGAAAACGTTGATGTTCCATCTGATGATGACGAGGAGGAAGAAGTGTCACACATTTCACTTACACCCAGTACCCCTGTCAGCACACCCCCTGTGCGCCACACTAAGAGTGTGGAACAGAGTGAGACACCAATGCGAAAAAGTTCATCAGCGAGCGTAACTGGGTCGAAGAAGTCATCAACATCATCATCATCATCCCGTAAAATGGTCCAGGGCAACATTAAAACAATGTTTTTTTCTGACGCGCCATATAACCGCAACCACCCAACGGCGCGTCTGTAAAACACTAAGCTGGCTAAAATGCTAGCGCTGGTTCTTCTCCCTGTTTCTTTTGTGGAAGGGGTTGGTTTTCTTGAATTAGTGGCAGCGCTCTGCCCTAAATGGAAGGTTCCTAGCCGGTTCCATTTTGCCCTAGTTGCGGTTCCAGCACTACATGAAGATGTGCTGGAGGTGATTGGGGCAGCTTTGCAGAAGAGTGCTGTTCACACTATACATCTGACAACAGACATGTGGACCAGTGGCGCAGGCACTGATTACATGTGCATCACTACACACTGGGTCTCTTTTTCAGGGGTTAAAGCAAAGCTAAACGCAGGTGTTGACCTGGACCAAGTTTTTAAAGCTGCTCGGAAACATGCAACACTAGCCATGTTTGGCTTGGAGCAACGTCATACAGCACAAAACATTTTAAATGAGTTCAACACAAAGGTCTTTCACTGGCTGTCCCCAAAAAAACGCGACATTGGTTATGTTTCCACGGATAATGGCGCCAATGTAGTTAAGGCCATGGATCTGGGTCACTATTTCAGAGTGCCGTGTTTGGCGCACTGTATAAACCTGGTTGTTAAAAAATTCTTGGATAAAGACAGTCCAGCATGCCAGTTAGTGGTCACCTGCCGAAAAATGTGCAACCATTTCAGCCATTCTTTTAAGGCCCGGAAGCATCTGAGGCACCTGCTACATGAACGTCGAATGCCAGTGAAAGTACTCATCCAGGAGGTGCCAACACGTTGGAACTCAACCTTCTACATGCTTGAGCGTCTGTATGAGCAGTTTACGGTACTCGATCAGTATTTCTTAACACTGCGTACAGCTGTGAAGGACCTGAGGTTAAATGCGGCGGAATGGGAGCTAGTTAAAAGCCTGACAGACATGCTTCGTCCTTTTAAGGTCTTCACGCGTGCAGTCAGCAGGGAGGACTGTAATTTGGGAAAAGCTATCCCATTGTTGCGCATGCTGGAGCACAAACTGAAGGCGGTGTCTTCTAAGTTTCAAAAAGATCAAGAAAAGCAAGAAGCTTTTGTTTTGGCGGAGAAATGATTAGAGCGCCTACTTGGCGATGAACGTCTTCAAAAGATCCACTCAGAACAGCATTACATTTGTGCTACTATTCTGCATCCACGCTACAAAAAGGCACTGACAGGCAGTGCATTATTTCCTTTTGGTGATGAAGATGTTACAAAGTACAAACATTGGCTAGCCTTGTCAGCCATGAGGTTTGAAGGAGACCGGAAGAAACTTGAAGGAAAAGGCAGTACATCAGCATCAGCAGGCCATCCCCAGTCAAAAGACTCCACTTCTGCACCTGTGGCTGTGGCAGAAGTGACCTCTCAGCCGTTAAAGACACCGGCAACCGGATCATCTGCACCAGACACAACAGAAATATCGGGTGATGATAGTGAAGAGGATTGGCTAGCTGAGCTTGGGTTTGGTTCTCAAAAGGTCCGAGCAAAAAGTAAGCTAAGTGGAGGAACCGTGGAGAACCTTGAGTCGATGGTGCAGGACTATCTGAATGACTCAACAGAGGTCTATGTTAATGCTGACCCATTGGCGTATTGGCATGGGAAAAAAAGAATTGTGGCCAGAGATCACCAGCCTAGCTATACATTACTTGTCTTGCCCACTCGCCAGTGTGTCTTCTGAACGTGTTTTCAGTGCTGCTGGTGGTATTGTAACTTGCAAACGGACCCGCCTCTCGCCCAAAAATGTGGAGAGGTTAACAATGATCAAGATGAATGAGCACCTCATACCAACAGATTTCAAAGTACCAGATCGCACGACGGAAGAAGACGAGTAGGACAGCAACTTAGATGAGGGAATTTCTTCAGTGTTAGGTGACACTGACCTATTCCTGCCTGAATTCGCAGAGTATGAGGACGAACTCTTCTTCCCTGACACCGAGCCCTGAAAATGAGCCAATGATTCAAAAATTTTCTTTTTCGTACTTATTCACTTTTATTCCTGTGTTTCTGTCTTTCTTTGTTTTGCACAGTTAATATAATTACAACTTTAATCACCTGTACTTTTGCTTTTTGGCTGTTTGGGGGTCTTCTACTTGTTTTCGCCTGGGTTGACGGCTCTGGGGCCATTGCTGGGAAGGTCTAATACCGGATAAAACTGGTTTGGACAACATCCATGCGGGAAAGCCTTTTGGCACTTTTTGTAACTTAGGGTTCGTTAGGGTTAGCCCTAGCAGCAGGATTGCATGTGTTTCGGGGTGTTCTTGATTTTTGCAACTGAGTTCTGGGGTCTTAGAGCACTCGTGGGAATGTGTAATTTTGGTTGCAAGTGATTTGAAGAAAATCCATGGTGGGAAAGGGGGGATCACTTACTCTGTGAGAGGCAGTTAGTGTTGAAAACATTTAGCCATTTACACTTAAAGGAAGAAAATGACACAGACTTAAGTTTCAGGAAAACAAGTCAAGTCAAGTCAAGTCAAGTCAGAGAATTTATATAGCGCACTACATACCCAGAGGGTCTCAAGGCGCTTAGGGAGGGGAGGAGGATTACTTGTCAAATATCCACGTTTTAAGTTGCTTTCTAAATGCTAGGTGGTTCTGGGTAAGACGAAGGTAGGTGGGGAGTGAGTTCCATGTTTTAGCTGCCAGGTATGAGAAGGATCTGCCTCCCATGGTGGTCTTGTTGATGCGGGGTACAGTGGCGAGGGCTTGGCTGGAAGAACGTAGTTGGCGGGAGGGGGTGTAGAAGGACAGTCGTGAGTTGAGGCATTCTGGTCAGATGTCGTAGAGTGATTTGTGTGCGTGGGTTAGCAGTCGGAAGGTGATCCTCTTATTGACGGGTAGCCAGTGGAGGTCTTTCAGGTGGCCAGAGATGTGTTCGTGACGCGGGATGTCTAATATGATCCTGGCTGAGGCGTTTTGGATTCGTTGGAGTTTCTTCTGGAGTTTAGCGGTAGTACCTGCGTAGAGGGTGTTTCCGTAGTCCAATCGGCTCGTGACCAGAGCATGGGTGACTGTTTTTCTTGTTTCGGTGGGGATCCAGCGAAATGTTTTTTTGAGCATGCGAAGAATGTTGAAGCAGGATGAGGATACGGCGTTGACTTGTCTGTACATTGAGAGTGAAGAGTCCAGGATAACGCCTAGGTTCCGTGCGTGGTCTGTCGGGATGGGTGCTTTTCCAAGGGCTTCCGGCCACCAAGAGTCGTCCCATGCAGAGGGGGATGTACCTAAGATGAGGACTTCTGTTTTATCTGAGTTCAGTTTCAGACGGCTTTGTTTCATCCATTCGGCAACTTCTTTCATTCCTTCGTGTAGGTTTGATTTGGCGGTGCTGGGGTCATTGGTGAGAGAAAGGATCAGTTGAGTGTCATCCGCGTAGGAGATGATGTTGAGGTTGTGTTGGCGAGCGATGGCCGCAAGGGGGCTCATGTATACGTTGAAGAGGGTGGGACTGAGTGAGGATCCTTGTGGTACGCCACAGATGACTTCAGTGGCCTCGGACTTGAATGGTGGAAGGCGGACTCTCTGGGTTCTTCCGGTGAGGAACGAGGTGATCCATTCAAGTGCTTTTCCTTGTATTCCGATGTTTCTGAGGCGTTGTAAAAGGGTGCTGTGGCAGACTGTGTCGAAGGCTGCAGAGAGGTCGAGGAGGATGAGGGCGACTGTGTCTCCATTGTCCAGTAGAGTTCGAATGTCGTCTGTTGCTGCGATGAGGGCGGTCTCAGTGCTGTGTTTTGCTCGGAAGCCAGATTGTGAGGAGTCGAGGGATTTGTTGGCTTCGAGGAAGGCGGCGAGTTGGTTGTTGACAGCTTTCTCGATGACTTTGGCTGGGATATGGGGCGGTAATTTTTGAGTTCGGTGGGGTCCGCTGTGGGTTTTTTCAGAAGGGCGGTGAGTTCAGCGTGTTTCCAGCTTTCCGGGAAGGTGGCGGAGTTGAAGGAGCAGTTGATGACGTCTCGGAGGTGCGGTGCTATGACGGAGTCTGCTTTGTTGAAGATGTGGTGAGGACATGGGTCTGTGGGGGATCCTGAGTGGATAGAGTTCATCAGGCGGATGGTGTCCTCAGTGGAGATTGGGTACCAGTCGTTAAGAGTGTTCGAGGGGGGAGAATGTTCAGCGTATGGTTGGGTGGGTTGGTCTCCGGGTTGGTTGTCGAAGCTGTTGTGGATGTCCGCAATTTTGTTGTGGAAGAATAAAGCCAGGGAGTCGCAGAGGGCTTGAGAGGGGGTGATGTCGTTGGAGTTGGCCGAGGGGTTGGTGAATTCCTTGACGATGTTGAAAAGTTCCTTGCTGTTGTGGGCGTTGTTGTCTAGTCGATCCTTGAATGCTGTTTTCTTGGCCTTTCGGATTAGTTGGTGGTGTGTGCGGGTGGCGTTTTTGAAGGCGTCCTTGGTGATAGTGGTTGGGTCTTTTTTCCAGGCCTTTTCAAGGGAGCGGCAGAGTTTCTTGGACTTCTTAAGATCATCGTTGAACCATGAGGCCTTCTTGCTGCCAGGTTTGCGTTGACGTTTTTTCAGTGGTGCTAGGATGTCGGCGGTGTTGGATAGCCATAGGGTGAAGTTGGCGGCGGCTAGGTCAGGGTTAGAAGAGTGGGCTGGGGTGTTTAGTAGGAGCGATGAGGAGATCTGGTCGATGGTGATTTTGTTCCAGTTTCTTTGCAGAGTTGGTTGGAGGTGGTTGATGAGTTTCGGCTTGTTGTAGGTGAAGTGAACGCAGCTGTGGTCAGTCCAGAGGAGATCTGTAGTGTGGCTGAAGGAGACATGATTGCTGGAGGTGAAGATGGGGTCGAGTGTGTGACCTGCGATGTGGGTGGGGGAGGTGACCAGTTGTTTAAGTCCGAGGTTGGCGAGGTTGTCCAAGAGGGCGGTGGTGTTGCGGTCGTTGTTCTTTTCAAGGTGAAAGTTGAGGTCTCCCAGAAGGATGTAATCTTTGGAGGGGAGCGCGTGTGGAGTGATGAAGTCCGTGATGACTTCACTGAATTTTGCGCGGGGTCCTGGTGGTCTGTAAAGGAGGGTGCCTCTGAGTGTGGTCTTGGGGTCGATGTGGATCTGGAAGTGAAGGTGTTCAGAGTTGGCGAGGTTGACGTCAGAGCTGGTTGAGATGTGGATTGATTTTTTATGAACGATAGCGATTCCTCCTCCTGTGTGGCCGGTACGGTCCTTGCGTGTGATCTTATAGTCTTCAGGGATGGCAATGGTGATGTCTGGGGCTGAGGAAGCGTTCATCCATGTTTCTGTAAGGAAGGCGATGTCTGGAGAGATGGTGTCTAGTAGATTCCAGAGGTCAATGGCATGCCTGTGAACCGAGCGGGTGTTGAGTAGGATGCATTGTAGGTGGTTGGGGTCGGGAATCTGTGGTGTGGTTGTAGCGGAGATGTTGTCGGTGCCAATGAATTTGCAGGAGTGGCAAGAGAAAGGTCCATGGGTGTGTCCAGGAGCGGCTTGGACGCAGTTGGGGGCGCGATCGGAATTAAGGGCTAGGAGGGTGGCGGCATCGTAGGTAATGCGGGAGGGATGGGCAGCGCGAGGGGCAGGGGGTGTGGCGCAGGGCGCGGTCCAGGCGCGGACGGGCGTAGACGGGCTTACCTTTGGCGCACCTTCGGCGTGGCCGTAGCGCGTGGACGCTGCACGTGGGGACATTGGCCATAAATGGATAATGGAGGGGGCGGAGCGTGGGAGGGTCAGCTGGGAGGCGGGGAGCGGGGAGGAGCCACGGGCCAATGAAAATAAACACTAAGATGGCCGTTCGCTATTAAAATCGAAACTGGGGCAGAGCTGGGTTTCGAGTTAGAGTGAGGTATACTAATAAAGTATAAAGTCCCGCTCCTTAGCCGCACTACAATGCTCTGTATGCAAATCAGTTAAATGCTAGATAGAGCGATAGCGCGCGCGTGCAATGTAGCATAAACAGCGCTTTTAAATTGATTGATAACGATACCAGGCGCTTTAGATAGCGCAGTGCGCTGTGTCAGGACAGGCAGGCAGCAGGTCTCAGGACAGGCAGGCAGCTGGAAGAGAAGCCTCCGTAGTGCTAGCCGAGTGCAGGGTGAGCGACCGCAATGGAGGGGATCCAGGTGGTCACAGGGAAGGAGAGGACGGGGCGATAGTAAACTATCCTTGTGTGGGAGGGTCAGCTGGGAGGCGGGGAGCGGGGAGGAGCCACGGGCCAATGAAAATAAACACTAAGATGGCCGTTCGCTATTAAAATCGAAACTGGGGCAGAGCTGGGTTTCGAGTTCGAGTGAGGTATACTAATAAAGTATAAAGTCCCGCTCCTTAGCCGCACTACAATGCTCTGTATGCAAATCAGTTAAATGCTAGATAGAGCGATAGCGCGCGCGTGCAATGTAGCATAAACAGCGCTTTTAAATTGATTGATAACGATACCAGGCGCTTTAGATAGCGCAGTGCGCTGTGTCAGGACAGGCAGGCAGCAGGTCTCAGGACAGGCAGGCAGCTGGAAGAGAAGCCTCCGTAGTGCTAGCCGAGTGCAGGGTGAGCGACCGCAATGGAGGGGATCCAGGTGGTCACAAACTTACTTTTAAACCCCCACCCACCAGACTCAAAAGCAGTAAAAAACAGGTATGCTCAGATAAAGCACTGAGATTACTCTGCTAAAAGGGCTACTGCTTAATTAATTTAGCTTTCACCCTACAGTGCAAATGAGTACTAGAGAAGGAAAAAGAAGAAACTAAATAATCTGATTATCTATCACTTCACATGGGATGTATTTGATTACAAATGGGATGACTTTAGGTGCTTTGCTTTTTATTGAGTGAACAGTGATACACCCACATGAATGACGTACTACTACTACACTAAAATTATTAAGAGAGGTAGGGAGGGTCCACCGTAATAACCGGATATATGCTGTGCTTGCAGTTGCAATACAAACTACTGCTACTATTCATGGTAGTATTTGGACAAAATTACAACTTCTTTTCCTTGCCTTTCCTACACTGGAACGGACGTGCGGGTGCGGTGTTACATGCTCTTCAAAGTAACACTTAGTTCATCCAGTGACCGTCCTCTCTCTCTAGATACACATATGCTATCTAAGAGTCCGATAGTACCATGATCCAGGCATCCATCCATCCATTCAAAGTATATGCACACATACAGTTTCTGTTTCACCCACCAAGGCTGTTCTCCTTCCACCCATTCTTGCTTCATCATTCACCCAGCCATGCACCATACCATATTCTTTCCTTCTCAGCCACCTCGGGGACCAAGCAAACACATATCATTCTTCTTTGCCAGTCATCATTAAATTTCTCGTCCTTCCACACTTACTTTCACCCTTCTTTCGCTTTTCGTTCATCCCATCCATCAAGTTCATCTCAGATCTGATTGGCATTCTTCTCGCCAAAAACTTCACAGCTAAGTCGAAGTACATTTAGAGGAGGCTACTACCTGGTTGATTTATAATACACCCGTGCAGAAAGCACACTCTGCAGTCTTCAATCTCAATAAGTAAGTAATATATAGCTTACCTCTGCCCGCCACCACCGTGGGAACCCTCACAGGCACATTGGTGTCGTCCGGCACTTGCACCGCCTCCTCCCCAGAAGTGTTGTCCTCCTCATCATGCACCACCACCACCTCCGCGCTGGCCCCGCCACCAGATGTTCCACCTACAAAGTACATTTAAGATTGTTAGAATACACCACTCACTACTATATAATATTTGGTCTAGGAATAAAGAAATGTGAAAAAAAACAGAAAACAATGTAATAATTTGTGACTGTCTAATCTAAAGTAAAAAAAATTCTTTTTCCAGGGAAGGCTCAGTGCATAGAGCTATTGCTGACTAGAATGGGAGTCCAATGGAATTGCCAAATGTGCAATCTTAGTTAGCTACATAGACAGACTAATGAGAATAACCTAGTAATACCACAGGGAGTCATAGTCGAGGCAGGATAAGAATTTAGATACAGTCTACAAGAAGATCAAAGACGATTTATACAAAATCGAATGAGGAACGCTAGGAAAAAATAGATACTCTATATTAAAATGAAAACTTACTGGGGCCACTGCCCTCGCCTGGCCGATCCTGGCCTTCTACAGCAGCAGCAACCACCTCCTCCTCTGTCCTCTTGCTCCTGGGGGGAGCTGATGTACAACATGAAAGAAAGAAAGACCCGAAAACATGGATGATTGTTGTCAACCAAATCAAACATTTCAGAAGAACAATAACAAAATATTTTGGCCAAATAGCAAATAGACAACTATTCCACCGGATATATTGACCGATCTCATGTGGTCTACTACGTTATTAGTATTGCTTGATTTGGGGACCGTTGACTTGGAAAGTTCTTATGTAACTCACTAAACAAACTACTAAAAAGGTTCGCCTAGGACTGGCAGGCAGCAGTCCGCAGCACGCGAAGTGACAGACAAAGTCCATCGTGATTGCAGATCAGTGAATACTCAAACTATCAATCCACCACCACTATTTCTTCTTATCGCCATGTGTACAAAGGAAGGACTGGACTTGAGTCTGTAGGGGCTGATTTAGAAGCCCCTTGCGGCTCTTTTGCTCCATTGTTGCGTGACTTTTGTGACGCAGCGGCAGAACAAAAGAGGCGCCATGGTGCGGCGTATATTAACAACGTGACGCATATGGGAGATGCATCACGTTGTAAAGCCCTGCGCCATCAGGGGGCGTTCCGGCGCAAGGGAGGGCGTTCCTGCGCAGGAACGCATCCTAAAAGTGGCTGAGGGAAATCTACAAGATGTCAATCAGTCACTTTTAGGACAATGATGCGTGACTCAAACCCTGCGCCTGCTTGAAGCAGACGTACGGCTTGATGCAGCATTGGGGAGATAGGGCACCCCAGAGCATTGCTGGAGCTGCGCCATCGTTGTCACGCAACTCCAGCAATGCGCCGCCTTTACGGCACAGATGCGTAAGGCTTCTGTGACGTTTTGGGCCCATGGTGCGCGACATTGTAAATACGGCGCACCATGGGTGGTGGTGGCGTGGCGCACAATTACTGGCGCATCCCTGCTACTTTGCAGGGATGCGCCGGTAATTGAAAATCTGACCCTTAGTGTCTAGCATTACGCACTTCTTTACACTACACTCATACATAATTTCTCAGGCCAATAAAATGAACACAAAATAGAAAACAAATAAGCATAGTAGCAAGGCTACTGAGAAGGAGAGCAGTACACCTGAAATGCACAGAAGATTTTGAAATATAATTTACCTACAATGTAATCGGCAGCATTATTGCTCTTGGTAAAAAACAAAAATTTGCAATATAATAAAACACAGAGCGGGAGAAAACAGAGTAGTGATGAAATAGCTAGAAATAGCTACTACTACTCACCAAGCCCGGGGATCTCGACGCCGAGCACGTCCAGCAAGTCGCGTTCCCGGTCCATGAGATCCGTCCAGCGGTGGGTGGCCTGGTTGTAGGTGCGCCGGACCCCAGAGTGTTCAAACATGGCCCGGCACACCTTCTCCCACCGCTTCCGGCGCTCCCGGATCCCGTAGCCGGTACCGATCTTGCTGCCTCCCATGATGGTCTTGAGGAGGCGGCGCTGGACATGAAAGACTAGTGCGGCCACCTGCTTTGCACTAAAAATCTCCCGAGCTATAACTTGCTCCCCCCTCAAACGCCCGCACTGGAGCCGGGCATGGGGTGCGGGACCCTTCCCCTTCGCGGGCTGCTTCCCGGCTCCCTTTTCCATGGTCTGGGCAGAAAGAAAGCTAAATAATAAAGAAGAAATAGAATAGGGAAGAAGAAAAGAAAAGCGTTTAAAAAAAGTAGTTTAAAATTAACAAAAAGTAGCAGAAAACACAAAAATATAGAGCTAGAACAATAGAGGGATAGATAATAAGTAAAATAGATCAAAAAAAACTTCAAACAAGCAAAGGATGGCAGAGATTCAGAGAGGATACAGAAAGCATGCCCAGAACAATAGCAATGAATGAGAAACAAGATGACCGCGCCCGTTCACGACCGCGTGGGTAAGTTCGCGCGAGATTTTCCTCGCGATCACACGCGAAATTGTACTAGCGAACCGCACACTTTGCGAGATTACACATAGCGCCCGGAAACGGAATTACGTCACGCAAACAAGATGGCCGCACCCACGTGCGACCGCTAGGGTAACTTCGCAAACGTTGCGCTACAAGCGGCTTGCGAACACGCAAAAAATCACGTGAACAAACACGCCGCAAAAAAAACAAATCGTGTATTCGCACGAAATCGCGGCTTCCGAAATCGATCTCGCATGGATTCGCGCCCCGCAAATCGCGCGAAATTGCAGAAAAACGATTTTTGCAAAACTGAAAGCACTCAGCAGGTGCAAAAGTTCAATCTTCACATTAGTAACCATTCACTCTAGTGCTTCCTGAGGGGCCCCTCCAGAGTTCAGTTGCCTATTTGCAACTATTCTATGACCCTGCTCTGACCCTCACAGCAGGCTCATAGAATAGCTACAAGTAGGCCACAAAGGTCCTGTGAAAAAAAATTGCACTGCAACAGAAAGCAAATTACAGATAAGGAAGCAGGTGCCAGCCAGACTGGAAGTTTAAATTCAGTGACACACTAATCAACCCCAAATTAATTCATGGCAGTTGAAGCAGGGCAGGTGTGCTTGCTTTTTTTCACCCCCATAATCTACAGTGATAAACCAACCAGAGGGTGGCAGTGATGTACCAGAGGGTGGCATGGGTGTACCAGAAGGTGGCAGTGGTGAAACAGAGGGTGCTGTGAACCTGTGATGATGAACCAGATGTAGAAACAACATAGTCGCGGCCGTTGCGAGCCGACAAGTAAGTTCGCAATTGCGAACTGGTACACAAACCTCGCGAACTGGCAGAAACCCTTGCGAACACAAAAAGAAAACAAAATTTGCGAGAGTTCGCGGATTTTGCAGGTTGCGAATCCGTAAATACGCAAGTTCGCGGATTGCCAATTCGCAAAATCCGCCCATACTTACAACCAGTTCTCCCAGCTGACTTGGGGCATTAACTGCCTGGAGGTGTTTTTACAAGGCAATAGCTGTGGTGGGATTGGTTTGAGAGCCCATTCTAGCAATGCCTGGCTCATATATATTCTCCTATTTGCCTCTCCTTGGGAGCACCCAGCGTGAATAGTGGATGTTATGTTAATTGGTACTTATAGAATGCACAGATACTCAAAGTGTGTCCGAGTGCTAAAGAACCTCAGGGCAGAACTGTTAAGAATGCTGAAAAAGGAGAAGAAGCCTTAAGATTGTTGCTGAAATAGCCAGGTTTGCAGCTGCTTCCTGAAGGTGGGTAAGTCCAGCACCTGTCTGAGTGACTCCTGCAGAAGGTTTCACAGACAGGCAGCCTGAACTTGAAAGGAGCGGGCACGGGAAAACTTAGGAACAATCACCTATTGCCAAAAGGAGGACCTTGGGGTTCTACCAGGAACATGCTGTAGAACTCTTTCTGATATAGTGTCGCCTGTATCACGTAACGCTTTAAAAGCTAAAATCAAGGCTTTAAAGCAAATTCTCTTTCGACAGGAAGCCAGTGCAAAGCCTTCAGGTAAGAGGAGATCCGAGCTCTCGGCCCCAACATGAGAATCGGCGTGGCGCCCGCATTCTGGACCACCTGAAGTCTGCTCAGTCGGTACTCTGGGAGACCCAGGTACAAGACATTTACATAGTCCAACCTGGAAACAATGGGAGCTTGCAATACGGTCTTCCTGTGGGTGGTCGATATTTGGGGTACAAATTTCTTGAGTATTCTTAGGAGGCCAAAGCAGGATCCGGCCACTGCTTGAATTTGAGCTTTCATGATCCGTGTCATCCAGTTTTACTCCCAGGTTTTTAACTGTATTAGCTGAGGTTGGGGGGGGGGGGCGTTGACATGTCTGATGGCCACCTTTATCGCCATTCGTCACAAGATGAGGAGCCTAAGAAAATTATCTCAGATTTCTCTTGGTTACGTTTTAATTGATTCTTGAGCCAAGTGAAATCCCCCATCAGGCCTTTGTTGATGTCCTCCCTTCTAAAGTCCTCGCCCTTGTTGCATGTGAACAGAAGCTGAGGATCGTCAGCATATGAAATTATTGTTGCGCCGCATGGCTCAGCCAAGGGAGCAAGGGGGGGGGCATATATAGATTTAAGAGTGTCAAAATGGAACCCTGCGGAACACCCACCTTCTTGGGGGGAACGGGATCATTCAAAAGAGGGTACTAGATCTCTCGATGTCTGTCCTCCTAAAAGGAAGTGAACCACTTGAGCACAGTGCCTCCCATGCCGCACTCCTGAAGTTTATGCTGGAGTCGGTCATGGGGCACGCTGTCAAAAGCCGCGGAGAGGTCCAGCAAGATCAACACTGCTTTATCTAATTTCTCCTTAATAATCTCAGAGATTTCAAGCAAGGCAGTGTCGGTGCTCAAATTAATTTCTAAAGCCAGACTGGCTGTGGTGGAGCATATTATTAGTTTACACGTATTCTGTGGTAACTAAATTCAAAATATTTCTCAAGGGCTTTAGAGAAAAAAGGAAGTATTATTGGTCTGTAGTTTGATGCCACCGAGGAGTTGGTAGAGGGCTTTTTTAATAGTGGGAAGATTTTTGCATTTTTCCATCTACCCAGTTTCTGGCCTTTTTCAGTGATGAATTAAGGACGATGTTAATAATCTCAGCTGCAGATGCCAGCACTTTGGCCGGACAAGGGTCCAAGGGAGAGCCTGACTTGAGGCCTTTAATAATCTCCAAAGTTGTCTCCAAAGGAATGGGAGGAAACTGTGTCAGGGATGGACCCGTCTCGGGTTGCAGGAGGGTAGAGCCAATAAGTCATATGGCTATGTCTGCTTCCATTTTTTTTTACTTGTCTCCTCTAATCGTATGATCGACAGGCCGGTTGGAGAAACTATTTCTGCTACGGCGAGAGAAACAATGATGATGTTGTCTTATGTTTCTGTGAGAGGTCGTGCTAGAATCTTTCGGAGGATGAAGTTGATTTGCTCAGTGTCTGATTACTACTCTGTCTAGTTGACTTTTGTGGCTGTGGATTTTTCCTAGTTGTGCGTGTTTTCATTGGTGAATTTCTTGAAATACGTTTCATTAAGGAGTTTGTTGTTTAGCACTGTATATAGTAAAGTATTGTAGATATCCAAGATCGGCAGATAGCTTGGGGGATGCAGGAGTTGTCACGAGTCAGCTGCATCCGTGCTACACAGACCAATTCTGCAACTCTTCCTCCTCCTGAGAAGGAGACTGGAGCTCTCCCCAAAACTACTTCTACCCCTCCTATGGCCTATATCCTGTAGCCAGGACTGGTAAGATTATGTAGACGTTTAGTCTTCCCCGAGCGAATCTACAGAATTTGCCTTTACAGGTCCCTATCTGCCTTAGTTAATTGCTTGATATTTGTCTCCTGTGGCCTAGTTTCGCAGTAAGGCCTTAAGCTGTATTAGGCTGTTTTGGAAAGTGAGTAGTTCTGGATTTATTCAAGGGGGTTTTTACCTATGTGATTAGCCCACTTTCAGAATTGGTACCAAGAACTTCTACAAATTTTGCTTCCTTGCTTTATCAACTCCCTCGAGAATCACTTTTTTCCCCCTTTCTATTTTTGAGGCCATGTGGATTCACAACTTGGAACAATCAAAAATGTACCCCCGATGAATCTCACTCGGTTGCGTGCATTAAAAAAGAAGGAAAAAAAAGAGGTGGGTGGAATCTGTCAATAGATATGGTGTGGCTCACCAAGGTAGCTAGGTCTCTCACTATGCTGTTACTTCTGCATTTTCAGATTTGCTGACCTGACACAATTCGATTCAATACAAAAATGAAAGGGACACTCGATGTCTCCATTCTCGGGGATGCATAAACTGCGTCTGTGCATCAGCAGCGGCTGCACGGTCACAACCAGCAGCCAGCTTTTTGCGCCCCCAAGGCTATGCCTCTTGATAGCTCCAACAAGGCTATGCCTCTTGATAACTCCAACAATTAGGAAATGCTGCAACGCAGCAGCCTGACAGCAGCAGCGGTGATCCACCTTGGCCGTAACTACTCCCCCCACAACCAATCAGTTTTTGCAGGGCACTCGCTGCAGAGTCTGCTCCTCCCCCAGGCGTGACTACTCGCCCCTAATCCTCCCCATTTCTAGTTTATGGGATCGACTGGTACCTGTAGCGGTCAATCAGCTGTCATGCTCCTCCTCGATTTTAGTGTGTTACTCGCTGCTGAGTTTGCACCTCGCCCGAGCTTCAGCCGGTCATCTTGCTCTCTCCCTGGAAGTGAGCTCTGCCATGGAGCATGACGGGAGCTCCACGTGGCAGCATCCCCAATCCAATGTCGGCTGTTGTCAGGTGCCTACCCCTCTGGCGCTGCTACAAGTGCTCAGCTTTGCAGTCTGTTATGGAGATAATTGTGACACTTGCTTTGGCCTTGACTCTGACCGATTCCATCTCAATTCTGAGACCAACAAAATCTTGATCCTCTAGATACAAATTACTTACAGCTCTGTCACCTTGATGCTGCCATCAAGAGTTGATGCATTGTTATTGGTGTTTTTGGCACCCCGAACGTTTGCCTAAAGAAATGCTGGACCTCATATTAAGCTCCTTTAGCTACCGTCAGCTCAATATATGACAGATCAAATTCCATCTAATGTTGAATAAGAGAAAGCATGGCATCTGTGGAGAAGTGTGGCTCACTGGTTAGAAGCGGCATACCCTGAAGCAGAGGTCTGCCCGGGACCAGGGTTCAATTCCCGACGCGGCAGGGTCTTGGGTCAATGTCCGCGGACTCCATAATTCTTGCCTAGGTGCCTACGCTAACCATGGGTCCCACTCTGCAACTCTGGGCAATAGCTTGCTTAATCTCCACAACGGCCCTAGCAGCGCCGGGGATGCCTGGCTTCACCTTGTGGGTGCCCTCTCACAGGGAAAGCCAGGACGGGTTCCCCAGCGGTATACAACGCCAGGGCTCTCCGAGTGATGGGGTAACAGTGCGCTTTACAAGTATACATACATACATTTACATTTACATCTTCAGCGAATGGAGGACCTGTTCCGGCTCCAGATTCTTTGCAGTATGACAGTTCTGTGCTGGGTGTAGATCCGCATTTATTTATTTTATTTATTGGGACATTTATAGAGCGCAGCGATTACGCACACCGGCGTGTCCACGCGCTAAAAGTGGGAGGGGCAGCTAGCAGGGGACACAGAAACTGCGCGGACAATCATTTAGTATAGAGAAAGGTTTTAAGTTTCGCTCGGAACCTAGCCTCCTCCGGTTCCAGGCGCAAGTCCACTGGCAGTTTATTCCAATTAGTTGCCGCTAGGCATCTAAAGGACCTGCCTCCCATGCGGGCTTTCTTGATTCTCGGGATCCTCAGTAAGCCGCCCCCTGCAGATCTAAGCGCACGTGTTGGATTGTACACTTCGATCAATTTAGTCAGAGGGACGGGTGCCCTGCCATTCAAGATGCGATGACAGGTGCAGAGGGCTTTGTACTCCACTCTCCTCCTCACCGGGAGCCAATGTAGCTGCTGGAGGGCCGCCTTAGAAGGCGCCCTTTTAGGCAGTCTAAGAATCAAGCGGGCTGCCGCATTCTGCAGCACTTGCAGGCGAGTCATGCTTTTTTCAGGAGCCCCCAGGTACAGCAGGTTCCCATAGTCAGACCTCGCTGTCACCAGAGCATGAACCAGGGTTTGTCGGGCTTCAATCGGGAGTAGGTCAAGGACTTTCCTCAGCTTCTTCAGAATCCCGAAACAGACTCCCACCACCCGATTTATCTGGGGGCCAAAAGTAAGACCCGCATCAAACCATACCCCCAAATTGCGTGCCTCTTGGCAGGGAGTTGGGGTTGGTCCAAGGCAGGATGGCCACCATGCCGACGACCAGGCAGACTGGGCTCTCCCCACCACCAGCACCTCTGTCTTGCCGCCGTTCAGCTTTAAACAATTGATGGCCATCCATTCGGCAAGATCTTTCATGCACGAACGGAAGCCATCGGCGGCAAGACAGGGCGCGTGCGATAGGGAGATCACCAGCTGCGTGTCGTCGGCGTAAGAGACCAATTGGAGGCCATGGCTCTCCACAATCGAGGCAACAGGCGCGACATACATATTAAAGAGGGTTGGGCTCAATGACGAGCCCTGCGGCACGCCCTGGCCCAGGGGCACCCCCTTTGAATAGCAGTCTCCCTGCCTGACTCGAAAGCTTCTCCCATTGAGGAAATCATGGATCCATCTCAACGCGGTGCCAGAGATGCCACCTCTGTTCAGACACTGTAGCAAGATGTTATGCGCTACAGTGTCGAACGCCGCGCTGAGGTCCAGCAGGATCAAGGCCATAGTTTGGCCTGCATCCACACCCTCTCTCAGATGTTCCGTGGCCATAAGAAGGGCGGACTCGGTAGAGTGCCGTGGCCTGAAGCCAAACTGCGTCGCATGGAGCAGTCCCCTCTCTTCCACGTGCTTCATAATTTGGGTATTGACCACCTTTTCCGCCACTTTGGACAGAAAAGGCAGGAGGGAGATGGGCCTCAGATTCTCTAGTACCTCAAAGCCTAAGTGGGGTTTCTTCCGGAGCGGGAGCACCACCGCCTGTTTCCACCCCTCAGGCAGCTTTCCTGATCCGAAAGAGACATCGAGGACGTGCCTTATATAAGGCTCCAGGACTTCCAGACTCTCTGCCAAGCGTTTTGGCGACACCGGGTCCCATGGGGACCCTGATTTGACAGAGCGGCATATCACTACTAATTCCTCAAGAGGGGGGGTGCGGAAGTATGTGATATGCCCTGCCGTCTCCGTGTCCCCCAATGCTACCTCAAGGTCAGACCCTGTCGGCGGCTTAGGGAAAGTCGAGTAGATCTTCTCTACTTTAGCGGAGAAATATTCGGCAATCCGATCACATGACTCCGTTGAACAACTCTCCGGCTCTGTAGGGGCATCTACCGAGGTCAAGGATTTATAGATGCCGAAGAGTTCCTTGGCGGAATTTTCCGCCCCCTGGATTTGTCCAGCATAGTAGGCTGCCTTAGACTTTTTTATCAGCCTATGGTGAAGGCGCCTTTTTTCGAGAAACAACTCCCTGGCCATGTTATCGTAAGACACCCTCCAGACTTTTTCTGCCCGCCTGCAGTCCGCCTTTGTTAACCTCAGCTCAGCACTGAACCATGGGGCTGAACGGTCTTTCCGATCACATGTGGATGTGCGGCAGAGAGGGGCTGTCTGGTCAAGCGCTTCAGTAATGCGCTGATTCAGGTTGGAGACCGCTGTTTCTATGTCTTCGCCCCCAGGCTGACCATCCCTACTTAGGGCTTGATTAAAATCCTCCACCGAGAATTTGGCCCACTTCCTCCTAAGATAATTGGGGGGTGCCTGGCTGGCTTTTTTGGATTTTATGTTCTGTATGGAGAATGCCACCAGATAGTGGTCGGTCCAGGGGATGGGCTCTATAACTGACACCTCCACACCTCCCCAGTTAGCGTAGACCGGGTCCAAAAGGTGTCCCTGTCGATGCGTGGGGTCAAGTAGCTTCAGATCTAGTTGCAGGGCAAGCATGTCCCGACAGAACTCCTTGACCCCTGTGTCCTCTGGGCAATTTAGGTGCAAATTCAGGTCTCCTAATAGGAGGAATTTATCCCTGCGCAGAGTCGCCTCCATGAGGCTTTCTAGCAGGCTCTCCCTGAACTTTGTGCAAGCCCCTGGCGGCCGATATACCAAACAGCCCTTAATCGTCGTGCCTCCGTTGATTTTAATCGTGAAAAGGCCCGCCTCACTCTCCACGATCGGCGTGCGCTCTAAACAGCAACCCAGAGTTTTCCTAAAAATAATCGCAATCCCCCCTCCCACCCCCTCTGGCCTATCCTGCCTGACCCAGGAGTAATTCTCCGGCGTGGCCTCGATCATGTCAGTCGGAAAACTGGTCTAACCACGTTTCCGTTAGAAACAGTAGGTCTATCTTTTTGTCAGTAATCAGCTCGAACACGTCAAGCCTGTGTTTACGTAATGACCTCACATTCAGGAGGCCACAGGACAATGTCAGCTCCGTGGTATCCCGCAGCATGGTAGTGACAAGGAAACCACAGTGAGGGCATACCCTGTCACTGCTCATCATTCCGTGCATACATATAGAAGCAGTGCGAGGGCGGAAGCCAAGGAGTTGATCCCTAGTCCAGGAAATCCTACGACCAGGGGTTGTCGCCCTCGGCCGCAGTCGGCCGCGGACGGGCGCAGACGGGCTCGACTTTGGCGACACTTCGGCGCGCCTTCGACGCGCCCGCTGCGCTCGTCCGCTGCGCTGCCTTGTTAACATCCGCCTTATGTACCCCAGAGCGAGTGCCTCAGGATGACTAGCCCGCTAACCGGTCTCCCCCGCTCACCGGAAGTGGCAGTCTCGACCTTCCACGCCCTCCGCGCAACGGTGCTAGTCACCGCGTCGGACCAGGGCGGGAAGGAGAGGAGAGAACAGCCCCGGCGTCCGCTAAGGCAGGTAAGCCTGCAATTGACCCCAGAAATAAAAAGTTTAGTTTCCACAAGCAATGAGAAGTAAAAGCGCACACACGCAGTTTAAAAACTCAGCGCCGAGCACAGTGGCTGTGGACACTGCCACTGCCCACTCACCACCACGCGAGCCGGCTCCTCCAATGCCTTATGTACCCCAGAGCGAGTGCCTCAGGATGACTAGCCCGCTAACCGGTCTCCCCCGCTCACCGGAAGTGGCAGTCTCGACCTTCCACGCCCTCCGCGCAACGGTGCTAGTCACCGCGTCGGACCAGGGCGGGAAGGAGAGGAGAGAACAGCCCCGGCGTCCGCTAAGGCAGGTAAGCCTGCAATTGACCCCAGAAATAAAAAGTTTAGTTTCCACAAGCAATGAGAAGTAAAAGCGCACACACGCAGTTTAAAAACTCAGCGCCGAGCACAGTGGCTGTGGACACTGCCACTGCCCACTCATCACTCTATAGAACAGCCAGTGCTACCTCCACTGGAGACTGCCTGCGAATTACTAGCATTCTAATAGCAGATGTTCACAGTACCAACTGATGAAGTCACTACCAGCAGAGGAACTAGTCACACAATGTACTAAAGTAGGATCTGCTTTAATGGTTACCCCCACTTTTTGATGGTTTCAGTATGTTTTTTATTTACTAGTCTGGCTGGGATCCTGCTAATCCGGAATCCAGCTACTATGCTTCCTCCCAAAATTTTACATAACTACTTTGGTACCTCCAGAATTGTCTACTGGTGTATCCTTGTAAGTCCCTAGTATATGGTACTAAGGTACCCAGGGCATAGGTAAATCAGGGCTCCCGAGGGCTGCAGCATGTATTATGCCACCCATGAGAGACCACTCGAACTGCGACTACATGCCTGCCATTGCACCTGTGAGAGCTGGTGCTAGCACCACTTACGACAGATCTACGTTTCCTTGTATCTAAAGTCACTACATTTAAAACCTATAAGTCACCCCTAAGGCAGGCCTTTCAATTCTGAAGGCAGGGTGCTGGGTTAGAAGTGTGATGGTGCCCCTGCATGAGCAGGAGACCCCTACAAACCCCAGAGTTGATTCTCCAGGATTTGTAAGTGTGTCAACCATTTTAATACATATAGTGGCTATGCATCATTACGCAATGGCTAACTATATAGTGGCTGTGCCGAACCTGGGCATGTTTAGTATCAAACATGTTGGAATCATCCTCAGAGGTATGGTTCCATGCACTGAGGGGACGATTCCTGGAAGTCTTCAGTACTCCCTGTAACAGCCTTTCAGCTAGTTCTGCCGCTGACCACAGACACGATTCTGCCCTCCTGCTGCTGAGCTCGAGCAGGGGTAGGAAGAACAATAGGTTTCCTGTCACAGGGAAGTGTGACCACCTCCCAGATAGGACTTAGTGTATTGGGCTGGGGTGGGGGCACTTACCAGCGCCACCAGACTGCTTTGAATGGCTCATTTGAAGCCCTCCCTGCATTCTCTGGTTTGAGCCAGTTCAGGGAGCCTCTGGCTTCCTTTCTGGTGCTAAACTGGACAAGGGACATGGGAGTGTCCAGCCACTCCTCTGGCAGGGCCCCCTAAGTCGTCCTAACCCTTTTGTTAGGGTATAACAGGGCTTACCTATGGGTGGGTCCTCATTTGTCATGGGACAGAACTCAAACCACATCAGTCTTTGACCGTCTGGGCACTTGGACTTCACCTGGAACAAGACTGCATCAAGACAGACTCCTGCTGCTTCTGGTCTTGCTGTTCTGCAGGTCTTCTTTGTATTTGTCTGCGCTTGTTCCAGTGTCAGACATGTGGGCATCAAGTATACCCAAAGTAATCTCCCTTGAAGTGAAAAAGTCACTGCCCTGAATCTGCAAGCACCGCAACAAAGCTGACCGATTTGCTGCTCCTGACGTCCCAGAGACCTTGAAAGGCTCAGCAACGCAGCTAGTGGTTCCGCAACTCTCTCTTGAGGCCTGACCTGTCCTCTAATCACGGTTGAGGCCAATATATCTGGTCTGAACCGCTGGGACCAACCCTCTGTGCACTGTGTCGACTTGACATTGCCATGGCTTGTTGGCTTTGCATGCCAGAGATCTTCAGACTACAAGAAGCTCCAGCATCTCTTCCTGTCAAGGTCTTTGTCCTCACCGCATCTTCTGCATCGCGGGCCTTCATCTTTGGTGAGCTGCTCGAGCTCCTCTTGTGCCTTTGGCCTGTGGGTCCTCTCAAGTGGTTTCTCTTGCTTCAGTGCCCTTCCCTGCTTGCTGGAAGTCTGTTCTAACGTTGCCGCACTTGGTGAGTCCCTTGGACCTTGTTGGTCCCAAAGTTGCTCCTTTATCTTTTACCACGTCTGTTGCTGCTGCCAAGGCTCGTTGGTGCTACAGCCAGACACCGACCCACTGGTTCCCGATTCGCGATGTGGAACAGCTTTGGCACGTCTCCTGGTCTTCCTCGTCGTTGCCTGTTCCTGAACACCCCACAATTGGCATACTGGGGTACCATTGTAAGTCCCTCATAAATGGTACTTAGGTACCCTGGGCATTGGTACAGCAGGGGGTTTGCAGCATGTATTATGCCACCATGGGGGGGAGGCCATGCAAACTGTGTCTGCAGCGCTGCCATTGCAGTCTGCCAAAAAATGGCACTTTCGCCTTTCACTTCGGATAGTTTGAATTTTTTCCCTTATATCCCGGTCACTGCACTTTAAACCTATAAGTCAACCCATAGGTAGGCCCTTCAGTCCAAGGACAGGGTGCTTGTTTACAAGTGTGTGGGTACCCCTGCACGAGTACTCCTACAATCCCCAGACTCCAGTCTCTGGGCTTTGTAAGTGTGTGACAGCCAACATAAGGTATGTAGGGGACAATGGAAAGTCAAGATGTCCAACTACATAATGGCTGCGCTGAAACAAACATGTTGGAATCGTGTCGCTACACCGATTCCAGTGTTAGTTGCATGATGCCATGTTCTGGTGGGCTCTTTAAAGGACCCCCCCACCTACCCTTGTAGCCTTATAGGGTCTGCCTGCCAACCCATGCTACTGCAGACCCTAGAAAGTGTTCTGCCCCTCTGCTGAGGAACTTAACACAGGCAGGGGAAGGTGAACAAAGGATTTCTTTAAAGTCGATTTGTGACCACCTCTCATTTAGAATTAGGTAGGGTGAGGGCACTTCAGAGCGCCACCAGATTGCAGTGAAGGGTGCATTTGGTATCCTCCATGCAAAACCATTTTTGCCCAATTTAAGAGCCCTCTGCTTCGCTCTGGCGCGAAACCACACAAAGGACAGAGGAGTGTTCACCCCCCTTATCCAGCTCCTCTATCGGGTGGTGCCCAGAGCTCCTCAGTGTGGCCACTTGATTCTGCCACGTTGAATCATGGCTCCTGGGAGCATCTGACTGGCTAGGATAGCTGTGTAGCGTCCCGGATCCCCTCTAATAGGCTGGTCACCATAGAAGAGGTCATTCCCCTTTTTAGGGTTACTTAAGGGCTCCCCTCAGGGTGGGTCCTTTGAGTTGTCCTGACAACGTCAAGATCCAACTGCCTGTGGTCGGAAGACTGTTCAAAGACTCTTCTGCTGGTGAAGAACTTATCGAGTCCCGTAAGTGCAACTCTTGAGAGACTGGTGGACACTGGAACTTTGCTGTTCTTCAAGCCATGATCTACGACAAGACTGCTTTTAGTAGGAACATTCCTGCTACACGTGAGTGGTGTGGCTCACTGGTTAGAGGCGGCAGACCCGGAAGAAGGGAACAGCCCGGGACCAGGGTTCAATTCCCGACGCGGCAGGGTCGTGGACCAGGGTCAGCGGACTCGATAATTCTCGCCTCGGTGCCCACTCTAACCAGGGATCACACTTGGCAACTCTGGGCATTAAGCTTGCCTCATCTCTACAACGGCCCCCCACAGACGCCGGGGATGCCTGGTTTCACCTTGGAGATACCCAGAAGGGACCATCTCACAGGGAAAGCCAGGACAGGTTCCCCAGCGGTCTTCAGCGCCAGGATGCTTACGGGCAGCAGTGCGCTTTACAAGTCCCACACACTTACATTTACATTTACATCTTCCTCCCTGTGCTTCACGTTCTGCAACTCCATGGCCGTGCATTATCTGAGTCAACTGCATCCAAGCCAGGAGGAATCTCCCTTGGAGTAAAAGAGTCCCTTCCCTTCATCCTAAGGCACCTATACGTCAACAACCGTTTTGCTGATACTGTTATCTGACGGACATTGCCCGGTTCTGCAGCACAGGTGGTCGTTTGTTGGTGCTCTGGAGGCCTGACCAGTTTGCCCTGCAACTTAGGTGACTGTAATCCCTCTCCAGCTGATGTGCACCGCCTCCGTGTGCACCGTGTCTGTTTGCTGTCACCAAGGCTTGTTGGCTCTGTCCGCGAAAAATCTTCAAGTTTTAAGAAGCCCCAGCCTCCACCATTGCACAGCTCCAAGACCAATGTCCTGCCTGCCTCCTCTGCATCGCGGGCCTTCATCTCCTGTGTGCTGGTGAGACTTCCATTCAACTTCCTGTGCCTGCTGCTAGAGGATCCTCTTCTTGCTGGCTCTCCTGCTTGCTGAGGGCTCTCTCTGACATTCCCTTGCTGGGTGAATCCCACAGATCTTGCTGATCTTCAACACAGTATCTTCTTCCGCAACCTGTTGTTTGTATTTGCCAAGGCTTGTTGGTGGTCCTGCTGGTCACTGACCTTCCTTCACTCTTCAACTGGTGTGGGACAGCTCGTGGACGGCTCCTGTGCTTCTGCATTGTTTCCCGGTTTCCCCAGCTGTTGCTTTAATCTTCCCGTGCTACAGCATGAACCACCAACAAGGGGTGATATTGTGACTCCTGGCCACCTTTGGGTGGTTTGGACTCTGTCCCTTCTGCTTTCAGGTTCTTTTTGTCTGGATTCCACATCCTGCTTTCACCCCCCCCCTGGTCCTGGAGATTCCTTAGCTGCTGATCTTCCACGAACCTTCATTGGTGTTTAGGGCGGTTCCGACACCTTCATCCCTATGCACCTGGGCTCCCTGGTGTAGGAATCCCGGTTCCTGAGAAATCACCAGGTTGGGGTGGCTCTTCAGTCGTCCTTGATCCAAGCGGTTCCTTCGGGGTCTTTTTGTCAGAGTCCTAGAACTGAAAAAATCCAACTGCGACTTACCCTGTGCTATCGTAAGGATCGTTGACCCAGTGTAACCACACTGCACCTTTACGACTTAGGATCCATAGCGGCCCGCCTTGGGTGGTTTCGTGCTTCCTAGAGGTCCTCCATCATTGGGTAATAGTCTTGTTTCGGCACTTGCTTCACATCCCATTATTTTAGTATATGGTTTGCCAGCCACCATTTGGGCCCTATGTGTTTTATTATGCTACTTGTCTATTTCCGAAGAATTTCTAATGTGTAGTTGATCTATCTGGGTAGGCGATATACAAAGTTTGTGTCTAGTAACATAACCAAACAGGTGTATTTGTAAAGGGCATGTGTACCCCCAACTGGGCATCTTGGTGCTGAATAACAGATGTTCTGTAGTAGGGGATCTCTGTGTATAGTCATAATCTAGAAAATAGTCCCGCCCATGTGCGTGGACCCTGGAGCAATCAAAAATAATCTCTTAAGTTGTCAAAACATGCAGAACTGCACCGACACTTAAGAGAGAATTTAAAGACAGATAATGCAGCCTATATCCACAGGCTACACTGTCCAGTACTTCAACTAGAAATTCCACCAGAAATTCACAAGCAGCACAGCCTGTCCAGGTTTCTTCACATAGAAACACTTGCTTTTTAACAGCAAAATCCTCAGGAATGATAGAGAGGAAGGAATGGACAGATGAGCCCCATAGGCTGCCATTATGTGGCTCAGAACAGGATACTGTGCCTTTAAGAGAACTTTCCAGAAGCCTCACAGTATCCCAGAATGCACAGCAGGTCCCTTTTACATTCAGTTCTTTTTTCCGGCTCCTGCAAGCAGGACCCTGGAGCATTGAGCTCTCTCTTTTCAAGGGTTTAATTGGTGACTTTTCACTTTTTTGAGTGCTTTTCTTGAAGTACTTTGGTGTTTCTTCCTGGTGTTTGTCTTGGTGCACTCTTTATTTGTCAATATGCCAGCATTATTTGACAGATGGCCAGAGTGCTCGAGGAAGAAGGCCAAGTCGGACCCACACGAGGTGTGCATCATCTGCCTTCCCTCATCTCATGTCCCAGAGGAGTGTGAAATCTGCCAGGGCTTCTCTAGCAGAACCCTGAGGGATAGGATGAAGATTAGGCTCCAAGGCCTGGAAGACAGAAGACTGAAGGCGCAAGGTGGGTCTGGAAGGGCTTCCTCTGCCCATGCTGAGGCCTCTGGGGGGCTCGCCAGGGGCAGGAAGACCAGCAAACGTCCCATTTCTCCGTCGGCGTCGATTGCACAGACTACAGCGTCGAGAGGGATGACTGCAGTCTGTTCCCAGTCTCCCCAGGGCTCTGGGTTGAAGTGGCGTCGACGCTCGACGTCGAGGGAACTGAATAGACCGGGGTCGCCGTCGAGGCGAAGATTGCCGTCGAGAAGAAGATCGCCTGTCGAGGCGAAGACGCTCGACGTCAAGGAGGAGACGTTGGCCGACAAGGAGGAGACACTCGCCGTTGAGGGGCCGACGCTCGCCGTCGGGTCACCGTTCTTCGACGCCAAAGAAGCGCAGAAGGAGTTCTGGCGCCAGGAGTCAGTCTAGCAGGTGCCGACAGGGGATTCTCCAACGCCCCAGCCTAGGAAAGAAGGCAGTTCACCGGGCTTGGTGTACTCTGAAGTGTATACGCCTTCTAGGCCGAAGTCGGTTACGCCCCCTCCTCCATTGCCCAGGGGACCGCCTCCGCGGGCACCCACCCCACCCCGCCTCCACTTCCGCCCCATCCTCAACCTCTACCTCAACCGCAGCTTCCGGCGGACAGGCCTCCTCCGGTTCCTCCGAGGACGGCTTCGTTGCCTCGATATCCAACGCCCCCTAAGGGGACCCCTCGGCCGAGGGCCCCTGCCGGACCAAAGTCGCCTGCTACTGTGAGGCCGGCGGAGCGCCCGAAGCCAAGGAGGTCGCGATCTCGCTCCGGTTGGTGGGGGAGATCGCGTAGTCGTCACAGATCCTCAATGAGATCAAGACGGCGCCACAGGAGGCGAAGATCACGGTCCCGCACGGATTCTTCCGGGACCAGAACCTACTCACCGACTTTGTCAGAATCCCCGGGGACGAGAGTATCTCCTGTGGACGACATCAGCACATTCCAGGATGTTCTCCTGAGGGGTGCAGCCAAGTTGGGTATCACGGTGACGGTGCCTACCCCCACGACATCCATGATTTTCGAGACACTGCATAAAAAACACCTGTCTCGACCTTTACTGCCTCTAGTGCAAGGACTGGTGGAGCCCGCAGAGGAGTTGTTTCTCACCCCTGCGGTGACAAAGTCCGCTCCCTCCCGGCTCCTGAAGAAGTACAGGGCCCCGGATTCTGACCCGGCCTTCCTTAGGATGGACCCGACTCCGGACTCTGTCATAGTGACAGCGGCTAGGAAGCAACATGCCACCTCCCCGTCTTCTACTGTGCCTCCTGATAAGGAGAGCCGATGGATCGACTATGCAGGCAGAAAGGTCTGTGGGACGGCCTCTACTGCTCTGAAGGCGGCCAGCGCTGCGGCTTTGCTAGGGCGATATGATCGTGCCCTATGGGAGTCCCTCCAGCAATTCGCGGAGTTCCTTCCCCGGGAGAAGGAGGACTTCCAAGAGATCCTGAAGGAGGGGATGCTGGTGTCGAACCAGCTCATCAGCGCGGCTGCGGATACGTCTCTTCTGGCGGCACATGGGTACTGTCATGGTATCAACCAGCGACGCCACGCTTGGCTTCGGCTTAAATCACTCAAGCCGGAAGCTCAGCAGCGGGTGGCCAATCTGCCTTTCTCGGGGGTAACCCTCTTTGGCAAGCATGCGGATGACGAAATGGCCCGCATGAAGGCGGAGGCCGAGACCCTAACAGCGGTCGGGTTGGAGAAGCCCAAGGAGAAGAAGACCTACCGCCCATTCTAGAGACGGTTTGGGGCGCAGGGCAGAGGGCGTGGACAGACTTCGGGACAGCAGCAACAACAGCAGCAGTCCTGGAAGCCCTTCCAGAAGCACCAGAGGGGTAGAGGCGGCCAGCAGTCCGCAGCAACGAACAAAGTCCCGGCTGGGTCTCGACCCTGAGCGGTTACTTCCCCTACATCCGTTACTCACTCCGGTGGGGGGAAGCGTCCAATTTTTTCTGGCAGAGTGGAGAAAAATTACTCAGGACAAGTGGGTGCTGAATATTGTTTGCAATGGATACAGTCTTCGGTTCACCAGCCCGCCTCCATCAATCCCACCGGTCAGCTCGCAGTTTCAGCTGCGCGAGATCCAGGCGGAGGCCGATATCCTGTTAAGGAAAAGGGCGATAGAAGACGTACCTCTGTCTCAAAGAGGAAGAGGTCTGTACTCCCGATTCTTTCTGGTTCGCAAAAAGAACGAGTTAAGGCCCATTTTGGATTTGCGACAAGCAAACAAGTGGATTTGCAGAGAGAAATTTCGCATGCTTTCGTTGCATCAGATTTACCCTCAACTGCAACAGGGAGACTGGCTATGTGCTATAGACCTACAGGATGCGTACTTCCATGTGCCCATTGCGCACAAACACAGGAAGTTCCTGCGATTCCAAGTCGGCGCCAATCATTATCAATACACAATACTGCCATTCGGGCTGAAGTCTGCGCCCAGGATGTTCTCAAAGTGCATGGCAGTGGTAGCTGCACACCTGAGAAAGAACAAGGTGTTTGTCTACCCATACCTGGATGATTGGTTGATCAAGGCCTCCTCCTTCTCGGAAGCTCAAGCGCCCTTCCAGAAGACGTGCGTTCTCTTGAACAAACGGGGGTTGCACATCAACATGTCCAAGTCTGTCCCAACTCCGGTCCAGTGCATACAGTACTTGGGAGCCTCCATCAATACGCTGTCAGCAAGCGTGTCTCCTTCGGAGGAGAGACGATTATCACTCCTTCGGAAGGCTCAGGCTCTTATGACCGCTCCGTCTACAACAGTGAGGACGGTGTCTTCTCTACTGGGGTCGATGGCCTCTTGTATCTTCCTCACGCCACACGCACGGCTGCACATGAGACCATTGCAGGAGTGCTTGGAGGATCAGTGGGATCAGAGGAAAGGATCTTGGGACGACAAGATACGACTGTCTCTGCATGCTCTTCAATCTCTGAAGTGGTGGTGTTCAGCAGAGAACCTCCTCAGAGGGGTCCCCTTCCACAAGGACATTCCCTCACAGACTATCGTGACGGATGCGTCTCTCCACGGCTTGGGGGCGCACTCCGGAGACTTACAGATACAAGGAACGTGGTCTCCGTCGGAGTCCACGTATCACATCAATTTCCTGTAACTCAGAGCTGTTCACTTGGCACTTAAGGCCTTTCATCCGTCCTTCCAGACCAACTCTCTGCTTGTACAGACGGACAATACGACCACGATGTATTACCTCAACAACCAGGGGGGCTCGAGATCGCGCACCCTGTCGCAGGAGGCGCAGGCGATCTGGCACTGGCTTCTAGCCAGAGGACTGACGATAACGGCAACCCATCTGCCAGGTGTGCAGAATGTTCAAGCCGACGCACTGAGCAGAAGGATTCAGGAAAACCACAAATGGGTCATAAACGACGAAGTACTAGGAGAAGTCTTCGCAAGGTGGGGAACTCCAGATGTAGATCTGTTCGCCTCTGCCGAAAACAGCAAATACCGAGCCTTCGCCTCCAGGTACTACCAGCAAGGGACGCTGGGGAATGCGTTATGGATCGACTGGTCGAACAGCTTTCTGTACGCTTTTCCACCCATTCCCCTGATTCCGGCGGTGCTCATCAAGCTGTTCCAGTCCAGGGCACGGATGATCCGGATTGCCCCGGAGTGGCCCAGACAGTGGTGGTTCACGGACCTGCTTCACCGGTCTCTCCTTCCTCACATACGGCTGCCGTGCAGGCCGGACCTTCTCACGAAGTTCAGGGAGCAGATGGTGCACCCCAACCTCTCGTCTTTGAGTTTGGCGGCATGGCTCCTGAGATAGTGCAATATGGCCATTTGAATCTACCAGAAGATTGTATGGACATACTGAAGGAGGCTAAGCGACCTTCCACTAGGACTTCCTATGCTTACAAGTGGAAGAGATTTTGCATCTGGTGAAAGTCCAAGAACTATGACCCGACGACGTGTAAGGAAAATGTTATCCTTCCGTATCTTCTATATTTGGCGCAGTCTGGCCTTAATGTTCATTCCATTAAGGTTCATCTCGCTGCGCTGACTGCCTACAGGAAATGCCCTTCACAGACTTCCTTCTTCCAGATCCCTGTGATCAAAGATTTTTTGGAAGGCTTGAAGAAAGTGTTCCCTCCTGTCCTGCTTCCTTCGCCTTCATGGGAATTGAACGTGGTGCTGTCCAGATTGATGAAGGAGCCTTTTGAACCTAGTCATAAGGCTTCGTTGCAGCACCTGTCCTAGAAGGAGGCGTTCCTCGTGGCCATTACATCGGCCCGCAGGGTGAGTGAAATTCAGGCGTTGTGTTGCCAAGAACCTTCTACTGTATTTCATGCTGCTAAGGTTGTTATGCGTACTCACCCTAAATTTCTTCCAAAGATTATATCTGATTTCCATGTTAACCAGACCATAACTTTACCTACGTTTTTTCAGAATCCTTCATCTCCAGCGGAAAGGTCCCTGCATTCCCTGGATATTAGGAGAGTGTTGAAATTTTATCTGGATAAAACCAAGGATATTCGTAGGTCAGACCAATTGTTTATCAATTATGGATCAGTCAGGACCAGTCTTGCTACCTCGAAACAGTCCATCTCGAGGTGGATTGTGTCTTGTATACAATTGTGTTACCAAAAGGCTAATAAGACCTTAGGGGGTAAAGCTAAGGCTCATTCCACCAGGGGCAAAGCAGCCACGACTGAGTTGCTACGTAATGTTCCAATTGCAGAAATCTGCAAGGCGGTCACTTGGAAGTCGGTCCATACCTTTGCTAAGCATTACTGTCTGGACACTGATGCCGGGGCAGGCGCTCAGGTTGGGCAGGCTTCGCTGCGAAATCTTTTCGCACTGTAGTGGTGTTATTTCTCTTTTCTCCACCGCCGCTTTGGTGTGGGCATGGGCTTGCCATTCTATTCACTAGATTATGACTATACACAGAGATCCCCTACTACAGAAGGAGTAGTTTCTGTCCTGTAACTCCAGTTCTGTAGTAGGGGTATCTCTGTTATAGTCATAAGCGCCCGCCCTCCTCCCCGGTGGAGAGAGATGTTCATGTAAGAAATGCTACGTGTCACGCCTTCAAAAAGAACTGAAAGTAAACGGGACCTGCAGTGCATTCTGGGATACAGTGAGGCTTCTGGAAAGTTCTCTTAAAGGCACAGTATCCTGTTCTGAGACACATAATGGCAGCCTATGGGGCTTGTCTGTCCATTCCTTCTTCTCTATCATTCCTGAGGATTTTGCTGTTAAAAAGCAAGTGTTTCTATGTGAAGAAACCTGGACAGGCTGTGCTGTTTGTGGATTTTTGGTGGAATTTCTAGTTGAAGTACTGGACAGTGTAGCCTGTGGATATAGGCTGCATTATCTGTCTTTAAATTCTCTCTTAAGTGTCGGTGCAGTTCTGCATGTTTTGACAACTTAAGAGATTATTTTTGATTGCTCCAGGGTCCACGCACATGGGCGGGACTATTCTCTAGATTATGACTATAACAGAGATACCCCTACTACAGCACTGGAGTTACAGGACAGAAACTACTCCTTCTCTTCCAGGGGATACTCCGCAATAGTCATAAGCACTGAATAGTCCTGCCCATGTGCGGGGACTCAGGAGCATATACAAAAATATATGTGTATGTATATAGATAAATATATATATATATCATTGCATGTTTAACCAAAAACTAAGGACTATTCCTGTGATATATCACATCACAGGAATAGTCCTTAGTATATATAGATATAGATATATAGATATATATATATATAGATATATATACATTGAGTTAATAGTGTGTATGGATTCTAGCACAGAAAAGGACAGAGTTATCTTAGAACGTGTAGCGCCAGTATCAGAATTGGGGCTCACACATGGGAAGTTAAGAATTAGGTGGTCCGTAAATATTAATCTAAGCCCCTTCAGGGCTGTACAAAGTGGGTAAACATGCCGTTAGAGTATACTATCGCTTACCCATTATAGGCACAATAAAGGATTAATTAATCATTGTCAATAAGGCATGTCACTCGTTGAAAATACGTGCCTACGATATGCAATGAAATAAAGAATCTCAAAGTGATTTACCTTTGGTTAACAAACATAATAATATTCAAAAATATCGAGTGTGGGCTAAAGTGGAGACGTGATCAATTGTCCCCTTTTTGACATATGTATGGAATGATAATGTTTATTTAATTTATTTAATTATCAATTCTAATTGTATATGAGGACGATAACAAGCAGATATTATACATTTGTTGATAAACTCTACTAACCATTTACGCATTCAAAGTTGGCCCCCGATTATAAGGAATTAATTGTCCTTCTTTAGTTTTGTTAATTGATGACACTATATGTTTGTTTGCTTTGAAGGCGCCCGGGAACACTGACGAAGGGCTATGCTGAAACGCGTCTGTTTTTTATTTCGAAGTGCACGTAAATAAATCCCAATTGAGTTTAAACCAATAGGAGTGCTGGTCCTTACTGTTATTGAGGCAGTGGAGCAGTGTGTGTGTCTATACATGTATGTATATTAGTGGAGTGGTGTGGCTCACTGGTTAGAGGTGGCAGACCCGGAAGCAGAAGTCGGCCCGGGACCAGGGTTCGATTCCCGACGCGTCAGGGTCGTCGACCAGGGTCAGCGGACTCGACAATTCTCGCCTCGGTGCCTACTCTAACCAGGGGTCCCACTCGGCAACTCTGGGCATTAGCTTGCCTAATCTCCACAACGGCCCCATCAACGCCGGGGATGCCTGGCTCCACCTTGGGGATTCCCAGGAGGGACCATCCCACAGGCAAAGCCAGAACGGGTTCCCCAGCGGTATACAGCGCCAGGACGCCGACTGGCATCAGTGCGCTTTACAAGTATACACATTACATTACATTATATATGTATGTATATATATAAATAAATCTCAACAAAACCCTTTCAGGCATAGAGTGACGCTTAAAGACTTTGCTGTAGAAATGGCAAAAGACTTTGTCCTTTTCTATCTCGGCGTGGATGGCACTGTGCTAATCCTATGCTTAAAGACTTTGATAGAAAATCAGACATTTGAGGTGAGCAGATCTAGAGTGCCGCTGGTGTTGAGAGTGCTCTAACAGGAGCTGCTTTCCACCTACATTTGAGAACTACCCAGAGTTCTCTCCTTTTTTGCATAATGTATGCGTCACTCTATCCCTGAAAGGGTTTTGTTTTGACTTATACTGGGTGCTCCCTTGTGTCTGGACAAAGCTATACCTCTCTGAAGAGCTCTAATTAGAGCGAAACACTGTGTCAGGGGTTGCTTTTACTCATTTCAGGTTGGCTTGAGTTGGTATTTTACCATTTCAAAGCTGTAATACTGTGCCTGGAGTGATAAATGGCTTTTGTCATTTTACAGCTCGGCAAGGAACAGCACAGTGTTAGTCCTATGCTTAACCACATCAGTGCTAAGGCAATTCATCCTTGGTGCTGATCTTCTTGAAATCCCATTTTTCATGACGAGCTCAGCTCGTCATGAGCACAGGAGCAGTGTACTGCATTACGAGCTGAGCTCGTCATGAGCATGGAAGGGGTTAAAGACTTTGCTGTAGAAATGGCAAAAGAATTTGTCCTTTTCTATCTCAGCGTGGATGACACTGTGCTACCCAGAGTTCCCCTACGTTTTTGCATATATATAGGGATCGCACTGTCCTGGAAAGCAGGAGGAACCATGCAGGAGAAAATTCGCTTGTGAATGGCACTGCAGGTAACACAAATTAAACAGACAGAGTCCGATTCGGGGGCTCAATGGAGGGCTGTAAATTATAACCCTGAAGAGTATCGGCGCAAACGGGCCCACTGGATGGTGGTATTAGGCCTTTAACAAACTACATGGACCAGCGTGCACTGGAAAAGTTAATTGATAATGAGGCCCACCGGAGGCCAATGTGAAAGACTTTAAAAGCACGCAGAATTCATTGTAGTGTTGCAAGCAAACTTACCGAATGCACTGATGGCCTCTGAAGAAAGAATGAAGAGACTCTGAAACGCGTCAGGCCCAGGGTTTCCAAGACTGGATCGGAAGCGGCCTGTTTCTTTGAAATAAAGATGATCTTTGACCTGCAGTGATGTGCAGCCTCAAATTGCTGAAGCAATGTGGGAAATATATAAATATATATGTATGCAGGACAACTCCGAGGCTATTTCCAATCGCGCAGATCGGCGAAACAGGAGACGGACCACAGGATCAGGTAAAGTGGAATTTTTATTTTACAAAGTGGGCAGCAATGACACGTTTCGGGCTCGAAAGCCCTTGTTCACAAGCGGAGAACAACAACCACAAGCAATTTTGGAGTATTTAAAGAGAACCTGCCTCCACATCTCAGCATTGCCGATCACATGATCCATGGACACTGAAAAAATACTATCTTGTGAATGTTTAGTGTAACATCATTCTATTACATCATTTACACACTGAAGTTGTATTTCAAAATTAGATAATAGCATAAATGCATGATAATACCACATATATCTGTATAAATACATGTATAATTTAAATGAGTCAGACGATAAATCCTAAAATCTCTTTGAAAAGCAGACGGAATGATTTAGATTTATTACCATTCACGGATAGTAAAATAGACGTAAATTTCAATTTGGTAAAACAGTACAATTTCTCTATTAGGACAAGCAGCAAGTATGGTTGAAGTGCAAAACTGTGCAATAAGAACTAGTGCAAAAGGATTCTAAAGTGATAAATATTAAATATGGCCTTAAATAACAATAAAAGCAGGTTAAAACTCGATTTTATTATTAAAATTATGTAAATAAATAACATTTTATCATGAACACAGTTAAAAATAAGTGCAAAAAGTGATTAAAAGAGAGGATGGAGACCAACATTATAGTAGGATAATTGGGGAAAGTCAATCTTTCTATAAATATATAATATTTATACATTTTCAAACTATAACAGGGAGGAGAGTCATTTAATTCACTGTCTGGCGGGAAAATCACATATATTATAGAAAATCAAAGTGACCAATGAGCATCAAAGAATACAGGCAATGTGTCAAGACATGTTGTTCCAGTATTCTAATATATGCATCCTAAAAATTATATATAAAATACATATAAATAGAATACAAACATAGAAAATGGATATCGACTATAAAAATGGCAATCTTTCAGATCTAAAATGGCGATATATATATATCCAAGGTCAAGGTCAATACGTCTTTATTTCGAAATAAAATTCATAAAAGACAGCATACAATACATGAATTATTAATAAAAACAGCATTCATAACCCTTGTTATTTTTAAAAAAAAAAAGTTATTAAACATTTGAAAAGACTTTATAAAAAAAGGACCTACATACATTATCATTTAAAAAAGTGTTCAAATTCCTAATACGAATCAACCACGCCCCTCCTAGAAACTTGGCCACACAAACCACAACAAACTCAGATCTAATATTTCGAAACTTCCGCAGGGCATCAAGGTGTCCACTGCTATCCAATCTACTACATAAGGGTTTGAGCCATTTTAGGCGTGGGGCTCGATAGGCTGGACAGGCAAAGAACAGATGACCAATACTTTCCACATGATCCGGGCACCAGGGACATTTGTTGTTTACATTCCCCGCCCACTTTACAGTAAAAGAATTAATGGGGAGTGTCCCTACACGGAACTGGTGATACAATTTCCGATCGAGGGTTTTACATATCAAGTCCCAATAAGGCTCAAGAAAAGGTGTCAGTTTGTGGGTCAAAAAATGCCCTGTTAGGTTGGTATCTATTGATTGGGTAACTGCAATTGATTTAACCGATGCCCAGAATTGGTCTTTAAAATCTTGTTTAGAGGGGAAGATGGAACCCCTCGGATTGGTCCACAGCTCGGGAAGGCCCATTGCATACAAAACGTGTTTGACTTCCCTAAGCCAGGGGATTCTATTGGCACCCCACAGTGATTTTACCTCCTCCAATTCATTGGCAAAAAGGCTAAGCTCCGGAGTCGTCCAAAGCCGTCGCCATAGTGACACCAAACGAAACCGGGCCAACTCATTTAGGGGTTTACAGCCTAGATCTAGCAGCAGTGGTTTGGTAGGTGTGGACTGGGGAAGCCCTACCAGATTTCGCAAGAACTTATTCTGGGCAGTAACCAGAGTAGACAGATCCTTGTAACCCCAAATGTCCGCACCATACAGGGTAGCTGCATTGATCTTAGCTTCATATATCTTTAATACAGGGGCAAAACGTTTGGTCAAGGATTTTTTCTGTTCCTGTAATAAACAACCCGTGAGACGAATAAATTTAAGGTTTAATGCCTCCATCTGGGGTTTCCAACTAAGTTGGTAATCAAGGGTCACACCCAGATAGGTCATTGCCTTCACCTGTTCAATCAAGACACCATTCAAACTAGCAGAGCTTTTGATCGGGGTTTTATTGCTGAAAACCATAAATTTGGTTTTATCTAACTTAATCTGTAGATCATTTACCCTGCAAAACTCTGCAAACCTATTCAGGGCTGTTTGCAACCCACTACGGGTTTTAGAGAGAAGCAGGGTATCGTCGGCAAAAATTAACATCGGGTACTTAGACCCGCCCAGTGTTGGTGCATCAGTCTGAGAATTGGTGAAAAAATTGACAACCTGGTTGATGAAAAGGAGAAACAGGGTGGGGGCCAGCACACATCCCTGGCGCACCCCACGTTTTACCGGGAAGCTGTCGGTCACCTGACCCTGTTTGCCCCACCTCACTTGGGCAAAGTTGTCCTCGTGTAGTCTCATGACTATTTCCAAGAGTTCGACAGGTAGGCCCATGAGTCTTAGTGAATCCCATAGTTTCGCTCTTGGAACCAAATCAAAAGCCGACTTGAGGTCCACAAATGCGGCATAAATAACCCTCCACCTAAAAAAACCACCTTCCAATAAAGCATAGTGAGTCTGAACACCTGGTCTATGGTACTAGTGCCCAGTCTAAACCCAGCTTTCATGGGGGATAGTATATTTTCCTTCTCTATCCATCCCTGGATTCTTACAAGAACCATTCTAGAGACTATTTTTTGGAGTGCGTCAATCAGACTTATGGGGCGATAATTGCTTGGCAATGAACGATCCCCTTTTTTAAATATTGGCAAAATCTCTGCCCCTTTCCAAGATTGAGGGATCCTGGCCCCCTGCTGCAATAGCATTGGCCAACATGGTTATGTACGGGACCCATACATCAAAGTTCGATTTGAAAAGATCTGCAGGGATTACATCCAGTCCCGGTGCTTTCCCAGGCTGAACAGAACCAAGGGCATGCACCGTGTCTGAAGGAGAAAAGGTGAGAGCAGCCCCAACATTATGGAGAAGTAAACCCGATACGGGCTCGTTTTGTATATCAAACACAACACTCGAGTCTTCAAATTGAGCGGTGAAAAAACCCACCCAATCCAATGCTGAGACATGATTAACAGGTGTTTGGGAATCCGGGTCCCTGCCCCACTTAACAGTCTCCCAAAACTTCATTTGATTAGACGATTTACACGCCAAGAGTAGTTCTGACCAATAAGAGTCATCCCATTCCCTCTTGGCTGTCCATAAGACCTGTTTATAAATTAGCCTAGCATTCTTAATATCATTAGAGTTCCTCGATTTAACTGCTACAATTAATTTGGTATGTGCTTCCCTACAACTCTTATTGTACCACCTTTTACGAACTTTAACTTCTTTGGAATTCGATGGCTTTGTGAGCAGACTTTTTAGTTCCATGAAGCACTTCTCATGTAAGTTAGTAATTGGAGAATCAACCCCGCTTAGAGGGGGTAGATCCGCCATCTTACCCATTGTTCTTTATACCACCTCCTCTATTTCTTTAATAAGCAGAGGCTCTGCTATGACCCTAGGCCATTTTACCCGTCTTCTATTATTGCACAAAATAATCTCAGACGTCGGGCATGTTGTTACAGAGGGTACATCACCCAAACCGGGTACCCTAAGGCCCAATGAGAGGGGATTATGATCGCTCTCCGACCTTACCTCTACCTCCATGTCTATCACGGATGATTAAAATTCTACTTTAACTAGTATGTAGTCGATTCGACTCATACTAGTCCCGTTGTCGAAGGTTGGTTTGCCGGACTTATCAGAGGGTGTGCGGCCGTTCACTGCCCGCAACCCCCACTCCATACAAAATCCCAGCCAGTGTAGGGCCGCCTCTGTTCCCCTAACACCCTTACCTATAGTTAGTGGAGGGATATTCCAAACAGCGTCCTCATCAGCTCTCACATCTTCAGCTAAACTAAGGATGGGTTCAAATGAGCAGTTCAAATCCCCTGCCACTAGGATAAAACGGTCACGGCTTAACTTCCTCAAAAGCATATCTAGGTCCTTCAAAACCAATTGCTTACGGCCACCTTGACTACCTCGGGCGTAAATGTTTATTAATACTATGCTCTCGTTGTTACCCTTACTGAGGTTAATACATAGTAGGTCTGTGTTGTCTACCATGATTTCCGTGGATTGGTACCCCAACGAATCTCTAATCCACACCACCAAACCTCCGGAGGCTCTACCCTTTGGGCCCTGTATGGCAGGCTTATAGTGGTTCAGGTACCCCGCTCTAAATAAGGGAACAGTTGCCCAGCTTTCCTGGAAAACAACAATGTCATAGTTGTCGATGAAATCGACCCAATCGTCATTATCCAAACGACCCCTTAACCCTGCTATGTTCCAGGAAACCACTTTGAGCGATCCCACTTGACTACAGGTAGGAATAACCTCTGGTAAGCTAACGTCTTCCACCTCTGGTAAGCCTACGTCTTCCACCCTAGTCGCAATAAGCCTAATTACAGGGCTTAGATCAAACCATGATCCTTCTGTGGAAGCAGCACTATCTACGCATGCTTCTAGTGGGGTAGAAACAGGAATCGCAGGGATAGAAGTGAGTTCGGGATCATGAATTGAATCGTTTACCCCCCGAAGTCAATCGACCTCGTCCAAACATCCGAACATATTGGAAGTTGGAGCCCCTTCCCAACAACCATTTTGACCTTGCCAACCTTCCCTTCGCCCACCCCGCTTGATGTTTTGGACTGTTAACCAGTTCCCCTCTAAGTTTGCATTTTGCCGTGGGGGGTAAAAGAAGGTAAGTGGCCTGACAACAATAGTTGAATTGTCGCCTCGTGCATCCCATGAACATAGGTGTTGAGCTGTACATGGATCTGCAAATGAGACGACAATACAGTCACCTGTGATGGACTTGGATGTAGGGCCTACCCAAGGAACCCTACTTACCATTAGAATGTTACTTCTTAAGTGGTTTGGTAGCTGTCTATTTGCGTTAAGCCAATAAATAACCTTGTTTTTTAATGACCAATGGTTCTCTTGGGATTGTGGCTCCAAAACAGGCACACCAGCTAACACTACAACATATGGCCTAGCATCTGGTGGTAGATCTATAAAACCCCCACGAAAGTTATGTCTATTTCCATTTCTAGGTCCCTGGAAATATGTACCTGGGTTCGCAGTCTTATTAGGTTGTTGGACAACGAACCGAGACCCAGGTTTTGTGGGTACTGTGCCTTGTGGAGTGCGATGGATTGGGGCAGTAATTTGTGGGGTAATAACTATAGGGTTACAATCCTTTGTACGGGGTTTGGGTATAGGTTTAGGATTAGGCGGGGGCAGGGCCGGTGTAGCTACAGCTAGGGCCTGTGGAATGCTCTCATCTCCCTGTAAAATGTTTGGTTCCATTTGTTTTAGACTAATACTAGCTAGAGTAACAATTGTCTTGTCCATTTCTAACAGGTTGTTTTCTATTCGAGAGAGTCTAAGTTCCAAGGGGGATAAAAGCTTTTTCAATGTCTCCCATACAATTTTAAGGAAATCTTCATTAACCCCCTGTTGCTCACCAGGCTCACCTAACGGTCCCTCAATAACCCCCACGACAGTATGTGGAAGGGTTTCCCCCGCTGTTGTATCTAATTCTGCACTGTCTATACTGGTACCAGTCTCCTCGCCATTTAAACAGGTATTTGCTTGGGCAACATCAGTACCTACCCTATTTAAAGCCAGGAGTCGACGATTATTAAAAAAATGTGCCCTCGCAATTTTGGCCTATATATATATCCTAAATACCAAATTAGGCTAAATAATGCCAATATTGCATTGTATTTTTTCATTTAAAATAAAACATATACAGCAACATTTCCATGACAGAGAGAAAAGTACTCATAACTTGTTTGAACACAGCCTTAATTTTTAAGGAAAAAGGCTAGGTATTAGCAGGCAGATTAGCCTCAGAAGGCTGCATATAGAAAACGCATCAAGAAAGCTAGCGCCGTGCCTTTAAGACCGCCAGGACTTCCTGGCTCCCATCATGCCCCACTGGTGACAGTTAGGCAGCTCTTTTTACCGGCTCCTTCTGTGAGGATCATGGACATTAAGCTCATCGGTTAGTGGATTTCTCTCACTAATTGGTTTTTGAAGTTGATTTGTTTTTTACTTCATTAGATGTCTTTTAGTTCAAGCAGCATTTTTCTGACTTTCCTGCTATTTATTTTTTTAGTCAGAAATGCCAGCCTTGTTTAATAAGGTTCCTTGTGGGAAGAAAATGGGGAAATCCGACCCACACTCTCTGTAGTGTGTGCTTACCATCCTCACACAGACCTGACAAGTGCTACTCCTGGCAGCAGTTCTCCACAAGGGCCCTTCGTGAAAGGGAGAAGATCAAACTGCATGCCATGCAGGAGAGAGGAAAGGAATCTACAAGTGGCCTGGAAAGCCATTCTTCTAAATAACCCTCCTCTCGAGTAAGGTCTGAGTATAAGAAAGATTGGGAAAAAAGAAGACTTTGTCAGATTCGCCGTCGACAGGGAAAAGATTGGTGTCGAAGATATCCCTATGCTCACTGTTGGCTTCTTAGTCATCAACAGGAAGACCTTTATCGCAGTCGACGCTGAAAGACCAGTGTAAGAACTGGGACCACCAGTTCTCAGGGGGGTAGCATGGCTCGAGCAGGAAGGCAGCCAGGGGCTTACGTGTAAAGCAGCTACTTAACACACTTATCCAATGAGATACACAGTGGGCGCAATAATGGAGACCACACCAGTAGTTGTATTTGCAAAATCAAGATCTTTTATATAGGCTTTCAATTAGAGCAATGCATTGGTAAATCATTAGCATTTCCGGTAAGCATTTCATTAAGCAGTTGCAGTAAGTCTTATCATTAAAACAATAACCAGCTTATTTAAGCCGTGAAACATCAAATAACACTGCCTGTCGCAGCCTACTCTTCAGCAGGCAAAGAGGGTACCTTCATAACCTGGAGGATCCTACAAGAAGCGATTATAGCATTGCATTAAAGTAACACATTAAACCTGTAGTAACCAACCACAAGCCTTTCTTGTGAATACAGATCGTTTTGCGACCCAGAATCAGATCATCAGAATACCATTAAAATGAATCAATAAGCATCACAATTTGATCTCCACAGGAACTGTAGAAGCCCACCCCTGCAAGAAATTCAGTACAATGAAAGAGGTCATCCCGTCATGGCAGGCATTAAAACATTTCATTAAACATGAGCTTATAGGCCACTTAAGTTGGGCACTACACCACCAACTACTAACGTGGATAGTCTGAGGTTGAACTAGTAACCCACAGATCTGAAAGAAACAGGTTAGTATTAGATTCCTTACCTTAGAATATCCCCAGGCGTCAGTCTGGATCCGGAAACTTTTGCGTAGCAGTACCCCTGCGCGTCGGTAGGCGTCGTCTGCAGGCGTCCCCTGCGGCTCCGCGTCCGTCATCGGCGTCGTGCGCCGTGATGACGTCGCTGGAGTATATAGACGCCGCCTCCGCGCGCTGACGTCAGTTCTTCTTTTTTTCCGCGCCAGTTAGCGCAGATCCGAGAAGTGCAGTACTCCGGTCTTTTGACCAAAAGTTTTTTTTGTGAATCTTTGATTCTTGTTACGGTGCCGGTAGGATGCCCGGTTTTAAGAACTGTGACGACTGTGACCGCACGATGTCGGTCACGGATCATCACCGACTCTGCCTTCGATGTCTGACCACGCCGTGGACGACTGTGTCGATTGCCGGGCCCTGACGAGTAAAGCTAGGCGGGAGCGGTCCCGCAAGCTGCTCGAGCTGAGGGTGTCGGCCCCACGTCGAGAGCGGTCCCGGTCCTGCCGGAGGTCGAGGGAGCGGTCGAGGGAGCGGTCGCGGAGCCATCACGAGCGCTCCGGAAGTCGTCACCATTCCTCTGGTTCCTCAGGTAGGAAACACAAGAAGTCGGGGCGTCGTCATCGTACCCCCGACTCCCCCCCGACGCTCGCGCGATGCGGCCGGGGGTTCGGGTGGCCCCACCACCGCGGCTCCGCGTGAGTCGCCGGCGCTGCCTGCTCCATACCCTACGGTCCCTGGGCAAGGCGCGTCGCGTGGGGAGATAGAGGAGTTCCTCATGGCCATGAGGGCACTGTCTCCTCCGACGGGGCCTATGGCGCCTTCGGGCCCTGTGCTCCCGTCCGGGGGTCCAAGCGGTTCGGTTGCCCCTGCCTCGACGCCGTCGGGTGCTCCGGCTCCGACGCCGGCTCCGGCCCCGGCGCCGCAGGGACCCTCAGGGTCGACGCCAACTGGTCTACCGGCCTCTCCGGCGCCGATTCCATCGGGGCTGCCCCCGACGCCGCCGTCCCCATAACCTCTCCGACTCCGGACGCGGAGTCGGACCGGCGTCGCCCGACGCCGAGTCCGACGCCGATGGGGCCTGTGGACCCAGAGGAGCCGGTCTACATTGTTGACTCCGAATATGGGGAAGATGTAGAATACGGAGAGGGTTGGAAGGGGTCTGAGGACCCTCTGTCACGCGTTGTCAGTATGACGTGGACTGGACAGGTGATTTGGGTGACGCCAGTGGTCTGGACGACTCTCCTAACCCTGGTTTTGTCTCGCCTCCTACAGTGGCCTCGGAGGCTGGGGCTGCTTATTCAGTGGTGTTGATGGGGGCTGCCAAGGCCTTACACCTTGAGCTCCCCGTCGCGGTCGTGAGGCCTAACATCCTCACTGAGGTCTTCAAACCGCAGTCATGCCCACAGGAGCCACTGCTGCCGTTCAACGAAGACTTGACAGACGTTCTTTTGGGCACGTGGTCCAGGCCCACATCAGGTTCGCCTGTTGATAGGAACGTGGCCAGACGCCACCGTCCGTGTCCGGACGACCCCAAGTTCCTGTCCACCCATCCCACCCCTGAGAGTCTGGTGATCCAGGCCTCGACTTGCCAGACCGCATTCCCGTCGGCCCCGCCCGACCGGGAATCTAAGAGGTACGACCAGTATGGTAAAAAGGTCTTCTCGTCCCTGAGTTTGGGACTGCGGTCTTGCAACACCGCATGCCTCTTGGGCCACTACACCCACTCTCTGTGGGATACGGTCGCGGAGTTGCTGCCTGAATGCCCGCAGGAGGTGCGGGCAAAGCTCGGCAAGGCTTTGATTGAAGGCCGAGATGCAGCAAGATACTCCATCAGGTGTGGTCTTGATACGACCGACTCGCTGGGCAGAGCGATGTCCACGACGGTGGCGATTCGTCGCCACGCCTGGCTGAGATCCGCCAACTTTTCGTCAGATGTCCAAAATACCTTGATGGACATGCCGTTCGATGGCAGTCGCCTGTTTGGCGACAAGGCGGACCACGCGCTGGAACGCTTCAAGGACTCCAGGGTCACGGCCAAGTCCTTGGGTCTCTCGACCCAGCGCCAGCAAACGGGTTCGTTTCGCTCCTTTCGTGGCCAAGGAAGGGGCGGTCCCACATGTGCTGCCAGCCACGCGCCGCAGAACACTTCTCAACGCGGTGGCAACCATGGAGGCCGCCGTGGAGGCGGTCGGGGGCAACGGCGAGGTCAGACCACACCTCCCCCCGCAGCATCGGCCTCTAAATCCTCCTAGTCCTTGCTTTCAGGCCCATGTGACGCCAGTGGGTGGCAGGGTTCGCCATCACCTCTCCCGCTGGCGCACTATCACATCGGACAGGTGGGTGCTGCAGCTCGTCCGAAGGGGCTACTCCCTCCCCTTCGAGACCACTCCTCCAGCCATGCCACCACAGAACCACCGTGTGTCGGGGGACCACTTGACACTTCTGCCGGAGGAAGTTACGGCCCTCTTGGCCAAGGGGGCCATCGAGCGCGTTCCTGGGCCAGAAGTAGGGTGTGGTTGTTATTCCCACTACTTTCTGGTGCCCAAGAAGGACAATGGGGGCCTACGTCCTATCTTGGATCTACGGAACGTCAACGGCTTCCTCCGGAAAGAGAAGTTCAAGATGTTGACTTTGGCTCAGGTCTTGGCTGCTCTAGACCCGCAAGACTGGATGGTAGCGTTGGACTTGCAGGATGCATATTTTCACATCCCCGTCCTGCCGGCCCACCGGCGTTACCTACGGTTCACGGTAGGCCACGAGCACTTTCAGTTTATCGTGCTCCCCTTCGGCCTTACCAGCGCCCCACGGGTGTTCACAAAGGTGATGGCGGTGGTCGCAGCTCATCTGCGCAGGCTAGGGGTTTCAGTCTTCCCCTACCTGGACGATTGGTTGTTGAAGGCGGGCTCGCCCCAGACAGTTGTCCACCACCTTCAGATGACGGCAGACCTCCTGCACGAGCTGGGGTTTTCCATCAATGTGCCGAAATTACACCTGTGTCCCTCTCAAAAGCTCCTTTTCATCGGAGCGGTTCTCGACTCGGCGCAGTTTCAGGTTTATCCTCCGGAACGGCGAGTCCGGGATATACAGGCCTTGATTCCCATCTTTCAGCCGCTATCCCGGGTTTCGGTCAGGTTGATGCTGCGGCTACTGGGGCTGATGGCTTCCTGCATCCTTCTGGTGCATCACGCCCGGTGGCGGATGCGGGCTCTGCAGTGGGACCTGAAGTTTCAGTGGGCCCAGCATCAGGGCAACTTGTCCGACCATGTCTTGATCTCGGAGGGCACTGCGAGACAACTGCAGTGGTGGCTTACGGACCGCGATTGGGTCAGAGGCAGATCCCTCTCCCTTCCCCAACCGGAGCACGTAGTTGTGACGGACGTGTCCCTCCAGGGCTGTGGAGGCCACTTGGGAGAGGCGGAGATCAGGGGCATCTGGTCTCCGGCGGAGTCCCGTCTCCATATCAACATGTTGGAGCTGCGGGCGATTCACCTAGCACTGAAGGCATTCCTCCCCTTTGTCAACGGGAGTGTAGTGCAGGTGTTCACGGACAACACCACCGCCATGTGGTACTGCAACAAGCAGGGCGGAGTGGGGTCGTGGACCCTTTGCCAGGAGGCGCTGCGTCTCTGGCAATGGCTGGAACGTCAGAGCGTGACTCTGACGGTTCAACACCTGGCAGGTTCTCTGAACGCCAGGGCGGACGAACTCAGCCGTTGGTGCTCGGTGGATCACGAATGGCGTCTGAACTCGGACGTGGCGAAAGGCCTCTTTCTGCAATGGGGAGAGCCTTGGTTAGATCTATTCGCCACAGAAGAGAACGCGCAATGTCATCAGTTCTGCGCGTTGGAGTTTCCAAGACGGCACTCGCACGGCGACGCCTTTCGGCGCGAGTGGAGCTGCGGTCTGTTGTACGCCTTTCCGCCTATACCACTTCTGCCCAGAGTGCTGAAGAAGATCAGGCGCGACCGGGCCCAAGTTATCCTTGTGGCTCCGGACTGGGCTCGAAGGTACTGGTATCCCGAGCTACTCAGCATGTCAGTCGGCCCCTCGATCCGCCTGCCCCTTCGGGAGGACCTTCTGTCGCAGCAGCAGGGGACGGTCCTCCACCCGAACCTGTCCAGTCTCCACCTCCATGCGTGGAGATTGAGCGGCGACAGTTGAGGCCATTTGATTTGCCTCCTGAAGTTTGTGATGTGATTCTGGCAGCCAGGCGTCCCTCCACAAAGTCGGTATACGCCTGCCGGTTGAACAGATTTGTGGCATGGTGCACAGCAAAGGCTGTGGACCCTCTCTCTGCCCCTCTATCCGAGGTTCTCCTCTTCTCTCTCTTGCCCAGCAGGGCTCTGCTCTGGGCACTATCAAGGGCTACCTTTCTGCCCTTTCGGCCTTTCTAAGGCTGCCAGATCAACCTTCTTTGTTCAAGTCCCCTATTGTAACGAGATTCTTGAAGGGCATCACGCACATGTATCCACCTGTTCCGTTCGTGATGCCTCAGTGGGACTTGAATCTAGTTCTGACTTTCTTGATGTGCGCTCCCTTTGAGCCGCTTCATTCCTGTCCTCTCCGTCTCCTGACTTTGAAGACGGCCTTCCTGGTTGCCATCACCTCTGCCAGGAGAGTGAGTGAGCTCCAGGCTCTTTCTGTCAAACCTCCTTTCATGTCCATTCATCCAGACAAGGTGGTTCTGAGAACTAGACCTTCTTTCCTGCCCAAAGTAGTTTCTGCTTTTCACATCGGGCAGTCCATCACCTTACCCTCCTTCTTCCCGCCTCCGCATCCCTCAAAGGATGAAGAGCGGCTCCATCGTCTGGACCCAAAACGTGCGCTTTCATTTTATATGGATCGCACACGCCAGTTCCGGGTGGATGACCAACTGTTTGTTGGCTACGTGGGTGCGAAGAAGGGAAGGGCGGTACATAAACGAACCATCTCTCGGTGGGTCGTCCTGTGCATCAAAGCGTGCTACTCTTTGGCTCGGAAGGAGCCTCCTGTTGGGCTGAGAGCCCATTCCACTCGGGCCACGGCGGCTACTACTGCCCTGGGCCGGGGAGTCCCCTTGCAGGACATTTGTCAGGCGGCTACGTGGGCCTCGCTGCACATGTTTGCGAGGCACTACTGCCTGGACAGTCAAGTCCGGAGGGATGGCTTTTTTGGCCGTTCTGTCCTCCAGGGCTTTCTGGTGTAAGCTGTATTGGTTCGCAGACCCACCACCGGGGTTGGTATTGCTGGGGTATCTATTCTAAGGTAAGGAATCTAATACTAACCTGTTTCTTTCAGATGAACAAGTTACTTACCTTCGGTAACGATATATCTGTAAGAAACAGTAGTTAGTATTAGATTCCTTACCGCCCCGCCCATCCTCCCCGTTCTGCGAACTGATACATAGGGTTAAGGTCATCCCCTTCAGGGCCCTAGTTTCGCATGGCACCAGTGTTGGTTCTTCCATGGCTCTGCGTGTTCTGGCGCGGAAAAGCTGTGTGCAAAGAACTGACGTCAGCGCGCGGAGGTGGCGTCTATATACTCCAGCGACGTCATCACGGCGCACGACGCCGACGACGGACGCGGAGCCGCAGGGGACGCCTGCAGACGACGCCTACCGACGCGCAGAGGTACTGCTACGCAAAAATTTCCGGATCCAGACTGACGCCTGGGGATATTCTAAGGTAAAATTTCAAGCCAGAAAGGAGGGATTGAGGCTACTATGCCTGCACTGGTAACACAGTCCCTAGAGTATGCATATATGTGGGTGCAAAAGGTCTGGGATACAATCCCCTAAATCCCAAGGTTAGAAAACAAGAGATTGTTTTACAAATCAGATTTACAAAAGTGACCCTGCACACCTCAAAAATAGTAAACAAAGCAGTTTAAATGCTATTTATGCATATGATCACAATCACTCCATTAGTTCTCCCAAGAATTCCAAAGTCAAATTTCTTCTGTAAGCAGATTCTTTTATTCAAAGTTGATGTTTAAAACCAATAGCCAACGCGTTTCGTCCGTGGCCGGACTTCTTCAGGGCTACATTTAAAACACAAAGAATGTATATATAAGCATATTTACATCAGGAAAAATATACTCCTTTTCAAAATTATACATACAGTTATTTACAAAATTAGGGCAAGAAAAACCAGACACTTTATAATAAGCATTATTCAGAAATAGACCATGGATGTTTATTTTCCTTATTCTTTTCTCAGGGAGAACAAAATAACATGACTCGTACTAGGCATATATACAGCACACATGTTTCCAAGAATGTTTATCCGAAAAAAGATTCCAAATCAAGTTTTGACACTTATTTAGCCCGTTTTAGTTTGGCAAATATGATCAAGAAAAAATGCAGAGAATCATTCAATGAACCACGGTGTATCCACTCAGTTACGGTCAATTAATAAAACACGAAATACCTTTTTATCGAATTTTCTATTTGGTACTGCTTCACATTGGTCTTCACACTTGAAATTCAAATATCCTGTGAACGGATATTTGAAATCTTTAGTATTTCAGATTATTTCATTGGTAAAGTATTACCACTAACTTGCTTTTCTATCCTACATCATTTTGATGGATCACAAAAGAAAAGAACACAATATTGGGCACTCATTACTAGACATAAACGCATTATCATAGTTAAGTCGATTAACCAAACTGTAAGAGGCCAAAAAGAAAATCATCTTTGATCACTTACTTCAATAAATAAGGAGATCATATATGAAAGATACACCAAGTTTTCAATTTTTCAAATAAGGAATGGCAGTTTGTTAGCCTACAAGAAAAACAGTTTTTAGAAAATATTTACACATACCCATAAACTTTCATATTCTATTTGCATTGGGTTAAGAGAAATTCTATACATAAGTGATTTTTTAAAACCACAACTCATTTTTGATTTAGGTCTGTTGTGGCAGTTCCCAAGTTGTTTATCAATGACAAACATATGAGTGGCCGCCATCTTTAAAAGCCATCGTTTGTTTACTATAGCTTGTCAAATAAGTCATGATAACCCTCAGACTCCCCGGTAACAATAGAGAATTTCTGTGCATAACTCCCCCGTAACAGGAGAGAATTTCTGTATATAAAGACCAAGACTTATTTGTATTGTATATTTATCGTTTTGCGTGGAGTCCTGCCAATAAACTCTCCCACTCCCACTTTACAAAGTAATTTGCTGTTGCAATTCCCGAGTTTTTGGAATATCAAAAAGATCGATGGCTGCCATCTTTAGAAACCGACGTTTGTATAATACAAAACATTAAATAAGTGCCGGTAAAACTCTCCGACTCACTCATAACACAAGAGTTTTTGATCACAGTTCTCAAGTTCTTAGGAACTGACAGAAAGATAAATAGCCGCCATCTTTAAAACCGGCGTTCGTATAACACAAGGTTTCATTTTCAAACACCCCAAAGTATATACCAAAAAACCCATAGCCATTATCTAAGAGACCGACTAGTTTTTAAAACGGGAAGATTTTCGAAGGTCAAGGATTACCCCTGCACGCAAAACTAATATTATGGTTTCCCTTTGGATTACTCACCAATAGTGGAAATTCTGCGTCTCGTATTACATGCGGTCGTCTGGTATAAGATGGGAACCGCGAGAACACGGTATATATACTCTCAATAATGGTTAATGATTGTCAATTAACGCCGTTAATTACCAATTGGAAAAAGTCGGAAATAGATGGTATACAAATCTACCCGATAATGGCCGCCATCTTAGATTAGTGAAATGCAGTATAGATTTTATCACCGGAAACCTCAATACTAAACTAAAGAAGCCGCTAGTGACCGCATACAGCTATAAGTTGATAGCGAAACATACTTGATTTTGATAGTATCAATGTCACTTTATCGTGTACATATTTTATTCGCGAACTCGCGAAAAAGGCCGACATTTTGGAATGGCCTAACAGACACATGGAAGTTTGCAGTAATACTCGCCGCCATCTTCGTTTAGGCAATATAAAGTACGAAGATGTGTTTCCTAATCTTCTCCTCACAAAAAGAAAAGAAAAGAAAAAAAATACAAAGATATATATGCGTTTCACTCTAGTTCAACAATATGAACATGGATAAGCGCTCTGTAATTTGTCCATTTCTAGAATAGTTATGTTGTTTACGATGTATATAAACATTCAAAAATGGCCGCCATGTGTTATAGACACAAACGACAGTAAGACAAACAACCCAAGTTGTAATCAATGGATACTGTCACTAAAGCAGTCGCCATTTTGGGCTAGTAAAGTGAACATAAAGACAGATTGCGTTTCATGAGTTAGTACCCTCGCATCCAAAAAAAAATATCTTTACAAATTGGAAGACATGCACCTAAATAACCATGGGTGCAGACATTCCTATAACATAAGTAAATCTGACAAACTTTTTCTTCACACTATACGTGATGACCCGTCCTTGGTAGTCCGTGAGGCTGACAAGGGCGGGAATATTGTTATCATGGATTTCCAAGATTATTCCAATGAAATACGCAGACAGCTTAATGATACCACCTGCTATACCATGCTACGTGCCAATCCAATTAGGGACATTGAATGTGCCATCAATGCGAGATTGGTTGATTGGAAGGAATCTGGTTTAGTATCTGATTCTGAATACAGATACTTGAGGGCAGAAAATTCCCGCTTCCCATGTATTTATATACTTCCCAAAGTACATAAGGGCGGCGACTTCCCTCCCGGAAGACCCATCATATCGGGCAATGGGGGCCCAACGGAACGTCTAGCCGAATATGTAGATTCTTTTCTCCAGCCTTTCGTACGGAACCTACCATCTTACTTACAGGATAGCAGGGAACTTCTCTGCAAATTAGAAGATGTAGTGTGGGAGGATGGGCTTTTCACGTTCGTTACTATGGACGTGGTAAGCCTGTACACCTGCATCGAATTGAGAAATGGGATAAGGTCGTTACAGCATTTTCTTTATAAACGAAACGCCAGCCACCTTGAACATACTCAGATGTTGTTGACTATGGCTGATCTAATTTTGACACGCAATGTTTTTCCTGCATGAGGATGACTGGTATCTACAGACGCAGGGTACTGCCATGGGTTCCAGGTTTGCTCCATCTTATGCAAACCTTTTCATGGGTTTGTATGAGATGGAGCATGCCTGGGGCCATGGCGCCACGAAATGGATGGACGATATAATCTTTTACGTCCGTTATATTGATGATATTTTCCTAATTTGGAAGGGAAGCCCTGAGGGATTGAGTGATTATTTTCAGTATTTGAATGGAAATGATCGCAATATCAGACTGACCATCAGTGATTCTAAAGAGGAAATTGTATTCCTTGACTTAAAACTTTATGCAAAAGATGGCACAATTCAAAGTGACATGCATATAAAACCGACTGCGTGCAACAGCATACTACACGCTGATAGCTGTCATCCGAGAAATACCATAGTGGCCATCCCATATGGTGAGATGATACGTGCACGTCGCAATTGCAGTGAAGAGGCCAACTTCGATAACACCATTGTTAGGATGAAAACTGATTTTTTGGCAAGGGGTTATGCGAAAAATGACATTGTGAAGGCAGAGAGCAAAGTTAGAAAAAAGAAACGTTGTGAGACTCTGATCAAACAACCCAAAAGGAACACAGATGCCTCCCTAACCCAATGTGCATTTGTGACAAAGTATGGCATGTATAGCAGTCACATCTATAACATCTTAAGGAGACATTGGCATGTTTTGAAATCGGACACATTGCCCTTAGGTGTTATTTCTGACAAACCCAGGGTTGTCTACAAGAAGGGGACAACATTTAAAAACATTCTTTGCCCTAGTTATGTAAATCCACCAAAGAAGAGTGGTTCTGCATGGCTAACTGAGAAACCGGCGGGTTTCTTTGTATGTGGCAATTGCTCAGTATGTGAATATGGAATGAATAAGATGGTCCACTATAGTTACAACAGTCCGAAGAAACATAGGATCACCTCTTTCATAAATTGCAATACAACCTTTGCTGTTTATGTTATTATTTGCTCTTGCGAGATGATCTATGTGGGCAGCAGCATTAGATGCCTGAAAATACGAATTCAAGAGCATATCAGAGACATAAGACATAATGACACCCGCAGTCCTGTGGCACAACATATTTCTCAGAATCATCCTAATGAAAAGGAGATTAGATTTCATGCAATCGATAGAGTCCCACCAGGCAAACGAGGTGGAGATAGGACAAAGTGCCTTAGACAACTAGAGGCACGCTGGATATGCAGACTGAGATCTTTGAATCTGGGCTTAAATATAAATAATGAATTCCATCATTTTTTGTAGAAATATGACACTCTATCTTTTAGAGCCTCCACTCATGATTGTGCAGTGAATGTATGATATTACCCTTTCTTGTGTCCTGATTTGCTTCAGATTGCTGCCACTTTATGATTAATTTCTAAAATAATTTTTTCTGAAATCCTCATGCCTGTATCAAAAAGCTGAAAGTGGACATTTCATTGAGAGGTTACTGTCTGTATTCTGTCATAAAATCATATTTAACATAAAGATCCTCAAACAAACTAATTCAAATTCCATAGTTGTATGTAAAAACTGGGATGCGTGTTCGAAGTTACAGCCGTGATATCCCTTTATTATCGCATCTGAATTTGTTAATTTATATTCTACAAAAAATTTTAATTTTTTTTTTGGATGCGAGGGTACTAACTCATGAAACGCAATCTGTCTTTATGTTCACTTTACTAGCCCAAAATGGCGACTGCTTTAGTGACAGTATCCATTGATTACAACTTGGGTTGTTTGTCTTACTGTCGTTTGTGTCTATAACACATGGCGGCCATTTTTGAATGTTTATATACATCGTAAACAACATAACTATTCTAGAAATGGACAAATTACAGAGCGCTTATCCATGTTCATATTGTTGAACAAGAGTGAAACGCATATATATCTTTTTTTTTTTTTTTTTATTTTATTTTATTTTTGTGAGGAGAAGATTAGGAAACACATATTCGTACTCTATATTGCCTAAACGAAGATGGCGGCGAGTATTACTGCAAACTTCCATGTGTCTGTTAGGCCATTCCAAAATGTCGGCCTTTTTCGCGAGTTCGCGAATAAAATATGTACACGATAAAGTGACATTGATACTATCAAAATCAAGTATGTTTCGCTATCAACTTATAGCTGTATGCGGTCACTAGCGGCTTCTTTAGTTTAGTATTGAGGTTTCCGGTGATAAAATCTATACTGCATTTCACTAATCTAAGATGGCGGCCATTATCGGGTAGATTTGTATACCATCTATTTCCGACTTTTTCCAATTGGTAATTAACGGCGTTAATTGACAATCATTAACCATTATTGAGAGTATATATACCGTGTTCTCGCGGTTCCCATCTTATACCAGACGACCGCATGTAATACGAGACGCAGAATTTCCACTATTGGTGAGTAATCCAAAGGGAAACCATAATATTAGTTTTGCGTGCAGGGGTAATCCTTGACCTTCGAAAATCTTCCCGTTTTAAAAACTAGTCGGTCTCTTAGATAATGGCTATGGGTTTTTTGGTATATACTTTGGGGTGTTTGAAAATGAAACCTTGTGTTATACGAACGCCGGTTTTAAAGATGGCGGCTATTTATCTTTCTGTCAGTTCCTAAGAACTTGAGAACTGTGATCAAAAACTCTTGTGTTATGAGTGAGTCGGAGAGTTTTACCGGCACTTATTTAATGTTTTGTATTATACAAACGTCGGTTTCTAAAGATGGCAGCCATCGATCTTTTTGATATTCCAAAAACTCGGGAATTGCAACAGCAAATTACTTTGTAAAGTGGGAGTGGGAGAGTTTATTGGCAGGACTCCACGCAAAACGATAAATATACAATACAAATAAGTCTTGGTCTTTATATACAGAAATTCTCTCCTGTTACGGGGGAGTTATGCACAGAAATTCTCTATTGTTACCGGGGAGTCTGAGGGTTATCATGACTTATTTGACAAGCTATAGTAAACAAACGATGGCTTTTAAAGATGGCGGCCACTCATATGTTTGTCATTGATAAACAACTTGGGAACTGCCACAACAGACATAAATCAAAAATGAGTTGTGGTTTTAAAAAATCACTTATGTATAGAATTTCTCTTAACCCAATGCAAATAGAATATGAAAGTTTATGGGTATGTGTAAATATTTTCTAAAAACTGTTTTTCTTGTAGGCTAACAAACTGCCATTCCTTATTTGAAAAATTGAAAACTTGGTGTATCTTTCATATATGATCTCCTTATTTATTGAAGTAAGTGATCAAAGATGATTTTCTTTTTGGCCTCTTACAGTTTGGTTAATCGACTTAACTATGATAATGCGTTTATGTCTAGTAATGAGTGCCCAATATTGTGTTCTTTTCTTTTGTGATCCATCAAAATGATGTAGGATAGAAAAGCAAGTTAGTGGTAATACTTTACCAATGAAATAATCTGAAATACTAAAGATTTCAAATATCCGTTCACAGGATATTTGAATTTCAAGTGTGAAGACCAATGTGAAGCAGTACCAAATAGAAAATTCGATAAAAAGGTATTTCGTGTTTTATTAATTGACCGTAACTGAGTGGATACACCGTGGTTCATTGAATGATTCTCTGCATTTTTTCTTGATCATATTTGCCAAACTAAAACGGGCTAAATAAGTGTCAAAACTTGATTTGGAATCTTTTTTCGGATAAACATTCTTGGAAACATGTGTGCTGTATATATGCCTAGTACGAGTCATGTTATTTTGTTCTCCCTGAGAAAAGAATAAGGAAAATAAACATCCATGGTCTATTTCTGAATAATGCTTATTATAAAGTGTCTGGTTTTTCTTGCCCTAATTTTGTAAATAACTGTATGTATAATTTTGAAAAGGAGTATATTTTTCCTGATGTAAATATGCTTATATATACATTCTTTGTGTTTTAAATGTAGCCCTGAAGAAGTCCGGCCACGGACGAAACGCGTTGGCTATTGGTTTTAAACATCAACTTTGAATAAAAGAATCTGCTTACAGAAGAAATTTGACTTTGGAATTCTTGGGAGAACTAATGGAGTGATTGTGATCATATGCATAAATAGCATTTAAACTGCTTTGTTTACTATTTTTGAGGTGTGCAGGGTCACTTTTGTAAATCGGATATTCTAAGGTAAGGAATCTAATACAAACTACTGTTTCTTACAGATATATCGTTACCGAAGGTAAGTAACTTGTTCTTCAGTGGGCAAAACAATGCAGGAGGGCAAGAGGCGATCCTTAAGCCTCCCAAACACTCGAGGCACAATTGGTGGGGGGGCCAACGGGGCCCGATCTTAGTTTCCCTGGGGGAGGGGCGACCTCGGGCCTCCTCGGGCCTACCGCCCTCCTCCCAGGGGGTTACCTGGTGCTCTTCGGCCCTCCGGGCCCTTGCGAAGGTGTCAGGGAGCTGAGGGGAGGAGCCCAGCCCTCCCGTGAGCCTCACTCGGCCAGCGCCGATAGCAGGAGCAGTTGCGGGGGTCTGGTGCCCGCAGATGGTTATGCGCGGCTCGCCGGGCACAGCAGAGGGGGCTCCTCACGCACTCCGCCTCCTCCGCGGCGATCTGGTGCCTCTCCGGTAGCTGGGCCTCGGGAGAAGGGGCTGGTTCTGGGCAGCCAATGGCTGCGCGGTTTGGGCGGGGGCACGGCCGATGACGCGGCGGCGCTCACGTGACAGGGCCCAGGCAGGCTTCGGGCCCAGTGCGGCCTGACGAACTGGATGTGGCGGCCCTCTGCTGGCACCGGGGACCGCCGAGGGGGGTCAAAGACGGCGCTGAACACAGCGCAGAGGGTGATCTCCGGCCCAGCGCGGCCTATCGAGGATTCCAGCGGCCCTCTCCTGTCATACGGGGGCCGCCGAGGGGGGATACACGCTCCCTCTGAGGAGATTCCTCGACGCCTCAAGAGGGCACGGACGGCTCCGGGCCGTGGCGGTGAGTTGGCCTGGTAATTAGCGCTTCAGGGCACAGCGCGGTGACGGCGGGCAGCGCCAGGCTATCACAACGCTCGGGGACAGCAGATGAGCGCTTGGAGGCAAATGCAGCGCTTTGCAGGCAGGATGATTCCTGAGGGGAAAAGCGCCTTGGGATTCCAGTGCCTCACAGGGGACTTCAGCGCTAGAGTCACGAGGGCACAGTTAGCTCAGGGCAGGCAGTCTCTGACACAGCGCTGGGTAGGGGAACAGATTACAGCGCTCTTCAAGTTAGTCAGCAAGTACTGCAGGCAGGATGGGAGCAAATTTTAGCGCTCGTCACACAGTTCAGTCAGGGGGAGACAGGTAGGCCCAGTTAAAGGCAGGGGATGCGCAGGGCAACACAGTCCAGTACCTGGTCGCTCCCCCAGCAGTCTCTGGTCACAGGAAAGCAGTCTTCTTGGCGCTTGGATGGTTCTGCGCCCTTAGTTGCTTGTTTCTTGAAGTTGAAGAGGGGGGGGGGGTTGAGTTGAAGGCTTGAAGAGTTTCTCCTCAGTCACTGCAGATGGGCCCTGGGGTTCCCTACCACTGGGCCAGATCACGGGGCTAGCTTAGGACACCTCACCCAGCTTAAGAGGCAGCACCTAAATCCTGTCACTCCCAGTAGCATAGGTTCCTAACTAGGCCCTCCTGCCTAAAACTCCTGCGTGGGTTCCCCAGGTCAGTGATGCCCCAACTGACTAGAAAAAGTTCCTTCCCTTGCTTATATATGCCCTGGTCAGGTGACCACTCTCTAAGGCGGGAAAAGTCAGGTCCGCCTTCCTTCTGGAAGGTTCCAGGAGCTTCCCCACTCTAACTATGGACAGGGGCTGGGTGGCTGGTGTTGCAACATTGTATGGGGACCCAGCCTGCTCCTGGCAACTAGGGTGCTACACTAAAAGACCACGCTGCAGTAGCAGGGGCCAGTGGCAGCCATGTTGGAAGTAAAGAGCACCTGCACCCTTACACAGATTAGCTATGAAAAGGTGCCCGAAGACCTAAGGGCCAACAAAAAGTAGGTGGGAAAAATGAGGCAAGGGCAAAAAAATCACAGGGAAAGACCACCCTAGGGCTGACAGGTCTAACATGCGTCCCCCCCAGCTGAAAGTGGGGAGAGCTACCCAACCTCTAGGGAGTTCTCGTCACTAAGGCGGAAAAACCGGGAGAGACTGTCAGCATTGGCGTGGTCAGCTCCGGGCCGATGTTCCACCCTAAAGTCCATCCCAGGGAGGGAAATGGACCACCTTAGCAACTTGGGATTTTCGCCTCTCATTTGCATGAAGGGGTCGGTGGTCGGTTTGAACTAGGAAGTGAGAGCCAAAAAGGTATGGCCTCAACTTCTTCAAAGCCCAGACCACAGCGAAGGCTTCTCGCTCGATGGTACTCCATTGCCGTTCCCGCGGGAGGAGTCTTCTGGAGATGAAGGCCACAGGTTTGTCTTGGCCATCATCGTTGAGTTACGACAGCACGGCGCCTACGCCATGCTCTGAGGCATCTGTCTGCACGATGAATTCTTTTTGGAAGTCCGGAGTGGCCAGCACCGGAGCGGTGCACATCGCGCGCTTCAGTGTTTCAAATGCCTCCTGGCAAGCAGCCGTCCAGATGACCCAACGTGGCTGCTTTTTGGACGTCAACTCTTTCAAGGGGGCCACGATTGTGCCATATCCCTTGACGAATCTGCGGTAATAGCCAGTGAGGCCGAGGAAAGCTCGGACCTCAGTCTGAGTTTTGGGGGGGCTCCCAGGCCATGATGGTCTCAATTTTGGCCAGGAGGGGTTGCACCTTACCTCCGCCCACCAAGTGTCCCAGGTACACGACAGAGCCCTGTCCAATCTGGCACTTGCTAGCTTTGATGGTCAAGCCAGCCCGTTGTAACGCCCGCAGCACCTCCTGGAGATGCTGCAGATGATCCTCCCAGGGGCTACTGAAGACAGCTATGTCATCCAGATAAGCTGCTGAGAAGGACTCCAGGTCAGATAACACCTGGTTCACCAACCGCTGGAAGGTGGCCGGAGCATTCTTGAGCCCGAAGGGCATCACTCGAAATTGGAAGTGGCCCTCGGGGGTGGAGAACGCTGTCTTCTCCTTCGCTCCATCGGCCATGGCAATCTGCCAGTACCCTGATGTCAAGTCGATGGTGCTGAGGTACTTGGCTGCTCCCAGCCGGTCAATCAGCTCGTCCGCCCGTGGTATCGGGTGAGCATTCTTCTTGGTGACGGAATTCAACCCCCGATAATCCACACAGAACCGAAGTTCTGGTGTGGTGTCCGGTGGAGCTGCTTTCGGAACCAGCACAACCGGACTAGCCCACGGGCTGCTGGAGGGTTCGATCACACCCAACTCCAGCATCTTGGTCACCTCACCCTGGATGCTGTTCTTTACTTTATCGGACAGCCGATAAGACTTGGTTTTCACTGGCGGACTGTCCCCTGTGTCCACATCATGGGTACACAGATGTGTAATTCCAGGCGTGAGGGAGAACAATGAGGCGTGCTGCGCCAAAACCTGGTGGCAGTCCCTCTGTTGTTCTGGGGTCAAGGATGGGGAGAGGACAACTCCCTCCACTGAACCATCCTTCTCCTCGGCCGCTAGAAGGTCAGGAAGAGGCTCACTTTCCTCCTCCTCGCTCCCATCCGTCACCATGAGGAGAGCAAGCTCCGATCGCTCATGATGAGGCTTCAGGAGGTTGACGTGGAGCACCCGGTGGGTTGCCGGGGGATCTTCAAGTCCACGACGTAGGTAGTCTGGCCTCTACGCTCCACAATCTCGTACGGACCAGTCCACCGGTCCTGGAGGGCACTAAGCTCCCCAGGCTCCATGACCCACACCTTTTGTCCAGCGTCCAACTCCACCGTCCGAGCGTTGTGGTCATACCACTCCTACATGACGGATTGGCTAGCCTCCAGATTGTCTGAGGCTTCCTTCCACAGCTTGCCCATCTGACTGCGGAATGCCAGCATGTAGCTGACAACATCACGGGGAAGTTTCTTTGAAGTCTTCTCCCAACCCTCCTTGACCAGGCTGACGGGTCCCCTAACGGGATGGCCATAGAGCAATTCGAAGGGGGTGAACCCAACTCCCTTCTGGGGTACCTCGTGGTACGAGAACAGCAAGCAAGGGAGGAGGATGTCCCATTTCCGCCGCAGGTCTTCTGGCAGACTCCGGATCATCCCCTTCAAGGTCTTGTTGAAGCGCTCTACGAGCCCGTTAGTCTGCGGGTGGTAAGGAGTGGAGAACCGATAGGTCACTCCGCACTCCTTCCACATGGCCTGCATGTAGGCCGACATGAAATTCGTGCCCCTGTCCGACACCACGACCTTGGGGAATCCCACTTGGGTAAATATCCCCATCAGGGCCCGCTCCACCACAGGTGCAGTAACGGTCCTCAGAGGGATGGCCTCCGGGTACCGAGTGGCGTGGTCCACCAACACCAGAATAAACCGATGTCCCGCCGAGGTCGGAGGGTCCAATGGCCCAACGATGTCAATACCGACCCGCTCAAAAGGGGTCCGGACCACCGGGAGGGGTTCCAATGGGGCCTTCAATTTGGTCCCAGTCTTACCACTGGCCTGGCAAGTCTTGCAGGTCTTTCAATAGGTGTCAGAGGCAACTCTCATCCTAGGCCAATAAAAATGTGGGACTAGCCTCGCAATGGTCTTGTCCTGGCCCAGGTGTCCGGCTAGAGGTATCTCATGCGCCAGTTCCATCAAAAAGGCCCGGTAGCACTGGTGGACCACTAAGGCCCTCGAGGACCCATGCACATAAACCCTTGGCTCACTGTACAGGAGGCCATCCTCCCAATATTTTCTCCACCCTAAGCGTGGAAGGGTATACTCAGACATGAGTCCCTTGCTCATTGCACCATCAGGATTCAAGCAAGCCGGGCCGAAGACGGCTGTAATGCCAGAAACCGGTCCCCGGAAGCTTGTTTCCTTCCCAGTGTAAGAATTGGCTTTTGTAGTTTGGTTTGCCCTGTTCCCATCATGCACTGGGACAGGAACAGACTAATTTGCATGCAGCCAGGTTCTGAAACTGGGATGGTGCAATGAGCTAAAAAACGGTGTTGGATCTAGCCCTGATCTCTTGACTGGGTGAGAGTATTCTGCTTAATTCAGAGACTCTGTCCCTCACCACCCCTTTTTGTAAATTATTTTGTCCACCCTAAGCGTGGAAGGGTATACTCAGACATGAGTCCCTTGCTCATTGCACCATCAGGATTCAAGCAAGCCGGGCCGAAGACGGCTGTAATGCCAGAAACCGGTCCCCGGAAGCTTGTTTCCTTCCCAGTGTAAGAATTGGCTTTTGTAGTTTGGTTTGCCCTGTTCCCATCATGCACTGGGGCAGGAACAGACTAATTTGCATACAGCCAGGTTCTGAAACTGGGATGGTGCAATGAGCTAAAAAACGGTGTTGGATCTAGCCCTGATCTCTTGACTGGGTGAGAGTATTCTGCTTAATTCAGAGACTCTGTCCCTCACCACCCCTTGTTGTAAATTATTTTGTCCACCCTAAGCGTGGAAGGGTATACTCAGACATGAGTCCCTTGCTCATTACACCATCAGGATTCAAGCAAGCCGGGCCGAAGACGGCTGTAATGCCAGAAACCGGTCCCCGGAAGCTTGTTTCCTTCCCAGTGTAAGAATTGGCTTTTGTAGTTTGGTTTGCCCTGTTCCCATCATGCACTGGGACAGGAACAGACTAATTTGCATACAGCCAGGTTCTGAAACTGGGATGGTGCAATGAGCTAAAAAACGGTGTTGGATCTAGCCCTGATCTCTTGACTGGGTGAGAGTATTCTGCTTAATTCAGAGACTCTGTCCCTCACCACCCCTTGTTGTAAATTATTTTGGTCTCCTTGTTCACCGCTTGGGCTTCGGCCTGTCGCCGCATGCCTTCAAGCATGGGGCACTCCTGCGCCCGACAGAAATCCTCCCGGGTAGGACCTCCTTCCACATGCCACTCGGCAAGGGTTGGCAAGTCTTCCACGGGAACGACACCTACCTCCACGGACTCCGGGGTTACCGCCGCAGGCTCCCCATTCATCACACGGGGTGTGTCCTCCACAACACTCTCCTCTGGACCGGCATTGGGTTGGGCCCTTGTTTTCAGTTCCAACCCGGGTTGAGCTTCTTGCCGGGCAGCCATGGACCGCGTGACTATGCAAGTCCACCCTGGTAATCCCAGCATCTCAGTGTGGGCCTTAAACTCCACTTCCTTCCAGGTGGTATATTCGAGGTCATTACCGAGCAGACAGTCCACGGGCAAGGCAGGGCTGATCGCAACTCTCAACGGGCCTGACACTCCTCCCCAATCAAAGGGAACTTGAGCCACGGGATAGTAGCTCATTCTACCGTCAGCCAACACGGCACACATGGTACACATCAGGAACAACCTGCTCGGGGGACACCAGCCGCCTCACTACGGTGGTCATGCTGGCTCCTGAATCCCTCAGAGCGTCCACCACCTTCACCCTCTGCTAGTACTTAGCAGTATTCGATGGTAAGGGCGTCACTGGGACCATCTCTTTATCCCCGAGTGAAACCAGGGTCAGGCCTGTCCACTCCCCTTCCCTATCTAGGGGCAGCTCCAACCCAAGCGCTACACTAGCCACCCCGGGACTCTTGCGACCAGTGGGGGCTGGGGTCGTTTGCGACACTGGGGGTCTCCCTTGTAGTGTCCGACCTCTCCGCATTCATAGCACCGGACCACTTTTGGCTGCTGACTCTTGTTAGGGTAAGTGGGTTTTGGGGAACGGTTCTGAGGTGGGGTACCTACTCCTTTCCCAAACTGTCTAGTTTGTGGGCCTCGTGAGAACTCTGTTCTTTTATCACCACCCTCTTTCTTCTGAGGGGCGCCCTGTCCGCCTTTTGGGCCATCTCCCCCGGGGCCCTTGTGTGACACCCGGGTGCTGACCCAAATATCCGCCTCCTCCGCAAGCTCACGGGGATCAGTAAGCTTGCGGTCCACCAAACGTTGGTGCAACTCCGGAAAACACTTATCCAGGAGGTGCTCTCTCAAAAAAAGGTTATACAGACCCTCAAAATCACGCACCTCACTGCCACGCACCCAACCATCCAGAGCCTTTAGGGCATACTCAAAAAAATCCACCCAATTCTGCGTGGGCAGCTTATGGCTGCCACGAAACCTTTGGCGATACCTTTCAGGGTTGAGGCCAAAATGTTTGATAAGCGCCTCCTTCATGGGGGGATACCTAAACTGGTCTGCCTTCTCCAAATACAGGAGGGAGTCCCTGACCTCCGGAGGTATATACCGGTACAAACCACCTCCCCAGTGTTTCTCAGGCACCCCATGGGCAGTCAAGGCCACTTCATACGCCTCCAACCACCTTGCAATGTCATCCCCCTTGGTGTAGCTCGCTATTACCTCCTTAGGTAACCAGAATCTGGGCTCCTGATGAGCTCCTGGTACGCTGCCACCATTAGGACTCCCTGGCACACTCAACTGCAATTCTTGCAGCTCCATTTCCTTGAGCTGCAGCTCGTGCGCCCACTTCCTTTCTTCCAATGCTAATTTTTCTCTCTCCAAAGCAAACTGCTTATCTTCCCTTTCTCTCTCTAACTCTAACTTGGCAAGCTCCCACTTCAATCGCCTCTCCTCCCTCCTGTCCTCGTACTCCTGCAGTGACACACTCTCCCTAGATACACTGCTCCCTGCCCCGGAACATCTTCCTGGCAATACATTGTCTGATATGTCAATGTTGAGTAGGCCTGGGTCTTCCTGAGTGTCCGTCTCCCCGTGTGTGACCTGTTCCCCATCCTCTTCTTCCTCTGGGTGGGCCCTTACCCATGCCCTTAAGGCGGTACGGAGCTCTTCTTTTACAGCTCTCGTCCCCACAGGCACCCCCATCCCCTGACAAAACTCCCTTAACTGCACTGCCGTGTACCTATCAAGGTCAGCCATCTGGAACTCCATTCTGTCAGGTGGGGACCTAGATAACCTGGAAGAAAGATTCTAGGACGTGGGCAACAATGCTGGTTCAACACACTTTGCTGCATGCTAGACAGTGGTGGGCAATTGGGTTTGCTTAAAGCACGATAGGTGTCCAATTAATTGCAGCACACCCTGTCCCACTGGAGGGTGTTAGGTAGCTACAGGTCCTGGATCCCACCGCTCGCCACCAATGTAAGAACTGGGACCACCAGTTCTCCGGGGGTAGCATGGCTCGAGCAGGAAGGCAGCCAGGGGCTTACGTGTAAAGCAGCTACTTAACACACTCATCCAATGAGATACACAGTGGGCGCAATAATGGAGACCACACCAGTAGTTGTATTTGCAAAATCAAGATCTTTTATACAGGCTTTCAATTAGAGCAATGCATTGGTAAATCATTAGCATTTCCGGTAAGCATTTCATTAAGCAGTTGCAGTAAGACTTATCATTAAAACAATAACCAGCTTATTTAAGCCGTGAAACATCAAATAACACTGCCTGTCGCAGCCTACTCTTCAGCAGGCAAAGAGGGTACCTTCATAACCTGAAGGATCCTACAAGAAGCGATTATAGCATTGCATTAAAGTAACACATTAAACCTGTAGTAACCAACCACAAGCCTTTCTTCTCGTGAATACAGATCGTTTTGCGACCCAGAATCAGATCATCAGAATACCATTAAAATGAATCAATAAGCATCACAGTTTGATCTCCACAGGAACTGTAGAAGCCCACCCCTGCAAGAAATTCAGTACAATGAAAGAGGTCATCCCCTCATGGCAGGCATTAAAACATTTCATTAAACATGAGCTTATAGGCCACTTAAGTTGGGCACTACACCACCAACTACTAACGTGGATAGTCTGAGGTTGATCTAGTAACCCACAGTTCAGTGGGCAAAACAATGCAGGAGGGCAAGAGGCGATCCTTAAGCCTCCTAAACACTCGAGGCACAATTGGTGGGGGGCCAACGGGGCCCAGTCTTAATTCACCCCGGGGGAGCGGCGACCTCGGGCCTCCTAGGGCCTACCGCCCTCCTCCCTGGGGGTTACCTGGTGCTCTTCGGCCCTCCGGGCCCTTGCGATGGTGTCGGGGAGCTGAGGGGAGGAGCCCGGCCCTCCCGTGAGCCTCGCTCGGCCAGCGCCGATAGCAGGAGCAGTTGCGGGGGTCTGGTGCCGGCAGATGGTTATGCGCGGCTCGCGGGGCACAGCAGAGGGGGCTCCTCAGGCACTCCGCCTCCTCCGCGGCGATCTGGTGCTTCTCCGGGTGCCGGGCCTCGGGAGAAGGGGCTGGTTTTGGGCAGCCAATAGCTGCGCGGCTTGGGCGCGGCCGATGGCGCGGCGGCGCTCCCGCTCACGAGACAGGGCCCAGGCAGGCTTCGGGCCCAGTACGGCCTGACGAACTGGATGTGGCGGCCCTCTCCTTATTTATTTATTTTATTTATTTTATTGCATTTCTATGGCGCAACAGCTACCCTGAGGGTTTCCCGGCGCCCTGGATCAGCATTTCAAGAAGACGTCTTGCAGTCACATTATAGGTCGAATAACCAAGCTTTCACTCCCTTGCGGAATCGAAGGTAACAGGGTTCCAGTCTTAGATGTATAGGAAGAGAGTTCCATAGTGCCGGTGCTTGGTAAGAGAAAGAGCGCCCTCCTTGTCGAGCTCTGTTTACCCTGGGTACGATGAATTTAGCTTGCCCTGCTGAGCGTAGATTTCGCGAGGGAAGGTAGTTTTTAACCATATTGCATAGATATTTCGGGGCTATACCTGCATTTATTCTGTGCATATAGCACAAAGCTTTAAACTTTACTCTGCTGGAGATCCTCAACCAGTGTAGGTTTTTAAGATGATCGGTCATACTTGTTCTCCCTGGGAGATTAAGGAGCATTCTTGCTGCAGAGTTTTGTACCACCTGTATTTGGTTCAATGTTCTGTTCGTGGTACCCAGGAACAGGACATTGCCGTAATCCAAACGCGACATTATTAGTGCTTGGATGACATTCCTTTGTGCCCCCTCCGGTAATTGCCATAGAATTTTTCTAAGCCATTTGAGAATAAGAAGGCATGTAGAGGCAGTTTTGGCTATGTGTATTTGCATGGTCAAGTTGTCATCTATGATTATCCCTAGATTCCTTACATGCTGTACTGCAGTTGGGGGGGTCACCCATCTCATCAGGCCAGTGTGTTGGGTTCCATATATTCTTTTGATTGCCAAATATCAGTAATTCGGTTTTATCTCCGTTCATTTTTAGTTTGTTCGTCTGGAGCCAGGTGGCCATTTTAAGTAGACCAGCACGGAGGGAGAAACAGTGCCTTTGTCTGGGGTGGAAAGGCCCTTATTGCAGCCATAAAAGAGGGGTCAGATAAGGCCAAAGTGCGTGACCTGAGGAACCTCCATAAATCAGTGCTGGTGGCTGCAAGGACCGAGTGGGATTGGAAGTACTGGCAGGACCTCTATGATGCCCTCAAATCCAGGGATCCCCGGCAGTTTTGGGCACTTGTAAATAATGGGTCAGGGAATCTTAGTAAAGCGATTGAGCCTAACATAGCCCCTGCGGTATGGGAGTCCCATTTTGGGGCTCTCTACCTAGATACCAGTTCCTGCCCGGCCGTGGAGATGCAACTGGGTACTGAGGAGCCCGGAATGGAATTATCCCTGGGGGAAGTGGAGCTTGCCATAGAACGTCTAGCAGTAGGGAAGGCGCCAGGCCTGGATAGGCTACCCGGGGATCTATTCAGGCATCACCCGGATATCTGGGGTCCATACCTTCTTGTTCTATTTAATGCCATTCTTGGAGGTATGGCGATCCCTGGGTCGTGGTTGGGGGCAGAGATTGTGCCCATCCACAAGAAGGGCTCTACTCTGCTCCCTTCCAATTACAGGCCTATAAGCCTCATAGATGTGCCCCAAAAGATCTTTGCGCGCCTCATTTTGGACCATCTCCTAGACTGGGTCGAGGCCAATGACATCTTGAGCCCTTTACAGGCTGGCTTCAGAAAGAACACGTCGACCATGGATCAAATCTTTCGCCTCCTTCTTCTGTACTGGAAGACGGTTACGTTAGAGGGAGGCCGACTGTACATGGTCTTCGTGGATCTGAGGTCAGCCTTTGACCTCGTCCCGAGGGGGAAGTTATGGGAGGTTCTGCAGAAGCTAGGAGTCCCCCCCCACCTCCTTAGAATCATCATTAGACTGCATGATAACAACTTTGCGGTAGTAAGGTGTGGGAGGGATGGCAAGCCCTCGGGCAAATTCCCGGTCCGCCGAGGTGTCAGACAGGGCTGTGTTCTGGCTCCGACACTGTTCTGTCTGTACATCAACAGCGTCATTCAACACCTTGACGCTGTCGGGGACAATGATGCCCCGGTTTTGGCAGGAAGGAGGGTCCCGGCAATTATGTTTGCCGATGATACCCTCCTTCTTTCCAAATCCCCTATGGGGATTCAGAGTATCGTGGATGGTTTTGGTCACTTTTGTAGACAACACGGGTTGGAGGTGAACACGGAAAAAACTAAGTTCATGATCTTCAACCCTCCGACCAAGACCAGACCCAACCCAAAACTCGAGGGAACCAGTCTGGAAAGGGTTTCTACCTTTACATACCTGGGGGTCTCACTTCAAGAAAATCTGACTTGGGATTCCCAGGTGGCGAGATCTAGGCTGAAACTCTCCCAGCTTTCGGGCGCACTCCTGAGGGTATCTAATAAGTCCACCTTCAAGCCTGTCAGCCCGGCCTTAGAAATGTACAGGACTCAGGCGAAGGCGGCTGCCTTGTATGGCAGTGAGCTGTGGGGCCATAAAGCTGGGAAGGTCATGGCAGGGGTGGAAAATTGTTTCCTTAGACGTCTTCTTGCTCTTCCGCAGGGTACACCACTCCTCCCCCTAAGACTTGACCTGGGTCTCCCGTCAATCGCAGAGGATTTGCGGTCGAAACCGGTGAAGTATTGGCATCGGCTATGGTCCACTGAGGAGTTGCACCACTATAGGCAGGACCTCATACATGTCTTGAGGCTGGACGTAAATGGTAAGATCCCTTGGCTGGCACTTATCAAATCGGAATGTTCCAGCTTGAACTTGCCAGACCTATGGGATGACCCAGCTCAGGGATGTAGAAGGATTCCGCGCAAAACCCTGGCACAGCTCTACAAGAACAAAACCCTTGCTGATATGGACAGTGCATATGATAGTGGCACCCTGACAGGATGTTTTATTGTTTCCAAAAATTCTTATGTTTTTGAACCTTTTATGGATTTTATCTACCCTCTTTTGGCGAGGAAACTGTTCCTGCAATGGAGGTTTGGTACGCTCCCTACTAAAGTTTTTACCCATAAGTGGTCGCTAGGGGGCGACAAGCTCTGCCCATGCTGTAAAGTTAAGGAAGAAGATGACTTGCACATAATGTTTTGTTGCCATGTCTACGGGAGTCCGAGGAGGCGCTGGTTAGCCCCTCTTTGTCGGAATCTGGGCTTCAGTAACTACTTACAAGCCTACAGGGTGCTGAAAACTAATACCCTGGGCCACATTGTGTTTGCGGTTTCCAAATTCCTAATGGCAGCATGGATAATAAGAAAGAAGATGTCTGTTTAATCTATTTTACCACGCTTCTCTAAACACTGCAGGTCCAGTTGGTTTTTATTGTATATATTGTCTTTTATCTGTATGTATTTTTATTGCTTCTTTTATGGCCCATGAGGCCGAAATAAAGAATTTTTGGATTGGAAAGGGAGAACACTAATTGCGTATCATCAGCATAGGAATATATAATAAGTCCCATTTCTTCCGCAATTTTAACTAAAGGGGTGACGTATATGTTGAACAGTAGTGGGCTTAATATAGAGCCCTGAGGTACGCCATAGGGAGATGAGTGTATCTCTGATCGATTGTTTTTAGAGAAGACCTGATATGTTCGTTGTCGAATAAATTGTTCCAGCCATTTCAGTGCCATCCCTTTTATTCCAATGTCTTCTATTCGTTTGATTAGTATGTCATGGCAGATGGTGTCGAAAGCGGCACTCAAATCCAAAAGGATGAGTGCCGTCGTGCCTCCTCTATCTAGTTCTTGGCGAATGATTTCTGTTACCCCAAGTAGGGTAGACTCTGTAGAGTGTCCTATCCTGAAACCAGATTGGGAGGGATGTAACAAATCATTCTTCTTAATAAAATCTGTAAGTTGCCTATTGACGTGTTTCTCTATGATCTTGGACAGTATTGGTAGTAGGGACACCGGGCGGAAATTGGAGAACACCTCTGGATCACTGTTGACCTTTTTTAGTAGTGGGACCACCATCGCGTGTTTCCATTCTTTCGGTAGTACCGCTTCTTGTAAGGAAGCATTTAACAGAGCTCTGAGTACCTCATGTGTGGGTGTATCCAGCTGTTTAAGGACATGTGCAGGCAGGGGGTCTAAGGGTGAGCCTGATTTGATACTGTTTAGGGTGGTTTTGAATGTCTGGGTATCTATTGGATTCCATGTTTTAATTTCTTGTCTAGCAGGGGTGCTTTGCTGATCTTCTGTGAGGGTTGTAGAGGGGAGCTTTCCTCTAACCTCCTTGTTTGGTGAGAAGTTAGCATAAATTGTATTTATTTTCTCATGGAAGAAGGTAGCTATTTTATTACATTGGGTGGAAGATAGAGTGGGCGGTTCCGGTATCGCTGCCTCTCCTGCTAAGTTCTTTAAGACCTTGAATAGCATCCCTGGCTGGCTCTGGGCTTCTAAAATTTTATTTTTAGTGAAATTTCCCCTAGCTATTTTACATGATAGATGATAAGCCTTGAGTGCTAGCTTATACTTTTCTTTGTTGTCCGGCTTATAATCTTTCCTCCAGTCCCTTTCTAGTCTCTTGCATAAGCTTTTTTCTTTTTTTAGTGTGTCTGAGAACCAGGGTGCTGGGGTGCAACAAGATTTTTGTTTGCTTTTAGTTGGAAGGACAACCGTCAATGCCGCGTCTGCTAGCCAGTTATTAATTTCAGTCTGGTCTTTCGTTGTAATGTCCTCTATTTCACAGCCATGGTAGGACTTGGATAGCTGTGCCTCTAGGTCAGGGATGCTCAGTTTCCTCCAGTTTCTGACCCACATATCTGTCTTGTGTTGGTTTCTGTGCGCTGGGGCCCAGATGGTGAATTTGCTCAAGAAATGGTCGGACCACACAATGGGCACTGTTGAGTCCCATTTGATACGATCAAAGTTGGCGAATATGGGGTCTAATAGATGGCCTGCTTGGTGGGAAGGGCCAGAGTTCCTCAAGTGGATATTTAGTGCTTCCAAGTCTGATATAAGATTTGCAGTAATTGGGCATTTAAGATTTTCTAAGTGTAGGTTTAGGTCTCCCAATATGGTGAACATAGAAGCTTCCAGTACCATAGGGGCTATGTAATCAGGAAGAGCCGCCGCCCATTCCCTAGCCGTACCGGGAGGGCGGTATATCAGCAATCCGGTAAGTGTAGTTTGGGGCGTCAGTGTCAGCTTAAATAATCCTGCTTCACAATTACCTAGCTTTGCGTCTGTCCAATAACATTTGTACATATTTTTAAAAATAATGCAAATGCCTCCTCCTCCTTGGTTACTCCGATCTTTCCTCACGATCGAGTAGTTAGGAGGGAGGGCAGATGCTATATCTGGGCCGGAACTTTCTGTTAGCCATGTCTCCGTGAGGAACAGCGCGTCAGGCTTCTGATCCTCTAGCAGATTATAGATATAGTTTTTATGTTTAGCCAATGATCTGCAGTTAGTTGTTAGAAATGAGAATGAGAGACGAGCCTCTTGGTTGTTAAGTAGGCATTCAGGAGAAGATGTAAAGACCCCTGAGACTCCGGTGATTCCTAATCGTGCATGTGAGAATGAGAACTCACAGTGGGGACAATTACTCATAGGGTTGTCAGGATGGAGTATATTGCAGACATCATCTGATTTTGGTCTGAGAGCTTTTAATGTATCCCTTGAGTATTGGATATTTTTCCTGATTTGGGCAGGGGTTATGGCCCCTGGTCCCGGCCTGGCGCGGACGGGCGCAGACGGGCTTGCCTTTGGCGCACCTTCGGCGCGCCGCCGGCGCGCCCGCTGCGCGTTGAGCCCATGTCCGTCTGAAGTAGTGTTTCCCCAGGGTGACTCCCGACCTCTGACCCTTCCCTGCCCCGCCTTCACTCCCTCCACGTCAAGCGGGACGAACCCGTGGTGGCACCGGGGGCCGCCGAGGGGGTCAAAGATGGCGCTGAACACAGCGCGGAGGGTGGTCTCCGGCCTATCGAGGATTCCAGCGGCCCTGTCCTGGCATACGGGGGCCGCCGAGGGGGGATACACGCTCCCTCTGAGGAGATTCCTCGACGCCTCAAGAGGGCACGGACGGCTCCGGGCCGTGGCGGTGAGTTGGCCTGGTAATTAGCGCTTCAGGGCACAGCGCGGTGACGGCGGGCAGCGCCAGGCTATCACAGCGCTCGGGGACAGCAGATGAGCGCTTGGGGGCAAATGCAGCGCCTCGCAGGCAGGATGATTCCTGAGGGGAAAAGCGCCTTGGGATACCAGTGCCTCACAGGGGACTTCAGCGCTAGAGTCAAGAGGGCAAAGTTAGCTCAGGGCAGGCAGTCTCTGACACAGCGCTGGGTAAGGGAACAGATTACAGCGTTTTTCAAGTTAGTCAGCAAGTACTGCAGGCAGGATGGGAGCAAATTATAGCGCTCGTCACACAGTTCAGTCAGGGGGAGACAGGTAGGCCCAGTTAAAGGCAGGGGATGCGCAGGGCAACACAGTCCAGTACCTGGTCGCTCCCCCAGCAGTCTCTGGTCACAGGAAAGCAGTCTTCTTGGCGCTTGGATGGTTCTGCGCCCTTAGTTGCTTGTTTCTTGAAGTTGAAGAGGGGGGGGGGGGGTTGAGTTGAAGGCTTGAAGAGTTTCTCCTCAGTCACTGCAGATGGGCCCTGGGGTTCCCTACCACTGGGCCAGATCAGGGGGCAAGCTTAGGACACCTCACCCAGCTTAAGAGGCAGCACCTAAATCCTGTCACTCCCAGTAGCATAGGTTCCTAACTAGGCCCTCCCGCCTAAAACTCCTGCGTGGGTTCCCCAGGTCAGTGATGCCCCAACTGACTAGAAAAAGTTCCCTCCCTTGCTTATATATGCCCTGGTCAGGTGACCACTCTCTAAGGCGGGAAAAGTCAGGTCCGCCTTCCTTCTGGAAGGTTCCAGGAGCTTCCCCACTCTAACTATGGACAGGGGCTGGGTGGCTGGTGTTGCAACATTGTATGGGGACCCAGCCTGCTCCTGGCAACTAGGGTGCTACACTAAAAGACCACGCTGCAGTAGCAGGGGCCAGTGGCAGCCATGTTGGAAGTAAAGAGCACCTGCACCCTTACACAGATTAGCTATGAAAAGGTGTCCGAAGACCTAAGGGCCAACAAAAAGTAGGTGGGAAAAATGAGGCAAGGGCAAAAAAATCACAGGGAAAGACCACCCTAGGGCTGACAGGTCTGACAACCAGTAGTTTTCGAAGTGGACGAGGCCAGGTATGGCAAGTAAGTTCAGGTCTAGACCTGCATCAGCTACTCAGCGACCGACGTCGTCTCTTCCTCGTCAACTACCTAGGTCCGCTTCAGCTACGATGGGTGATCGCAGACGCTCCATGTCGAAGACACACCACCGACATGGGCGGTCAACGCCGAGGACACCTCAAAAGTCGAAGACTCTGTTGTTGAAGACTCCTCTGATGTCAAGTTTTGCTCAGTGCTCGGCTGCACCATCACCGATGGCAGGGCGAGTTCGATCGCCGCTGAGGACGTCGCCATCGAGAAGAATGGCGTTGAGACCTCTGTCCTTCCACACGTGTCCACCAGCTAGGAGGCAGAGAACGACTCAATCACCAGTACCGGCATCGAGAGAGCATTCACGTCTAGGGAAATTCAAGAGGTAGAGCCTCAGGGTCCAACGTCTAAACGGTCTACGTTGAGGAGCGCTTCATCCTTCCTGGGCCTGGAAATTGTTCAAATTACGCAAGCAGGCTCCCCGGCTCGAGAGCAGCATACACCTCCAATCAACCTATCTCCAGAAAGCTGAGGAGTGTGAAGGAGTAGAGAGTGCCAAGACATAGTGCAGGGGCTGACTATTCTCAAATACATTCTCCCTCTTGTACTCCTGATAAACAAGTGCACCCACCGACACCAGCCATAATGTCCCCTCAGAGATCTCAAAGACCGCAATCTCCAGCTACAAGGAGATGTCAAACACGGTTGCCTCTTAGGCGCTCCCAGTCTAGATCTCGACAGTCTTATTTATTAAGAACTCAGAAGCACAGTCACAGGTCTCCATCATGGTCTACTAACTCATTCAGATCTTCAGTGGCAGACTATGCTCCTACCTTGATGTCCACTCCTCCCACCAGAGTATCACCAGTGGATGACATCATAACGTTCAACAAGATCCTTTGTAGGGGGACTGTGAAACCCAACATTGAGATGCCTTCCACGACTCCCTCTGCTTCTGTCATAAAATCGAAACCCTCCATCAAAGGTCGTCCAAACCTCAACTCCCTTTGGTTCCTGGCCTGCTAGAACCAGCACGTCATACCTTTCTCACTCCTGCGTCAATTGGAGCACCACTACCACGCATAATTAAGAAGTACAGAGCCCCAGAACAGGATCCACTGTTCCTGAGGCCCGACCCTCAACCGGACTCTGTCATAGTGTCAGCAGCCAGGAAAGCGCACACAGGGACTTCTTCCTCTGCAGTCCCTCCTGCTAGAGACAGCAAATCCATGGACTCTATTGGGAAGAGAATGTGTAACACCTTGGCCTCTTACATGAAAGTTGCTAGCTCTTACTCACTCTTAGGACGATATGACCATTCATTATGGGATCTCACTCTCAAGGTTTTCTGACAAATTACTGAAAGAAGATCAACAGGATTTTCAAGAGATCCTGCATGAAGGAGGGCTCGTAGCGAACCAGATCATAAGTGCAGCAGCTGATTAATCCAATCTGGCAAGCTCATGTCTATTCGCATGGCATCTGTGCTAAGTGATCCCCCTGGCTGAGACTCACAGGCCTAAAACCGGAGGCCCAACACAGAATTCTCAACCTTCTTTTCAACAGAACTTGTCTTTTTGGATCTCATGCAGACGACGAGATGTCCAGAATGAAGTCAGAACTTGACACCTTGATGGCAGTAGGTCTGGAAAAAAGGAAGGACTTAGGACGTCGATATAGTCCTTAAGATTGCCGCCAATACCAAAAGATGGTTCAAACCCCTCACTGGTCATTGCAGCAACATCTTGCTAGATCGCACTATTACCAGCGCCGACCTGGACGAGGGGCCTCCAGCCAAACAACCCCTTCGGCTAAACCGAATCTGAAACAATGAGTGCTTGCGTCCCACAACTCTGTTAGCCAATTCGGGGGGGGGGGGGGTATATTGTTTTAATTGGACGAGTGGCACAAAATAATAAAGGACAATTTGGTGATCAATATTGTAGGGAATGGGTACTCAATCAGATTCAAATCCCCACCACCTGTCATACCCCCTAGGAGATCTTCAGTACATCAGCTAAATCTAGAGCGGAGGTCTTCATCTTGTTACACAAACACACCATAGAAAAAAAATCCCTAGCTACAGCATCGATAGGGGACCTATACGTAATCTCAGTCTCTTTAACAAAATTGTTCTCAAGAAAAGATTCAGGATGTTGGCACTACACCAAATTGTTTCACAAATCCATCAAGGAGACTGGATGTGCTCCATGGACCTTCAGAACGCTTATTTTCAGATCCCAATTTTCTGAAAGCACTGGAAATGTTTACAATTCAATGTAGTCAGAGCACTTCCAGTACAAAGTCCTCCCTTAGGGACTCAAAACAGACCCGCACCTTTTCAAAATGCATGGCGGTTGTAGCGGCTTTCCTGCGAAAGACTGGCTGCTCAAGAGTGCCTCTCTGTCTTTTGCAAGAACATCTGCTATACTGCATTCAAATCAGTTGGGTCTGTGTGTCAACTACAAGAAGTCTATTCACAATCCAACTCATAGAATCCACCACTTGGGTGCGACCCTATTCTCCGCAAACTCAAGCGCATGTCCTTTGGAGGAGAGACTATCCTCACTTCTCCACAAATTATGCACTCTCCTCTGCAGACTTCTTCCTACGGCCAGACAGGTATCCTCTCTGCCGGGCTTGACGGTGTCTTGCATATTCATTGTCCCCAATGCCAGGATACAGATGAGACCGTTACAACAGGCATTAGAGGATCAGTGGTCTCAAGTCTCCAACCGCTGAGAGGATACCATAACTCTTCCACACGCAGTCAAAGTATTACTAAGATAGTAGATGCAGAGTCCTCATTTGTTGAAAGGAGACCCGTTCCACCAGGAACTCCCCAAACAAAAACTTGTCACAGATGAGTCCCTCCAAGGCTGGGGAGCTCACATGGGACCTCTTCAGATTCAAGGAATGTGGTCAGAAAATGAGAAAACCTACCACATCAACATGTTGGAATTAACAACTGTACATCTGGTGCTCAAAGCGTTCTTTCCCTTTATAAAGTCACGTTCCCTGTTGACTCAGACGAACAATACCACAATTATGTACTATCTGAACAAACAGAGAGGGACCCGATCCAGACCCCTATCTCTGGAGACTCAAGTGATTTGGCAATGGCTACAGGTGAGGAACCTGTCTATATCAGCACTTCACCTCCCAGGTGCCATTAACGTGAATCTGGACGGTCTAAGCCGCAACTTCGTCGAAGCATACAACTGGGTGGTAAAAGACAAGGTTACACACTACATTTTTCGAAGATGGGGTTACCCAGACATTAATCTATTTGTGGATGTGGCAGACACAAAATGCCACGCCTTTGCATCCAGGCACCTTGAACCAGGTTCCAGAGGGAATGCACTTTTTATCGATTGATCTGAGAAATTACTCAAAGCTTTTCCACCAGTCCCTCTCATACCACTGGTGACCAACAAACTCTACAGATCCAAGACCAAGATGATCCTGATTGCGCCAGAGTGGCCTCGCCAATGGCGGTATCCGGACGTTCTACATCTTTCCAAGATGCCACACAGGAGATTGCTATGCCATCCAGTTCTGTTAACCAAGTTCGGAGGTGAGGTCTTTCATCCCAACCTCCCATCACTGAGATTGACAGTATGGCTCCTGAGTTCCTCCAATATGGTCATCTAGGCCTCTCTCAGGACTGTATGCAGATTTTGAAGGAAGCAAGAAGTCCTTCTACAAGGAAATCGTACCCTTTCAAATGGAAGTGTTTCTATCTGTGGTGTACAGCCAAGGAACATAATCCCATTCTTGGCCAAGAACAGGGTATTCTCTCATACCTTTTGTACTTGGCTAAAGCAGGTTTAAAGTTTTCTTCTATTAAAGTACATCTGGCGGAAATTACAGCTTATAGAAAGTCACCTACTCAGGCTACTTTCTTTCAAATGCCAGTTGTTAAAGACATCCTTGAAGGGCTAAGAAGGGTCTACCCACCAATTTGATCACCTTCCCCTCCCTGAGAACTTAATGTAGTCCTTTCTAAATTAATGGGTCCCCCTTTGAACCCATTCACAAAGCCTCTCTGCACCACCTATCTTGGAAGACAGGCTGCCTGGTGGCAATTACCTCTGCTCGCAGGGTGAGCAAGATTCAGGCCCTATTTTCTACAGAGTCTTATCTCGTTTTTAATGCTAACAGAGTGGCAAGAACACACCAGAGTTTCCTTTGTAAGGTGATCTCTGATTTTCATATCAACTAGTCAATTGCTCTACCCACATTCTTTCCAAATCCGACCATTGAGAGGGTGTTACATTCACTTGATCTAAAAAGGGTTCTACCTTGATAGAACTAAGGCATAAGAAAGTCGGACCGTCTCTTAGTGAACTATGGTCCAATGTGCACTTGTTTTCCTTCCTCTAAACTGTCCATTGCTAGATGGATAGTATCTTGTATCACTTTATCTTATCAGTTAGCTAACAAATAGCTACCTGGTAGGCCGAAGGCTCACTCCACGAGAGGTAAAGCTGCTCCTACTGGGCTTCTCAGGAATGTACCCATTCAGGATATATGTAAAGCAGGTACATGGCATTCAGTTCACACCTTTGCCCGCCATTACTGCCTAGATTCTAATACCCAGGCGGATGCTTGGTTTGGGCAAGCTTCCTTGAAGAATTTGTTTGGTAAAATGTTGTGCAGAGTGTATCTACTTTACTGGTGTTCGTCCGCAGGATTCTGGGGATGGGCTGGCTACTCTATTTAGTGCTTATGACTATTGATGAGTATCCCCTGGAAGAGAAGGATAAGTTACTTACCTGTAATCCTAGTTCTCGTCCAGGGGTATACTCATCAAAGTCATAAGCAACCCTCCCATCTCCTCTCACAAATACCAGGTTTATAACAGCACTCTCTTTGCTGATGATCACTATACAATGCAATACGCCTTTAAAAAGTTCTGACCAAACTGTCACCGTGGGGCATGATGGGAGCCTGGAGGTCCTGGTAGTCTTAAAGACACAGCACCAGTTTTTTTAATGTGTTTTCTATATACAGCCTTCTGGGCTAATCTGCCTGCTATTACCTTGCCTTTTTCCTCAAAAATAAAGGCTGTGTTTAAACAAGTTAAAATTATATTTCGCTATGTCATGGAAATGTTGCAATATGTTTTATTTTAAATGAAAAATTACAATGCAATATTGGCCTACTTTAGCCTAATTTGGTATTTAGGCTGCATATATGTGTTAATAGATATTTATGGTAGTGTGCGTACTCCTTATAAGCCCAAGTCGGTTTTCATTCCCACTATGCCAAAAGACGGACTAGACATCTTTGCTGAAAATGTCATAAAAGACCTCAAAGAACTAGTGATACAATGTAGCAAAGATTGTATACAAGCAGACCACAACCAGAGGACACAATACAATGACCTTATCCAGAAAAAAAAGGACGTCAAGATCAATGTTCCCTCTAATTATTTTCCTCTGTGTGCGGCAGTGTATGGTCTATGTGCGCTGCAACCAAGGCTGTGTGCGCCAGTAACCAGGTGCGCGTGTGGGTGCAGTGCTAAATATCACTCCAAACTTTTGCTTAAAAAAGTGAAGAGACTGTGCATTTCCTCACATACAGATCCTCGTGAACGGTGTTAATGCAGATTTGAAACTGTCCCACATAGCAATTTGAAACCTTAGCAGCTATGTTGCTGCATTTCTTTTCTTAATTGAGCTGGGTTGCGGGGTGACTGGGTGCATTTGTTCAAGTTTTCATGTTGATTTCAGTTCATGATGGGCGCTGCGATTAACATGAAAACTTTAACAAATGCTCTCTTTGAGCAGGAAAAATAAAATTAGATTAACATTATTATAATTTTACTTTTCGCAGTTTCAGGGCTGGGTTAGGGTAGGGCCGCATCAGGCTTTTGACTAACACATTTTAATGCTAATGTCCGCATCCCCGCATTAAAATGCATTAGTCACGTATTCTAGCGCCCCTCTGCCAATACTGCAATTGAGGCACACTGCCAATGAGGCAGCCCAGCATGCTAAAATTGCTTAACATATGAGAGCATGCAACTGTGCCTTCAAATTTAAAATGCTATGTGTCCGAGAGATAATATTCATGAAAAGCGCTGAGCAGGCAGGCCAGAATTTAACAGATCAATTAGCCGTGCCCCAACCAGCCTTCTTGTGAGTCTGCTCTGGGGGTACCAGTCATCACGAGGGTGATCCATGGAGCGGGTCTTGCCTGCTGTTTTCCCACAATCACACCACCCTTTTGGTGACCAGAAGCCTACACATGCTTCGAAGATTGGACACACCAGCAGGTGGTAGCTTTGTTTTTCCTTTTCACAGCCCCCAGCTGAGAAGACCCATTACTTGAGCCTCTTGCGCAGGATGTTATAAGTTTACAGCCTGCTGGGCCCATTCCTTCCTAAGCCCCTGCATCAGCCTGGATAGAGATTGTTGAAAAAACAGTCTACTTCTCAGCCCCTGCCGTGCCCTCTGAACATGTGTACTTTCCTGAACCGGAGGCACAGTATTGGTCTTGTCACTTGTTCCCGTGACTCGGTTGTCGACGGAGCGGCACACAAGTGTTTAAGTGCGACCGGCAGAGCTAGGAGTTGGCAAAAGCACTCACTGATATCTGAATAATTAATGTAAAAGCATCAAGGTAACCATGTTGTTCCTGCTTACATTTCACATGCTTTACTTAAACTTGTATTCCCTAGTGTTTGCTTTTTCCATGATTTTGTAACTTTTTTTTAGGCCGCATATTACTCTTGTCTAATGCGTAATTTGAATTGTGTCGCAGCCAGGAGTTTATAGCGGGACACAATTGGGTTGTAGCTGAAGGCAGTGCAGGTTTCTATCAATGGGGCAGTATGGTGTTCAGTGGAGGAGAGTATGTGGCACTATGGCCAGAGCTGCCGAGTTTGGAACTGGGGAACCAGGTTCAGCCTTCATGACCAATCCCCCAGACAACTCTCCTGGTTGCAACTAAAAGATCAGTTTGAGGGTCACAGTTCCAGAAAGAAAGATGGCTCACTGTGACACTGGATCCAAGTAAACCTGACTGATGAGGGGTAATACCTTGAAACCAGGCCCAGGACGCTTGTTTCTGGTCCAATGAGGACCTGGCTTAGGAGTTCAGGCTAGAATGTTCCCATGAGGGGTAAGGTCAAGATGTATTTGCATAATGCTGGGTCTAAGATGGGTGGCGTGGTGAGCAAAAGAATGATGGATTTAACCCAGATCTCTTGACTCAGGGTGAATGTTTGATTTGTTCTGCATTCCTTTCATAATTTTTGTGTCTTTTGTATGGTAAAGTCAGGCTACTGATGAGTAGCGGAAGTCTATAAGGAATGCCCATCTACAAAAGCAACCATTAGTCCTTCATCAGAAGATATCAATGCACCAATGACTAGGTCATGATGAAGAGGAAGTTATTGAAGAAGCTTGCTAATTGTACGAGGTGACTGCCATTTTATTTTTTAAAGTAATACCTACCGTGATGTTCCATAGTTGGCAGCATCAATTTCCCCTTGAAACGAGGGAAACTAAATCAACCTATGGTCTTAGACACTCAGAATCTAATGTTATTGTTCTGCACTTATCAAAACCGCATAGGTGAAAGGAAAAAAATATTCAAGTAACCAGTTAAAATACCTGGTAATTCCGTAACTCCAGTCAATAGGTCCGAATGAATAACAATAACGCAGAATCCGCAGCTGCCTGGACTGAGGGCCCCATCCAGACACAGCTATTCCGCACAGCACAGAAAACTAGCATTTTAATCCAGGTATTTCAGTTTGAAAGTTTGCTGCATTTCTTCTCATAATAGAACGCAGCTGCAGCGTGATTGTGCGCCTCAGTTAACGTATTCATGTTAATGGCAGCGCCCTTCATGGGCTGCAATTAACATGAAAACTTTAAAAAGGCACACTATTGTATTGTAATTGCATTTATATAGCGCTTACTACTCCTGCCGAGGCGTTGAAGCGCTTTTTCGGCGAGTAGCACGCTACTCCGGGACCCATAGTGGATTAATGTTGAATTATTAAAGTGAAACATGCAAGTACATTTTAAGTGGTGGTTAGGTTAGTCAGTTATTTGGATTTGGAATGATAGCAGAAGGATAGAGGAGGACAAAGGTTTGTATTTATATAGCGCTTGTTGACTCACGCTATTCTGGAAGCCTACAAAGGATTAGTGGTGAATTAATATGGTGAAACATGAAGTAAAATCAGTGGTGGATATTAGTCAGTTACTTGGAGTGAGAAGGATAGCAGAGGGATAAAAGGGGAAGAAAGATTTGCATTCATATAGCACTTTTTACCCCTGATGGGTGTTGAATCGCTTTTCTGGCGAGTAGCAAGCCACTCCGGAACCCCTAAATGATTACTGTTGAAAATTAACAGATAAGACCTTAAAAATAAAAAAGTGGAAGATCATGGATTGATTTAGCAGGATTAACGTTCATGCCAGGAAAAAACTGGTGATGTTTTGAAAAATAAGGTGTCTATACCCCTATCCTGCCAGGGACTGGTGTTCTAATAGCAAACCACACAAGGTAAATCTTTCGGTCACTGTCCTAGGTTCAGTCTGCCTCCAGGATTGCCATCACACACTGTAGGATATGCAGACAATACCTGATGCTTAAAAAAGGTGTCTGATCATTTGGTTTGCGGATATATATTGGCTGTCCTACGTGGTGGAGATAAGAGTACTTCAGAAGAGGGCCTACAGTTTGCATAGGGATATGTAGAAGTAGATATCTTTTTGAGACATACTCAAACTGGAAGATTAAAAGTGTTCCTTGCTGGGGGCTTCTCAATACAACATATCTGTAACATTTCAGACCGCAATTTTCAAAGTTAATCCACCTTTATCACACCTGTGAGTGATTTTAGTTCTATATTTTCTAGATGGAAACCATCTGATACCAATCAAAGTGGAAATATGGCGGTGAGCGCAATTTGATATGCGCAGCAGGTTGTATGCCTTGCACAGATCCATTAGAACAAATTCCATTTCATAAAATACTCCAAATTGAGAGTGGGTGCTGTACACAACTCTTCTGTCCATCCATGTTCAAGACTTCTCTAGGAGAGAAATGTTAATGAGGCGACTATGTGGCTTTACCTCTTTTGAAGGAAATCTAATAATGGAATGATTCCAGTCAGTGAAAGAGCATCCAGAAAACATACTTGTACGTGGAGCTGTCAATATTTTTCCGTCTTACTTCTGTGTTGGATGTTGAAACCTGCTTCTCGAAATAGTCTGTTCTGAACTTTGAGTGGCAGTTCTGGTCACACTTCACTGAGGGTGCATAATCTGGCCCATTCCCATTTTTGCTTGTAGGTGCAGACGGCTTCCTGCTTTTCTTATGCTCATTGGGTTCCTTTTATGGGTCACTGGCACACATTTTCTTTGAATAACTTCCAACCTCGCCAATCTTTGACTGTGAAGGCTCTGTTGCAACTTTCTGAGTTATAATGATGCCAATTTTTGCAGGCAGTTTGCAGCAGCTGAATTGCATTGCTTCTGTATATTCTGGCTAATATCAATTGCCTAGAGCGTGGCTGTACTCTGTGGGGGGCACTGGGCAAGGTCTATAAAGAATGTGTTGGGCCCATGCAGATTAGTTGACATCCCGTACCACAATAGACATCAGGTGTATTTATGAAAATGTCGATAAGTGCAAGGCAATTGAAGCGATATTCATCAAATGCTATGTATAGAAATAACATATGGGTTGTTTAAAAATACTAAAGCTCACAGCTGTCTTTTACACAGATATAGCTGTCAAGGTCCAGGGAAGGGGTGATCTCTGCCTGTGAAGTGAAGGTCAGCCTTTCACTCCCCTGCCCATCCTACCCTCTAAATCCAAACACCGCCTATGACTCCATTGCACCATTTAATAATTTGTCTGAACATTCTTTAGAGCCAGCTATTGCATTGTGTGGCTAAGCTACTCTCAACTGAATGTGGTACCAACCGACATAGTGCACTGTGTATAGGACTTCATTCCTTGGGCACATTCTGGGTGACAACGTCTAACACAACTTCAGTAGCTACGGAGATTTACAATATGCAGTCAAGCTGTGGGTGCCCCCTTCACAACAAGCCTGGCGATGCACAACAGCAGCGTTGAGCTAACAGGTATGACCTCACTGAAAGAACAGAACAGTAAAGTGGAAAAGCAACAACCAGGAAGAGGGGGCAGACAAAGCAAAATGGAATAATCGATCAATGTGCATACCAGTACACGGAGAGTGAAACTGTAAGCCAGCATCCCGAGGCATTCTGTTTCCAGAGTGTTCTATCCATGGCCATACATTCTTGCGCCACAGCCAACTACATTCAGGAAGTGTAGATGCAGAAGGTACACCTTTCAAAAATGCACAAGGGCACACCTGTGTTTGTGTGGAGTCGAAAAGGGTACATGAGAGCATATACACAGTGAACGGAACCTAAACAGAACCAAACGATGGTGGTAACATTTGAATTGCAAACCACCCTTTTATGTGGAGGCAGAGGTATTGAATATTCATAAGTGTCTGCCCCGTAGCATGCTCCAGTTACATTAAAGGATTGCAGGCGGAAACCAAAAGATGTTTCATGGCAGCCAGCGGCGTTTCCTCGCACAAGCAGACACCTACGCAGCAGAGCCCACAGACACAGTCTAGTGTCACAGCAACCCGAGAGTCTGGCTGCTCCCAGCAGAGACAGACCAGCCCTATTCAGAAAAGAAATGCAGGAAGCTTAAAAACACAGCGTGTGCTTTTAAGTGATTCTAAAAGCACACCCTGTGTTTGGTGCTGCATTGCTTTTGTTTTCTAGAGTGTGGCTGCAGGCAGATTTGTGCTTAATCGCAGCTCCTGATGGGCTCTGCAATTAACACAATAAACCCCACAGCCGCACTCTAGAAAACAAAAGACATTTAGCAAGAGGGAGCACTTGCTAAATGCAGCGGCGGCATGACTGATCTCGGGGATGTGCGCGCCACAGACACAGCAGTGCGTGCTCTGGGGGAAGGATGTGCGCAGGCGCGCGGCTTCGTGGGAACACTGGTCAAGATATTGTAGTACGGTGGTCTGATAAAGGCGGCAACGTGGTCCTATGGCCACTGGACAAGTAGAATATAGAAGCACAAAAACAACTGCAAGACAGGGAATGCTACAGTCGTATCAGCTCTACTAGCATCATTGGTATCAAAGAAAGGTTCCACAAATCACCCAAAGAATGGAGAGGTGTGGGACTGATCTCCAAGCAAGAACTTGATTTTTTTTTAAAATGACTACCCTGTGACACCTAAGTTGTATCTAATACTGAAGATCCACAAAAACGCTACAGATCCCCGGGAAGACCGATTATAGCTGCAATAGGGGGACTATTTGAAAATACATCGAGATACATTGATCATTTCCTTCAACCTTCTGTCTGTGAACTTCCCTGGTACATCAGGGACGTGGGAGATTTACTGAGAATGATTTATAACATGTCTTGGAAAGAAGTCTTTGTGTTAATGACACTTGATATTAATACGCTGTACACCAGCATAAGACTCAGATGGGTTAAATGCATTGAGTTATTTTTTGGGGAAAATACCTATTCACCTGTACCAACACACACTGATGTTACAAACGACTGAGGGGTGCCTTGACAACAGCACCTTTGTTTTTGATAAACTCTTCTATAAACAACTGCAGGGCACTGCCATGGGTACCTGCTTCACCCCCAGCTATGTGAATCTGCATATGGGCTGGTGGGAGAAGCAGGTACTCATAACAACGCAGAAAGAAGCAATGACAGAAAACATCAGACTATATGTGAGGTACATTGACAACATTTTTATAATTTGGCAGGGTTCCCAGGAAGCTGCGAGAACATTTGCAAAATAATTGAATAGTAATAACTTCAACCGATCCTTCACATGTAACACCAGTACAGAATCCATACGTTTTTTAGATCTAGAAATCTATGGAGAGAGTAATAAGATACACTCTAGGACCTATAGAAAGCCTACATCCGGTAATTCTATTCCTCACGCAAGCAGCTTCCACCGCACTAAACTCAAGGAGAGCATCCCATATGTTGAGTGTCATCGAATGAAGCGTAACTGCAGCACCGAAGCAATCTACTGACGACCTATTTCAGAGATTAGAGTCCAGAGGGTATAGCCCTGAAACTAGCTACTGCTAGGGCGAAAAGTCAAAATCCAAAAAGAGAAGATCTACTTTTTAATTCTGACAAGAGTAAGAACAAAAACACTCGTACCTCTGTAGGAACCCCGAGACTCATCACAGGCTACAATACATACTGCACAAACCTCTGCAAGATACTCCAAAAACACTGGCGAACAGTTCGCAGTGACCCAGTAATTGGCTCTACTTGCGCCAGAGCGCCTCCTATATCTTTCAGAGGAGCAAAATCGATTCGGAGAGAGCTTGTATGTAACTCACCCGCGGCTAGTAAGGGGTCAAATTGGTTGAGACCACAGAGAGGCTTCCAAAGATGCTTTAAATGTAAAGCATGTAAGCATGGTGTCAACACCAGAACAGTACAAATACCCTTTAGACATTCCCCTTATGAAATCTGAGGCAGCTACACCTGTAAAAACATTCTACAATGTACCTGTACCAAACAATATGTGGGCAGTACCAACCACCCTGTACATGTCCGTATACTACAACACCTCAGAGCCATCACCAATGATGACTCAAGCTACCCAGTCGCCTGACATACAAATTTGTGCCATGGTGTCAATGCTAAAGATCTCTCCTTCTTTGTGATTGACACCATCCCCAGGAATCTAAGAGGAGGGAAAAGACAGTTGACACTTAGGAGGTTAGACTCTAGATATATCATCTTATTTAATTCTAAAATCCCACATGGGATGAATGCAGATGAGGCACCTACTGTACATCTATAATCTGTTGCTTCTTGTCCCGCTCCAGGTCCTGCTCATTTGCTTCAGGCCCATTTCTTCACTTCACAGAGTTTACTTATTTTCACTCTTCAGTTGTTATAGTTATACACTATACATTGCAGTGGGCCTTGTGTGTCTTCTATTTCACCCCTATTAGTATGACAATATAGTATCTCTGGTAGATTCTACCCACTTGGGCGGTACCTTTCTGTCTTTTACAGCAGATCAGTCTTAGATGCAACCAGCATTATAAGGAGTCATATGTATAGATTGTGTAGCATAAATAATCCATATGTATGCATCATAGATTGTATTTACGGCACTATGTGCCTTAACAACTCACTCTCCTGGAAATCCTGTAATTGTATTAATTGTAAAAATATGATATTTGTTTGTGGAGGAATAATGCAGAAGCTGATTTTTTGGGGGGCTAAGAGGAAAATGGAAAATATTGAGTATTTCTTCTCACTATGCCTTACAGGGCCCAAGCTTACAATACTGTTTCAGTGACTAGCTTTTATAACTTTATTTGAAATCAGTTACTATAATTATCTTTATCACATTATTACTGTGCTGACATAGATTTCCTCTATAACAATTATTTTATTTAGTATGATTTCTTGCACTGTCACTTCCACTGATGTGTGTAACTTCTATGTTTATTAGCCTGAACGGTTGCTGTGTCAACCAACTCCGAATGCTCACTATATACTGATGAAATCTAATGGGGCCCGTTGTAGTGAACAAGGTGGCTCGCCGTCGAAACGTGTCTAGTCTATCACTTGGAATAAACTTACTGTGGCATATTCCTTCAGAGTCCGCGCTATATACATATATATATGTGTGTGTTTCACAGGAGTAGTCCTTAGATTTTGGTTAAACATGCGTATGTATATGCGTTCCAGGGTCCTGCTCGTGGGCGGAACTGTTCAGTGCTTATGACTTTGATGAGTATACCCTTGGAAGAGAACTAGAATTACAGGTAAGTAAGTTATCCTTTATGGTTACCCAACTCAATGGTACTGGTAGTGTGTTAATAGGTACAAAATATTTTTATACTCACCCGGTGTGGTTCTTTTTTGTGTGACAAGCTTAATGACTGATTTCAGTGGTAAATGCACCTGCTTTACACCCTCCTGGACAAGGCTTAGCTGCTCTCCACAGCTACTCCTGGAGAGCTCAGGTTTTCAGGGACCTAAACACTACCACTAAGTGTTTACTGGACTCCGTGCATGTATAGTGCCTTACCATAGGTGGACTCAAAATATTGATCCGGCCTCCTGAAGAACCGGGTTATTTAAGACCCAGCGGCGTCAGGGGACACTCCCAAAGTCTCCGAGTTCACCTGTCTTCTAAACACAGAGACACGGAATCTTCTTGGTGACGTCAAAGATCGGATTTATTGGCTGCAGGCAGTAACAGAAGTCCTAGAAGTCAACACGGTATGAGTTCTCAGGAGACTGCTTAAATTTACAAAGCAAGCCATCCTTTTTATGCAACAAATCACATTCCAGACAAATACTTTACATTTGCAAACTGTCAAATCATATGCATCCAGATCAGAGGTATCGCATGATGGTAAAACCCACTTTTCAGTTGCCCAGCCCACGATCGATCATTGGTCAAACCCAACATTCTTCATCAGACAGGTCGATCGAACCCATCATAAAACCGGGCACATACCCATCATAAACAGGTCATAAAGAAAGGAGCAGAGACAGGTGTGAGTAAGATAAGACATAGTTGTGTGCAATAAAAGGTTTATGATCTCCTGTGCCTTGATCCTCAATCTCGATCAGCTACTGGGAAAGGAACTGGCCTAACAAGTTTGGCTTCAGGCAAGAGGGTCGTTCTCTCGGGTCATTCAGAAGTCAGCTAAAGTGTACGTGTGCTAAAGACTTGTTTGGCCGAAGTCATCAGCCTATGTGAGGGCAACCACAAAATGGCTGCCGTACACAAAATGGAACCCAAGGGTTCAGAACGAATCCCTAAATACGTAGTGAATTCATCGGTGTAACGTGACGAAAACACTCATACTTGCCGTACTAACTGGTTACGGTTTGCTAATACCAAATTCGTAACGAAACCATGACCTTTCTGAAACGGGTTCAGGATTCACGGAACCTCAGACCCTCCTTTTGCCCTTACATAGGCCATTAACCTACACTCACGTCAATCTGAGTCCAGGTCTATATTCATCAGAGCATCAAGATGTTGCTGAAGCATAATCCTATTGCTTAGTACCTCTCTTGGGACAGGCCTCCTTGCACACGGAGTAGCACAGAGGCCACATATAGCAGGAGCGCACTGCACACAAAGACAGAACAGAAACAAAATCGCTAAAGCCATCCCAATGACCATCAGAATCTTCCATCCCCAGGTGGATAACAGTTCCCAGAACCATCCCATCAACGACCAATCTCCTTTATCCACGTGTATAGAGTCGGAGATCTTATGTAACTTGGAAATGGCCTGGTATACTGTCGGAGCATTGTCTGGAATGAAAACACAGCAGCTCGATTGGATCACTTTACATACCCCACCTCGATCTGCAAGTATGACATCTAACGCAACTCTGTTCTGGAGTGTCATAAGGCGATTGCGACTGGAGCTCAGCAGTCAGGTTACTAAGGGCACCAGCAGTTTCAATTACGGTGGACTCAACCACTCTCGTCAATTACCGTATGTTCCTGCTGTTAACCATCGGTCTCCAAAACGGCAGAAAACTCTTCAAGATATCTCCTAATTCTTGTCCTGCAGTATCTTGCTTACTGAAGACACCTCTGACAACTCTCGTCTTGTGGTAATCTGCCGCAGCTGTGTAGGTGGGAGGCAACAGGAACGAGACAAAACATGTGCCCGAGAAATCAGGGGGCAACCATGTGGACGCTCTATCGTAACAGACAAAATAGGTACCCTTAGCTGCTAGAAACGATGGGGAAGTCTGGGACGCAAAAACATACGTCTCAGTGCAGATACTCTTCCCTAACTGAGCTCTCGGATTCTTGCCATTACCTTGCAGACAAAGATGACCCTGATGGGGTACGATCCAAATCGGAGAGGATCTTTTCGCTCGCTGGCTCTCACTCAGACTAACTCCATATCCAGTCACGTTCCATCCAATATATGCTAGTGTCTCATCTCTCGGGATCGTCTCATAGGAGCTAAACCCTCTAATCATATCGACTATACCCTTAACTAGAGCACTATTCTTTGGATTATCCTTCACAGAACGTAGGGGGTAAACTTCACGAGCATAGATGAACATCGTTCTGTATGCCCACACAGAACCATTATAGCTGAATGGCAGGACCAGGTAAGGAATACCTTTATCAGTAGTATGAGGCATAAGGCCACACACCCAACAGTTAGTTGTGTTCACTACTAGTTGGTGTTGGTGCAGAAGCTGAACAAAGGAGTTATTAACGAATTCCAATCTTCTAATGGATTCATGTTCAGGCAGAGGATGAAAAGAATGCGAAGAAACAGTAGAAGAAGGTGTAGGTTGTGTAGTGGGTGCAAACGTCACTTGGAAAGAGAATACAATATATCCCATTAAAAACATTATTAGGCTAAGTAACATAAAAAGACATAATATTAAAAAACACTTTCCACTCATAATTCAAAACATTTTTCTCTTAAACGTTATTTCTTCAATAGGTCTCTCCATCTTGAAAAACTCCATCCTCTAACCGTGCTGTTCGCGGCTTTTGGGTGTTCCGTGCTAAGGAATGCGTCTGTCAGTCCAGGGAACGCCCTAGGACCAACCAGAACCGTCGACCTAACGTCTTCGGCTTGCACTCCAAAGACTTGACACCGCGACCTTACAGCTGAACCCGGATGGTGGTTCGAAAAACAACAATCGGTCAAAACAGTTTCTCAGATGGGAGAGCTGAATTTCAAAAATAGCAAAAAGGAACATTTTTAGTTTAGTTGTCCCATGACTCTTGGTCGCAAATTATAACGGCCTTTATCAGGCAATGTCTGGTCGCGGAATAACAGTTCAGGCTCAGTAGTGTCCAATCAAACTGACGGTGGCACAGCTTCTTGCAGAAGATCGTCGCTTTCTCGCTCAGAACTTGTCCCAATTAAACGTGCATCGTTAAAAGGCAGAAAACGAGGAACAGTGTCAGTTCCTGAGTCGGGAATACCCTCCTGGACCCACTTGTCGTACGGCAGAGGCAAAGGAACCCTCTTACAGTGTACGCCGTGGATCCAGTTCTTCTTTCCTTGCACTCGCACTGCAGATCGCGTAGATAACAGCACCAAGTAGGGACCATTCCAACAAGGCTGATCGTTCTTTGTCCGCTGAAAATTCTTTATTAGAACCCAGGTACCAGGATCGATGGCGTGTCCTTGATCTTCAGAAGCCTGAGGCAATGTATCATGAACCTGTTGGTGTAACGCACACATTTAGCTGTCAAATCGTACAGATAGTCAAGCAATACGGGTGTTCAATCTCGCTGAATTTCGTCGGCCTCGGCACTCCCCATATGTTTGCCGGGCGACCAAAAATTATTTCATAGGGACTAAGTCCCACTCGAGAATGCACAGTCATCCTAGTTGACAGGAGTGCTAATGGCAATGCATCAGGCCATATAAGACCAGAGCTCGCCTGTATCTTGGCAAGTTTTAACTTAAGAGTGCCGTTGTAGCATTCCACTAGACCAGCTGATTTTGGGTGATTTGCAGCGTGGAATTTTTGCCGGATTCCTAGCCCTTCACATACTTTCTCCATCACTCGACCCACAAATTCACTCCCATTATCACTCCACACCATTCTCGGCAAACCATACCTAGGGAAAAACTCCTTAACAAGGGCTTTAGCTGTGGACAAGGCAGTGTTATCTTTCAGGGGATATGCTTCTACCCATCTCGAAAAGCCACAAACAACTACGAGTACGTACTTCAGGTTGTTGCACATCTCCATGTGGATGAAATCTAGCTGCAAAACCTCAAACGGATACGTTGGAGGCGCAAAATGACCAGCTGGAGTTGGAGTTCCCTTACCAGGATTGTACTTCAGACAAACCATACAAGTCTTGACCACATTCTCTGCACACTTAGGAATTCCAGCATTTTGCCATACCGGAGCCAACAACTTACAAATCCCTTTCACACTGATATGAGCCATTCCATGCGCCATCGTAACCACTGCAAGCACGTACGCACCGGGTAACATCCATCGCTGATGCTCTGACAGCTCAACCCAACAACCATTCGCATCCAATTTACCCGTACTCTCTCTCCATACACTCGACTCTTTCTCTGTAGCTTCAGCTTGAATAGACTTCACGCTTTCTATCGTATCCTCACACATTCCAACATCACCAATCCATCTGACAGGGCCTGAGACATACATTCGACTCATCACATCCCTTGCCACATCTTTCGCGACTTCATCGGCAAACGCATTACCGCGACCAACGTCATCGGTAACCTTTTTGTGTGCACTGCATTTTACAATCGCAACTTGCAACGGCAAGGTAAGTGACTCTAGAAGCTCGTTCACCAACTGACCATTCTGAATCTTCGCTCCATGAGACGTGAGGAACCCACGTTCCTTCCACAAGCGTCTAAAACTATGAGCCACACCAAACGCTTACTGGCTGTCGGTATATATGGTCACTCTCTTTCCTTTCGATAACACGCACGCTCTCGTAAGTGCAATCAACTCTGCTGCTTGAGCTGAATTATGTGGGATACGTGCAGCTTCAATAATCGTATGCAAAGTCGTAACAGCATATGTCGCAGTCGTATCACCATTTGGAAGCTTGAAGCATGAACCATCCACCCATAAGGTACCATCACACTTCACAAGAGGAGTGTCCCTAAGATCTACTCTCCCTTTCGTTTCCCCTTCTGTACTGTGAAAGCAATCATGCTGTTCAGAAATGTCACTCTCTACTGAAATCGGCAACAACGTAGCTGGATTCAACGTATTGCATCTCTTTATGTGCACATGACTCGCTAAAAGTGTCAGCTCATAACCTGACAATCGAGCACTAGTTAAGTGCTGTGTCTTGGTCCTGTTTAACAACGTATCCACTGCATGTGGAACCATCACAATCAGCGCATTATTCATCACCAAACCAGCAGACTGTCGAATGGAAACAGCTGTTGCCGCTGTGGCTCTCAAACAACTCGGCAACGCTCTAGCTACCGGATCCAAGGTCGACGAGAAATACGCACACGGACGTTGCTTGTTCCCAAAAGATTGTGTCAACACTGACAACGCACATCCCTCTCTCTCGTGGACATAAAGTGTAAAGGGCTTACTGTAGTCGGGGGTACCCAACACAGGAGCCGAACACAATGCATCGCGCAATTCGGAAAAACTTTTCTGACAATCGTCAGACCACGGGAGGGGACTCGGTGTATCTTTACAAGTCAATGCCACCAGAGGTTTTGCCAGCAGAGAAAAATTTGGTATCCATTGTCTGCAATATGACGTGATACCCAAGAAAGCGCGCACTTCTCTCTGTGTAATTGGCACACTCATTTTTGCAATTGCTTGAATTCGTTCTGGGGTCAATCTTCTTCCCTCCTTCGATAAGAGATGACCTAAATAGGTCACTTCTTGTCGACAATACTGTAACTTCGAAAGAGACACCTTGTGATGGAAGTCAGACAAATGACGCAACAACGATAAAGTAGCTTCTTTACAGATCCCCTAAGTATCGGCAGCGACTAACAAGTCGTCGACGTACTGAAGAAGAGCAGCACCATCAGGTAAAACGATCGTGTCAAGCTGTGTTTTTAAAGCTTGACTATAGATAGAAGGAATCTCGCAATAGCCTTGAGGAGCTCTCTTAAACCGGAAGCTTCGGCCTCCTAAAGAGAAGCCAAAGATGTCCCTACTCTCCTCGGCAATCGGGATGCTGAATAAAGCATTCTTCAAATCAATCACCGAAAACCAAGTGGCCGAAGCTGGAATCATGGTCAATAAAGCAGTGATATCTGGAACAACGGGAAATTGTGGCACTACTATCTTGTTAACCTCTCTAAGATCGATCACAAACCTGTAAACGGGTGGCTGAGAAGAGTCAGTGCGTTTCAAGACAGGCAAAACAGGACTATTGCACACATTACCTCTTGTCTCCTCAATCACATCTTTCTCAATTAAATCATGGATAATCGCTAGCAACGCCCTTTCGCCATCACTAGAGATCCTATATTGGGGAATACGTGGCATTTTACCATTTGCCTTCAGCGTCACAACATATGGCGGTATCTCCAAAAGACCCACATCATTAGGACCAGTAGCCCAAATAGTATCAGGAAGAGAAGACAATTCTGTCGGAAGTTGATCCCTCGACAAATACATCGGAGAGACCACCTTCTTACCCAATGTAAGTTGTACTCCCGAAGGAGAACAATACAACGTCGCATACAATCTTTTCAACAGATCCAATCCCAACAAGTTCTCACCACAACCTGTCGTCAGAATAAGGGGTGCTTCGAATTCACGAGGTCCAACAGAAAGAGACATAGGACTAGAAATCGGGTTTCTAACTGGGGCGCCAGAAAAACCTACTGAAACATTCGTTAGGCCAGACAAAGGTGCGCCAGGGAGTCTAGAGTGCATAATAGAACTCTTCGCAGCACCAGTATCCAAGAGAAAAGGCTCTGACACACCTGATGTAATCACTTCAACATAAGGTCCACTCTGATCTACTGGAACTGAAACCACTCCCTCTCTTTGTCCATGGCTGTCCTAGCAATCATTACCATCCATATTCTCACCCTCGACCTAGTAGTCGTCAGCATAGTACTGAGTCGTCCTACCAGACGCATTATTCTGCTCATCGAAACAATTCATTGAATTTTGTGGAGGAAAAGAACGCGCGTTCTGGGGGAACCCTCCACGTCCCCTACCTCTAGAAGCTTGCGGAACACCTCGACCTCTTGCACCAGAGACACCATTCATACGCTGTAACAAAACTCTGCGATCCGAATCTCTCTTCCTTGCGGTGGTCCCTCGAGTAAAAAGGGCCCACGTAGGGGGTCGCTCCTTCAAGCTGAAGGCATCGCAGCTTTGGAATGCCTTGCCATTGACTTGCTGACCTTTAGGAAGGGCCTTAAAACTTGGCTCTTTGCCCTCTAGCATGTTTCCTCCTTTGTTCTGTTGTTTTTTTCTTTTATCCCACTGTGTTATGTTTTTACGGTTACGAGCTGCCAATAAAAAGCGCCGGGACACTCCATTGGAGTAGCCGTGCGCTATAGAAATCAAAAATAACATAACATAACATGGCAACTATGTTTAAAATGAACCTCTTCTTTGCAATATGCACATTGATTAGGGCCTACAGGAAAACACGGTTGAGAAGGCTCAAACCTTTGCGAGTTCCTCTGAAACTGCTGAGGTTGCTGATAATCACGTTGGTTATTACGAGGCGGGTACGCTTGCTGTAAAAGAAACTTCGTCTTCAAATCTTTAGTCTTCTTATCTGCTCTATCCTTCTCATCCTTATCCCTATTTTCGTAGTATTGTGCAGTAGCCAATATCTCTGCTGACGAGGAAACAGCCCAAGAACTCTCTGAATCCTTTAACTTGGTACATAACTCAGGAAGTAAATTATGCACAAACTTATCAACAAACAACCGTTGACCACCCTCGGTACTCATGTCTTGACCACTATGGTCAATAAACGTTTCTTCAAACCTGGTGAAGAAGTCAGATACAGTTTCATCCTTCTTCTGCTTGCACGCAGACAATTTGTCCCAATTTACTCACATAGCGGGCATTAATGTTTTCATGTAGGTAATGATCTTACCAGGAAGATCGGCAACTAAAGGTTCAGGTTTAGCACCACCAACTTGTAGCGCATCTGCAGCACCAATATTAGCCCATGTATCACCTAACTCCGGCGCATGATCAGTATGACGACTCAATCCCCATAAAGGCTGCGGGACTACATTACCAAACAACATGTCTATATCAGATAGGTTCATAACACATGAGTCTGCGGTCTGTGATAATTCCTTATAATACCCTGCAGGATTTTTACGGGGGTCAGGTAAAGTCTGCTTAAGGGCCAAACCTTCAGCACGTTTCCATGGAACATTCACCCAAACACGTTGAAAATGAGCCGGTGCAGCTACAATACCAAGACCTACATCAGCCTGAACTGCTTCCTTCCATACCGGAGGAACCTCTCTCATTGGGTACTGTCTCACCTTCCTCCTAACAGAAAGGGCAGGCTCAAACAATGACCGAGAAGGAGACTCGTTCGTGAACGAAAGCAGTGTCGCAACCGCTCTTTCAACGTCGAGACCCACAATCGTGCCTTTCGCAAACTCGGATTGTACACTGGACAATTCAGGTGGAGTTTGTTCCAAATCACCATCTTCCCATGCCTCACGAAGGAACACACACATCTTATCAAAAACATATCTCTGCTTTGGTGCTTCCCATTGGCGGAAGACATCCATAACACTCGTATCTTAAAGGACGAGTGATCCATTTACGCGCTAAATGATCCAATACTTCCCTCTCTCTGGAATCAGGCAGTTGGCTACGCAATTGCTTACGCTCTGAAAGGGGGGTCGTACTAAATGACCCAAAGAAAGGAGACAAAAGACTAGAAACAGTATCCGTCATTCTCTGTCGAACAGAAGGAGAAGTTGACAGGACAGGAGATAAAGCGGACTGAGAGACAGTTAATGTAGGAGCAGTAGCAGAGGAGGCAGCGAGAACAGGCGGAAAAGTCGTAGGAATTAAAGACGGAGCAGGCAGCAAAGTTGGCGGCCCTTGAGGAGGCTGCACCAGAGGAGTAGGAGCCAACTGAAGAGGAGCTGGCGGCTGTGCAATAGCAAGAGGCAAAACAACCGGAGGTTGCGCAACTAAAGGTTGCGGAGGTGCTGTAGCACTCTGCGCATAAGGGGGTGACGAATTCAACAAATGTGACATCAAAGGATCTTTCACAAGGTCCTTCATCGCATCTTGCTGAAGAGGCGGCAAAACTGGATAGCATTTAACAATCGCCATTTTATGTTGCCTGTGCAACTGCTCACTCACTTGTTCTTCTTCATTATCTTTAAACTGTATAGCAGCTTGCATTATCGAGATACCCTTTTCTCTTTTAATCTTCTTCGCTAATTTAATTTCTTTCTGTTTGGCTTCCTTTCGCCATAGGCGGAAAGAGTCAAACATCGCCGGCCGGGCTTTCTTCTTAAAAAGTCTAACCTCTAGATTATCTATAATTTCCGTGTCAAAACTACCATATTGGGGCCATTTGAGGACACCGTCCTTCCTAGTGTACCGGATCCACACTTCATTATACGTGATGGGGCCCACGCCATGTTTCACATAGAGTTCATAGGTTGGAGTTCCAATCGAAGGAACCGGACACGAGTCCTCCAATCGGGAATCCCTATTTCGACCACAACAAAATATCCTTCCAAGTCTGCTAAGACCAGGCATCTTCGCTCTCTAGTCTAGCTTCAAAGTTCAAGGGAGTATCGAATACGATAGTCTTTTGAATACACAAGTCCCTCGGCTTTGGAGCTTGCAAGTCCCAAATCAAAGAACCCAAATCAAAGATCCCAAGGGATACCCAAAAACTAAAGGACTGGGAGACACTCCACTCATACTGAACTATCGATGACGTCGCCAGAAGATCCGTTTATCGTCTCGCTCTACAAATCATCAAAGGCTCCAAGACAGGGCGACAGTCAGGGCAGCAGTCCTTCATAGCCGTCGGAAAGCGGGGAACCTCGCAGCAAAGACTTTCGGACCACGACGACATACAGGGGTCGATGAGGTCGTTGGCCTTCCTCCAGAATTTTCACACGAAGCTCCTCACGATCTTCAGGTTTGGTCTGGTACCGCTGAAGTCGCCCGACGTTGGGCGCCAAATGAAGAACCGGGTTATTTAAGACCCGGCGGCGTCAGTGGACACGCCCAAAGTTTCCGAGTTCACCTGTCTTCTAAACACAGAGACATGGAATCTTCTTGGTGACGTCAAACATCGAATTTATTGGCTGCAGCCAGTACCAGAAGTCCTAGAAGTCAACACGGTATGAGTTCTCAGGAGACTGCTCAAAATTACAAAGCAAGCCATCCTTTTTATGCAAAAAATCACATTCCAGACAAATACTTTACATTTACAAACTGTCCAATCATATGCATCCAGATCAGAGGTATCGCATGACGGTAAAACCACTTTTCAGTTGCCCAGCCCACGATCGAACATTGGTCAAACCCAACATTCTTCATCAGACAGGTCGATCGAACCCATCATAAAACCGGGCACATCCCCATCATAAACAGGTCATAAAGAAAGGAGCAGAGACAGGTGTGAGTAAGATAAGACATAGTTGTGTGCAATAAAAGGTTTATGATCTCCTGTGCCTTGATCCTCAATCTCGATCAGCTACTGGGAAAGCAACTGGCCTAACAAGTTTGGCTTCAGGCAAGAGGGTCGTTCGCTCGGGTCATTCAGAAGTCAGCTAAAGTGTATGTGTGCTAAAGACTCGTTTGGCCGAAGTCATCAGTCTATGTGAGGGCAACCACAAAATGGCTGCCGTACACAAAATGGAACCCAAGGGTTCAGAACGAATCCCTAAATACGTAGTGAATCCATCAATGTAACGTGACGAAAACACTCATACTTGCCGTACTAACTGGTTACGGTTCGCTAATACCAAATTCGTAACGAAACCATGACCTTTCTGAAACGGGTTCAGGATTCACAAAACCTCACTCCTTCACCCTCCAGGTTTCATTTTCATAGCATCAATTTTTCCAAGTCTCTAAGGTGATACTACTTGATGCAAAGTCTTTTCTGTCTCAAATTTAAGGTGTTAAGATTCAACCTGTGTCAGGCAATACTCCAGCTAATGTATACATCAACATACAGTACAGGGAGGAAGGTCATCTAAACTCTTTGCAAAGAGCCTTCCAGGTTATGGTCTTGGGAGGTAGACAAACTATCAGCAGCCCATCTAGTTAGAGTTTGAGAACCCGGTGTTGCATCAGTTGGTCAATCACAAGTGGGAGGTGCATCCAGAAAAGATTACCTCTCCTGCAGACCAGCTGCCTATCACAGACCTGTTGGTGACCAAGAACAACCATGTTCCAAAGATTGCTTTATTGAATGCTTTGCCCCAGGATCAGTAGGGGCTTGTCTTTTCATTGGACATTTTAGCTCCACTATGCTTTTCTGCTATTGCCTCTAATAGCTGAATGTTTTCCCAAAAACAATACATCACAAGGCTAATGTGATTAAGACCCCATTTTGGGTAAAGCCGATGTAGTGCCATGACCTTCTGTTTAAGCCTAAAGCCATCACTACACCTCCTGTACCAGCACGGAGGTCTACTGGTCCAACACTCTGACTTCTGGTTGAGCTTTCTGGCTTGGGCCTTGAAAGGGTAGCACTTAAAGTTCCTATTATCTTCCTCAAGAGATGTTGACAGTTTATGTAGTAGGTGCTCTTTCATGAAAGCTGTTTATGCCAATAAGTGATTGTTTTGTCTGTTGGAGTTTTGCAAGTCCTCCAGATCGTGGTGAATCTTGCTGAAGAAAGTGTTCATGTTTGGATAGCTATAGGGTACATAGCAGCCATGTTGGCATGCACTTTTGGGTTGGTACAAGGCTCTTTATTCATAGAACAAAATGTTGTGAGATTTAATCTCAAGGAACTAGCAACATAAATCCAAGGCATTTTTTGATACCACTGTGAAATTGAATCAGTGCATGTATTTGTCTCCCAATTATTCTGCACAATACATTTGGAATAAAAGTTTATCCACTTTGGCGCCATGGGAAGTTTTGCACTGATTCGTCAAGCGAAGGCAAAGAAAAAGAGGAGAGCGAGTTTTGGGGTATGGGAGGGCAAAATGTTGAGTTCCCATTTGAATTCTTGTAGGAAAGGTTGCTCTACCATACAGAAAAACAGCTGAACGGAATTGCATCAGATTTGGCTAAAATGTAAAAATGTACTCAGTGACTCCTATGCCTTGTAGCACTCATTGTTCTATTTAACATTTCCTGTACGTTGATTTACACACTTGTATGGTTTATTGTCAGTGTATGATGTAAAGAGCGCTAACACCCTTAATTTCTTGCACTAAGTCGAATCTGCAGGAGTGAGTATCAGAACAGGCTGCTTCTGTACTGTTCTTTTCCTCTGGACACAGTGCTTTCCGCCAAGTTCTTAAACGATCTTTCCTCCTTCTATTTTTATGATGGTCATTGCTTCCTCATACCTGCCACCTCACACGGTATTGGCTCCCATCACACGGTCTCCCGGTGAGGAACTGATATCATACTGTGGAAGGAAAAACGAGCTGAAACTCACTCTAAAACTTGGTTTTCCAGCTTGTTTTCAGAGGCTTTGAACTGCTGAAGTATATTAAGGGGTGTGAAAACACCACAGGACTTCTGCACCAGCCTCAGCAAGCTTTTTTGTTGGTAGGAGGAGTTTGGAGCGGGGTGCGGTTCAAAAGTGCCTTGTAGGTACTTCTTAGCACGATGTTCTGCCACTTCAATGCTCACCACTTCTTCACAGTGAGATTGTCATTCAAGTTGGCAGGTATGCTTCCCTCTGTTTTTATATGTCTCGATCTTTGCCTCCATGGGAGAGTGGAAAAACACACATGAAACTGACATCATCAGAACTCATGCTCCTTGTATCAATATTGAGTCTGGCGCCTGGAGAAATTCCTAATATAAGAACTCTACTGGAGTGACTGTAACTATCAGAACGGTATAGGGGAGAGATGTGATGTAACGGTCAGAGCTGCCGACTTTATAACTTTGGAACCGGTTCGAGTCTTGGCATTGGCTCAACATCCTGTGATTCTGGGCAAACTACTTAATATCCCTGTGCCTAAAATAAAAATTTGGGCTTATGTCATGTAACTGGTGCTCAAGTAAAGTGCTCTTATCCCTTCGGGTTGAGTTTGCGCTATATAAAATTGCAAATAAATAAGGCTAGTCGAGGAAAGTAGCTTGCTCTTTGAGTAACAGTCCGTGCCTCATTCTAACATCCCCTCCTATTAGACTTCTGAACTTGGAAGTAATGTTCTGCTGTATATTATCCTAGTAGATGATTATAATGCAATATGACAAGCTGTTAGTTTCTAAATGGATTAGCAATAGTTTTTAAGTGCATATAAAAAAGTTTTAACTGACTGCAATAGATTCCTCTACTTTTCAGTTGAAGTGTTTACCAGTTACTACCGAGAGTTTTCACCTGGTGTGCATTATGACTCCCACGTGCTGGATGAGCTGCTCATTTCCTTGCTAAAGCATTTTATGTTGTCGGATTTGTTTCACATAATGAACATCGGCGTAAATGTGAAAATATTGGTGAGTAAAATTCAAAGACAAATTTGAATATGTCGCTTAATTATTGCAAGTAATGACTGTTTCTAAATCTGGTTTAACATGCTTCTTATGTAGTGTTGGTAACTCAGGCTGTGAGATTTATAGTGCAGCTTTTAAATTGGATGCGAAGACTGAATGCTCATGGAAGCAAGGCATGGTATATATTTATGTATTTTAAATTATTCTTGTGGTGCCTGCAGTGCTCTTTGGACCAATCTGTAGATCAGTTCGTAGGCTGTGAAAGGTAAACCTTCCTGGGAGTCATTGTGTGACTGTAGCAGGCATAAACAAGCATTTTCATAGCCAGTAAGTCTCGCCTTTGGGACCTTATAAGTGTTTAGCCATGCAACAGTTGATGTACCATGGATATTATGCTGCATAGCCAAATACTTATAAAGTGCCAAAGGCGAGACCTATTGGCTATGCCATTGCTAGTTTTATTTCTATTCATATGTTCTGCTTCTCCAGGCGGCAAAGCGGGTGACTGCAGCCCGTGCCTGCGTTAAACGAGGTGCTGTGTAAAGCAGTCCTTCGCTGCAAGCGCAAGGCTTTGGAGCTCCCTCTCTACATCCCGCCACCGTATTTCATGCCACCCTTAAAAGGATCTCAAAGCCCCTTTTCTTGAAAGACATTTTGCCTAAAACCATGCTCACCCCTACTCTCTGGACGTCGATTCTATGCTATCATATTGGTTTGGCTGTCGGTTTGCTCTCAAATACAGTTCTAACCGGCCCTCTTGTTTGGCTTTTATGTTTGCTCCTATGTTTGGTGATTGTTGAACCTGTTGCATTGTAAAATCCTCTAATGCCCGTGAGCCGCGTTGACACTATATAAAACTAGATAAAACCACAATAATTAAACAAGGCAGAGAGCGGAGACACTGCGCAAGAGTGATCCGACGGTATCACACTGTAAGTACTTTTCCTCCTAAATAGAGAGATACAGAGTCACCCCATACTGGCGAATCAGGGTATTGTAGGACTACTTCTTCTCATTTAAGCCCGAATATTCAGAAAAAAACGTAATGTGCTAGTTTTATTAAACAAAAAGTCATCAAAGAAGCAGTGTGTATTCTACTTCCTAGTGCACTCTAGCCCAAGATTGAAATGCTTTAAATACGCTCTTAAATAATAAAAAATGCGAAGCTCTTATTCTAGCCACTCAAACTTGTTTAACGAGACCTATTCTGATTATAGTGACCGAACACACAGAGTACGCAGCCCGTACGCTTAGCTGGTGTCCAGTTGGCACAAGGGCAAAATGTAGAGAAGAAAGAGGCCACGGAATACTACAGGCGTGCATTTAGAACTACACTTGTGAAGGCAGTATAGCCATTGAATTGGATTTTAAAATATCAAAATACAGCTATAAAAGATGTATTAGTTAAGAGGAATATGTTTACTAATGTGCCACTGCTTATGTGAACGCTGTCTAGACAAAAACCAGAGGAGCCTGGTCCCTGCCTTGACAAGCTTGAAGGTGAGCGCACCAGCTGCAGTCTCCTGTACACAGTCCCTAGCTCTGCAGAAAAGACACCTGGAGCTTGTCAGCCTGCGACATCCTCGAGAGAGAGACCCGCATGTGCCACCTGAGACCCACTGTAAACACTTTGCAGCACTTTCAGTGCACGTGTCAGGCCAGTGAAGCATTGTTGCACTGTATGTTCAGGCCGTGCCACCCTGGGCAGAGTGAAATATTGACGTGCTTACCCGAACGTGTACAAATATTCAGCGCCGCTATCTATACATTTCTGTGCACTAACGTATTGCTCTAACAAGCAGAAGCGCGGAGGAGGAGGGCTGCGCGATTTCCTTGCGAGAGTGATAATTGCTACCATATGGCGGTGCTCGCTCCCGCAAGTGAATCGCCAGACGTGCACGTGTTGCCATTGGATGCGATTGAACGCGTGCACGTTTTTGGCTGAAAAGCCCAAGCGATAGGTAAAGGTCTTTTGCCTATACAACGCATGTGTGCTGCGTAGGCGAGACCTAAAAAAGAGCCTCCCGAGGAGTTGCACAAGGTGGTTGGTGTCGTGTGAGGTAGGCTTAGAATATTAGAATGGCAAGGATTTTTTTGTTACTGCGACACGGAAAAGTTGCTTCTTTGTGAGTGCCAGTTTATAATGTTAGATGTGAGTGAGCTGTGTCTTAGACCCTGGCGGGTATAATGGCATTTAGTGGGATTTGGCAGAGAAAGGGAAGTTTTTGCCTTTCAGTAGATAGGTCTATTTACCACTAGTGCCGTTCTAACGTGTTTTACTAAAAAACATTGGTGGCTGCTTTGAGCCTATTAGTATAGTTTGTTTACCTTATTTGTTCTGGTCATGAACACGGACTAAGCATTATGTTTTTTGTTGTTTTTTTAAATACCATTTTTATTAGCACTTTTTGTTAATTAACATCTTTCAATACAAGTTCCGGACCATGTGCATAATCACTTGTTCATTGTAACTGTTCCGCATACAGAGAAGAAAGCAGGAGTACAAAAGATAGAAACATCAAAATTTGTTTTGCTTCCATGGACTGTACATAATATTTCCACACTAAATACGCTTGTTCCTTATAAACCATGAACATGCACTTGGTATAATAATGGTCTAGGTCTGGAATATGTAGCGTTTGCTAATATTATCGTTTAGCTAGTCTTTTCTTTTTTTGACAAATGTATTCAACCAATAACAACTACTCTTTCCTGAGGTCAACACTCATTACTTCCTCATTTGTCTATTTTATTTTTGTATATGTACACTATTTCTAAGTACGGCAAGCCCCTTATAACTAATTGGGATGGAATATGGTTGGTGGTAGACCCATTGTCTACTGCGGGAAGGGGGTCTCCAATAGTGTTCTTAGTGTCTCCTGATCCAATAGTTTTCTAAGCCCTCTTTACTTCGGCACATGGTTAAGCTGTGGGTTTAAGTCGTTTGGTAATTTTATCCTATCAAGTCAGCGCTCTTTCCTCAGCTCTGGCCCTAGTCGAAACATCGTTCTCCCAGACAGATACTTGGGGCCCACAGTCACTCGTCAACTACGGGCAATTTGACTTTTGGCTAGAAGCAAGGCTAGATCATTGAACCTGTGCCCAATTGTTTTGGCTTTAGGTCTTGGGGCACCAAGGTGCACGCTAAGACTCAGTTGAGGATCTCTATAATCTTTTGCCAGTATGCTTGTATTACTGTGCTACTCCAGATTCTGTGTGTGTGTAAAATTGTCATCTAATTCTTCACATCTTGGGCATTTCAGAGCCTCTTCCCCCAAACATCAGGTTAAGCCTGTGTGGTGTGAGGTAAGTCATATGGAGTATATTGAATTCTATAAGTTTAAAATTGGCATTCCTGGAGATCTTGGGGCTCCCGAAGGTTTTCTTCCATTCCGTGCAGGTCAGGGGTCTACCAACCAGATCTTCCCTTTTCTCTTGTCTGGCAGATCCTAGTGTCCCCATTGCCTGGAGTGCCGGTTGTGTGCTGGGCTCATGTGTGTCCCTGCCTCAGAGTGTGGCCTAAGTTCCCCGGACATTGAGATAATTTAGGAACTGATCCGGCCCTATTTCATGATATTCCAGAAATTAAGAAAGGAGGAGTAATTCTCCATCCTGGTAAGAGTCCCATGGTCACCACCGCCTCCACCCATCCCTTCAACTGACCTTGTGTGAAGGGGAACCATCGCTTTTCCAAGTAAGTCCTACTATTGGTAGGTCAGGTGCATAGAGGGGCAACCCTGCTCCACGCTTTGTGCATCTGTCCCAGCATATCAGGGCTACTTTTAGCAGCACTGCCATATTTTGAATCTTATATTTGGGATTCAGCATCCTAGGCAGTAGTAGCCCGCGTGGGGGTTGGCTTGGTAACGCCAAAGTCTCGAGCCCCCTTCCGTCCAATCACTGTGCTAACCACTGGAGTTATGCCGCCAGGTAGTATGCCTCACAATCCGGAGCACCAAATTCCCCCCTCCCCATTGTTAAGGGTTGTCTTATGACCTTGAGAAAGACACTATTCCGAGCACCGTTCCATATTCTATCCCTCAGCAAGGCATCCATGTCCCTGAACCATCTCTGGGGGATCACCACAGGAAGATTCACAATGTAATATAACAGTCTTGGTAGTATAACCCTTTTAGAAAGCTCTATTCTGGCCATAACCGAAAGTTTGAGGGATCGCCAGAAAGACACATTTGCTTTTAATGCAAGAAGAGCCCTGTCCAGGTTCCCCTCCAATAGGTCCATCTGGCTGTGAAACACCTGAATACCCAGGTATTTGATGGAGCACGGTGACCAGGTAAGTCCTACTGGTAGGTCAATGGGTCTAGTAAGTGTGGGCAAATCTGGGTCTTCCGAGTGTTGACTTCAAGTCCTGACAATTTCGCGAACTCCTCTAAGATGTGAAACGTTTTCCAGATACCCTGCCTCCCATCCTTGATGTATAATAAAATGTCTGCATATAATGAAATCACATTCACTGACCCAACCAATGTTATTCCATGGCTCCCTCCCTTACATCTGTGGACCGCCCTGTCTTGTTCCCCTATATATGGAATAGGGTAATGACACCACTCTGCCCCTGCGCAACCTTGCCGTGGGCTCAGAGTATAACAAACTAACCCATTGCACCCACTCATCTCCCACACCCATTATCCTCATCACCTGTAGCAGGAAATCCTACCGCTGCAAATGGAAGGCTTTTACTAGGTCTACCGCCACCACCAAAGCATCTGGGCACTTCGTCAGACCTTTATGAAATAAGATCTGGTACAGTCTCCTCAGGTTGTTAGAGGTCGACCTGGTCGGGATAAACCCATTTTGATCAGTGTGAACCAGTCTCCGCAAGTGTGGCGTAAGCTTGGTGGCCTACACCCTACTTAGGAGTTTAAAATCGAGATCCAGCATTGACAGCGATCGAAAGCCCGCCATACCCGTCGAATCCAATGTATTTTTAGGCAGTGGAACCACCAGCTCTCTGGTGGAAACTGGAAGGTGGCCAATAGAATTCCGCCGGGAGATCGTCTGGCCCTCATGTCTTCCCTCTGGCCATTTCCTTAATTACTGTACTAATTTCTTGTGTAGTGATCGCCGTCTCCAGGATTTCCCGTGCTGCCACCATATTGGTCCCCTGAACTTCCCCTGGTCTACCATTTAGTTTAACATAATAGTCTCTGAAAGGGTCATTGATAATTTTGGGAGAGAAGATTGTCAACCCCTCTGATATTGTATGAACAGATTCGGGGAGCCCCTGCTCTCAGGTGGAATCAACCATGCTAGCATTTTCCCAGTCTCCCTCCACCCTGCCCCCCTACACCCTCCACATGCTGTCTCTTGATATGTGCCGGAATCTAGGAACCTCAACCATTCCCAAGTTTCATTGTTTTTACTTCTGACAGTCGTTTCTTGTCCTCTTCATCTTTCCCGGTGGCCCTATCCAGTGTCTGTATTTGGGCTTCTAATGTCTGGAGCTCTTGATTGATCACCCGTCTAGCACCCACCATCTGGCCCACGCATTGCCCCCTCACCATCACCTTAAACGCGTCCCACTCTATCAAAGGGGTACTTGCGTGCCTCGGTTTCGTTCAAAATAAGTCGAGAAGTCAGTGGACAACTGCTGCCTGAAACCGTCGTCTTCAAGTAAGTTGTGGTCTATTCTCTATAATGAGATAGCGGCTCTCTCTGGAGTTGCGGTAAATTTCAAAAGGAGAGGAATGTGGTCTGAAATGGAATGCCCTAAATATTCTGCCCCGCCAGAGTAGATGCTTCTTGGCTAGAACAGAGAAACATGTATAATCTAGTGTGCATGCTATAAAGTGGCGAATGAAAGGAGTATTCTCTATGTTTTTTGTTTTGTTGCCTCCAAATATCTAACCGGCCCCACCTAGACATTCATTCCCAGAGGCCCTTAGCCGTCATTGCTGCAGTTGTACCCCTCAAAGGGGGTGTGGATCTATCTCTGTCCAGGTCAACCACACAAGTGTAATCTCTCCCCAGGATCAGATCGCCTGCTGCTATTTACGACAATGGTTAAGAAAGCTATAATAGGAACGGAGTCTGGTCCTGATTTGGGGCATATATGCTCTCCAGTGTTATTTCGCTCCCTTTGAGCTTCCCCTTCACTACTACAAATCACACGTCTGTATCAATAATTTTGGGTGTTGTGTGGAAGGGGGATGCAGGGCTTGATCCATATAAGGGCCCCTCTAGCATATGCTAGATGGGCCCATATCCGAACAACTGGCCTTGCCATCTACACTTCAGTTTGGCAGCTTCTTCTGTCATCGGGGTGTTTCCTGAAGCATTACTATCTGCACACCTCTGAGTCTAATTTTATTTAGGATACTATAGCATTTGGAGGGAGAGCCCAAGCCCCAAATGTTCCAGGATATCAGCTGAAACTCCTCTACTCTTCTTGGGGAGTTAGCCATATTCTACATTAAATGACGCCCCTTCCCTCTTGCAGCAACAAACCTCGACCTGAGTCATGTGTGGTGGACCCCAGAGTAGCAAACAACAATTCCAACACTACAACTCCTAACCCCAACAGCTGACAGGTAATGGCCAGCTGCCCAAACCTGTAAATTAACATTAGTTCAGTTAGAACGCTGCCTTCAGATCCTCAGGCGGTAAACTCTGGTTGGGGGAAGAGGGGTGTGTGAAAGTCAAAAGAACCTTGGAAGGTCGTTGTTTCCAACCCAGTACCACTGTTTGTGGGGTAGGCCGACCAATGCTCACCCCGGGGAATCGTGATGTGTGAAGTCTCTGGTTCCCAGGCTTTCATGTAAGTGAAGTCCTCCAGATGTCATCTTCGTTAAATAATTTCATCCGCCGTGCGCGAAGTAACTTTCGGTAAGTCTGATTCATTTCCTGTGTTGTCTTCTGAGTGAGTTGAGTGAGCTAGTTGTTCAGAGGATGAACCGATTTCTTTGTCCTACTTTTGAGGCAACATCAGCAATGCCATCGCTTGCAGAGCAGCTTTTCTGTCCTGTTGCGTCTGCGGTAGTGGGCTTCTGGAGTGCAGTCGCTTTTTTGGGGTGATGTCTGTTCCTCGCTATGTGTTTCCTCCCTTGGGGGCCCTGTTGTGGTCTGTGCAGGGGTGTGCCATTTTTTATACTCCTCCAGCCAAGACCATATCCCCTCTGGTGTGTTGCAGAAATGCGTGGTGTCACCCAGGATAATGCTGACCTTCGCTGGGAAGATCAAAGAGTACTGCAAGCTGGCTTCTCAGAGGGCCTTCTTGGCCTCGATTAAGGATACTCACTGTGACTGTATTTGGGCTGTGAAGTCTGGGAACATCAAGACTTTGCTGTTGCCCAGGATGTAATGCCCCTGGGCGTGTGCCTGTCGTAGGATTGAATCTCTATAATGTAATAGTTTAGCCACCACCAGTCTTGGAGGCCTTCCCGGAGCAGGCGCATGCTTAGGCACTCGTGTGCCCTCTCTAGGGCTAAGAACTTGTAGAGGGAGTCTGAGGGCATTTTTTCTCTCAGCCATTTTTCTAGAAAAATTACCATGTATGTACCCTCTGGGATGCCCACTATCCTGATGTTGTTTCTTCTATTCCGCCCTTCGGCGTCTTCGGCACGCCGTTCCATCTCAGTCACTCGTGTGGTGAGGTCAAACTAGGCGCAAAGCCACTTGTTTGTGTTCTGTGTGAAGTTCGGCAACTGGTTTCAACTTCTTTGACCCTGTTGGAAGGCTTACCTTGTTTGGCATGTAATAGTCCCAGCCCCGCTCCGGCATTTGGACCGCTTTGGTCCTGCTTTGGGTCTGAAAATTAATTCCGGGAAGTCCCTTATCTTCCCCCTGGCGGGTTACGACACGGGCCCGCAGATGGACCTGTCGAACCTAGGGCTGCGCTGGGAGCTGGAGGCTTTCTGGTATCTGGGGATCCATGTGGCTCCATCCGATGCGCAGTTATTGACCCGTAATATCTACCAAGTTCTCCGATCCCTGCAACAGTCTGTGTCCATCTGGAACTCCCTGCCACTCTCCCTTATGGGGCGGCTGGCTGTCGCTAAGATGGTGATGCTCCCAAGGACGTTATCCGTCCTACAAAATTCTCTGTGCCCGCTTCCCCCGTGAGTTTTTCGCACGCTTAACACACTGCTTACTTCTTTACTCTGGGCGGGCCGAAGCAGCCGGGTTGCCCTCCACACCCCTGTCCGGAGCTGGGAGGAAGGGGGGCTGGAGGCGCCGGGGTTTGACTTGTACTACTATGCGGCACAGCTATTGCCGGCTGCTCGGTGGTTTGCGGACACAGATAATTCGGAGATGGGACTCCTGTCCGGCAGAGCGGACGAGCGGGCATTGCAGGTGGCCTTGATGCGTGGACGGGGGGCGGACGCGGCCCTACCGTATTGTGGAACGGAATCGTCCCCTACCTCCTTTGAGCGAAGACATAGCATGAGCTCCCTGGTCTCTGAACCTGACCCTACCACGTCCCTGGCAACACGGACTCCTCCCATTTCTCCTCCCTTGCAGGAACCTATGGCAACAAATGAAAGACCGGAAGCACCTTGTTGTGACCCCGGAAGTCCCTCCCTCGATACCGACCCGGAACCCGGAAAAGCCGACAGAAGCGAGAGAAGAGCGTTCAAGGCGGCGGACTCGTGGCAGGAGACAGCGTGCGGAGAACCTGAGGCGGAGAGCGGAGGTAGCGTGTTAGAAGGAGAAGAGAAGACCGGAGGCGAAGACGAGGACATCTGGACCGAAGACTGGTGGAATCTCCAGGAGGTGGCTGGAGAGTGGCCGCAACTCGCGGGAGAGTTGCGGCGGGGCATGTGAGTACCCTGTCTCCTGGCTCCCAGGTTGAACTGTATATTGGTATACATAGTGTCCCCTCACTTTGTAGAGCACTAATTGCACTGTATATATTGTATAACCACGTCACGAGCCCGGTAGTATTAGAGAACCCCACACCTACCCCTCAACACTTCCACCCCGCTCTTTCATATTCCAATTCCTACCCATACCATCCCGTCCCTCACGCTCGCTTTACCCTCCACACCCCCTGGTGTTGGTGACAGTACTCAGGCAGTCCTACATTCGAGGACTAATCGCCCTGTTATTTCTCTCTCCTTTATATACCTCCGAGGACCACCAGAACCTACCTGGTGAAGAAGGATCTACTCCAGAGACGTCCAGCCTAGCGGAGTCCTTCACGGATCTTCCCCCTCCCGACATCTTGACGACTCCACTCCAAGGAACATTCCCTTCATCCCAACCCTCCGCTTCTTTACCTTCCAAACCCCTGACTTTGTGAAAAACAATAAACTAAGCTACGTCATAGCTCACTACATCCTGCCTCCACGCCTGTTAATCCGGTCCGCCCGAACCCCTAGCCCACACGTATGTGGTACGCCACACTGCAGAGGTCTGGCAGCGGTTCGTGGAAAAAATTTTGCGACGGGCCCCCTTTCATAGGGAGTTGCCGGTGTAGATTTTGGCCCCCATTGTTACCATGGAAGAATACATGTCCTTTCGGGACTGGCGAGCGGGAGGTTATGAGACTTTAGCAGACCTTTATCCCGATGACACCTTTGTGTCTATTGAACAGTCCACAGAGGCCTTCGGGCTGGGAGGGGGGCAATACCTGCACTACAGGGGCCTCCAAGAGGTGGCAAGAGCGGCATGGCCCCAGTTCCCGGAGGCGTCCCCGCTGTCCCATACCCTGAACATCCTTCTTTCTTGTGGTAGAGGGCGACGACTGATATCTTTGCTGTATTCGGCCATGAGACGGGACTCCGCCCCGCCAGTTCCACCCTCCTGGGAGGCTTGGGAGACAGACTTTGGGGCCGCCCTGGACCCGGGGCAGCGCAAACGTATAGGACCCCTCACGCGCAAGGTGTCATGCAATGCGCGGTTTAAACTGATCCATTTTAATTTCATGCATCATACTTACCTGACCCAGGTCTCCTTGCGGCGTATTTCGGAAAACAGGGGAGACAACTGCCCCAGATGTGGAGTGGAAAGAGCGGGGTTCCTTCACATGGTCTGGGGCTGCCCCTTGGTCGGGAGCTTCTGGAGGGCAGTTGTGGATCATATACGTGCCGTCACCGGCCTCCGGATGGACTTCACCCAGCTTCATTGCCTATTAGCCTTGGTCCCGAAGCCTAAGAAGCGAAACCTTTCCTATAAAATGTTGCAACTAATGCTGGTGTTGGCGAGGCGGAGGGTAGCGATTACCTGGATGGGGCGGAGGGCTCCTGAGCTGTCGGCCTGGCTTAGGGATGTCAGAGAGTGGTCTTTGGCCGAGGAGACGCATATGCAACGCGCGCGCAGGGACGAGAAACTGCAGGAAGATCTGCTTGCGTGGCGAGTCATGTGTGCTACGGGGTTGTCCAACAGTGATTCGGACGGCACGAGTGCTGAGCTATTTTCCTCTGAGGGGTCGGGGTCCGATGGAGAGGGAGGTGGGAGCGGGGAGGTTGGGTCTGTTCTGGTGTAGTGCTCTGCTTGATCCGCACTTATATTTCCTGCTGCTACTGAGAATTGCTTCGCTCCATATGGACGCAGCCCAAACTGTGATGTCTGTACCCAAGTGTGCCATAATGAGGTGAACGAACTGTCTACACGTATTGTATTATAGATGCCAATTGCGGGGAGGATTGTTTTCTGTTGCAATAAAAAACAAAATAAAGTTTTTTTTGTTTTAAATAGTCCCAGCCCCACTGACACTGCCCCTATATCTTGTTGTAGCGCCTCCTTAGTGTCTGCTATCGCCACAAGTACTTTGTCTAGGTGTAGGTGCAGTGAGGTTACTGTGTCCACAGGTTCCTCACCATCTTTTTCGGTAGGCAGTGGGGAAGGTTCGCTTGTGTTAGGTTGGGTGTTCCCTGCCTTGCTCTTTGGTTTCGGCATCTTTATGCTGGTTATTGATAGTGTGGTGTAGGAAGAAAGTCCACTTTCTCACTAGACTCTCCTTTCTAAATCCTCACCGGTCAGAGGATCTCTAGAGTCTAGTATCGCAAGTTTCGCCGGTGATTCAGTGGTCTCCAGTGAATTAGGTGCCCATTGGCAGGGATCCGTGTTATCCTGTGTGTATCTCCCCTTCACGTCAGTGCCCCTATCACCTCTCAACGTTGCATGCCTCGATTGCCCCTCCTGGACTTGCCTTTTCTCCCTTGTTGCTAGCGATGCTCTCAGGGGTGCCCAATCATCTCTTGATTCCAGGTCCTATCCCTCTTCCCTACACCAGACTTGCCGTTTTCAGTGCTCTGGGGTTGAAGAATGGCTTATGCTGCCGGTTGGGCCCAGTCCTTCCCTCAGTCTGACCCAGTGGTCATTGGGCAGGCCTTACTGCACACCCTGGCCTTTTCCCAGGATCGTTTGTGCCACAGGCCTCCTGTGGAACTCTTCATTTCTTTGTCCCACAGCATCTGTTTTCTCCATGCCACCACAGTTCCCTAGGAGTTTCTCCCTCCTTTTCACGGGGGGTTTGTTCCTATTCACAGGACTGCTATCTTCCCCCTGGGTCGTGTGCCTATTTTGTTGCCACCGGACTCACCCAGGGCCCCTAGGGCTCGAGGATCCGATCCTCGCCTCTCAGCTGCCTTCTACTTTTGCCGCAGTCGCCAGGCCTCTCTGGATCGTGCTCTGGTCTGTCGGTGCTTGGGGGCCGAGCTCCTTGCTTCGCACTGATCCAGATACTGTGCTTCGGGCCGGACCCACTCTGGTGGGGACCTCCTAGGACTCGAGGATCCAATCCTCTGCCCCTCACTGCCTTTGCTGCCGCTGCCCAGCCTCTCAGGTCCCACTTGGTTGAGCTCTTATCTGCCGGGTGTTCTGATGCCCGGCTCCTCGTTCTGTGACGATTTTGGTACTGTGCTTCGGGCCTGGAATACATTGCTCCAGCCCCTTCCTTACTTAGCTGCTCTAACCACTTAAGGGCCTCACGCTCTCAGCAAATCTGTGCCTCTGTCCAGTGCTCCACTCCATGTTCGCTGCAGTGTGGCCTGTTTCTATGCAAGGCTGAGTGGGGACTCCCAAGAGGTTTCTCTCCCTTGCCAGATTACCGGCGTCTCGGGCCCGCGGCTGGTTCTTTGTTCGCCCCTCTGGGTCACAGCAACTTCAGGAGCTCTCTTTTTCACACGTCCCGCTTCTGTGCTGTTCATGCTTTATTTTAACCCCATTGGGGTGCCTCCACGGCTAGTTATGGAGAAATAAAGGATTTTTGCATGACCGGGACGGAGCTTCGCACTTATTCGACCTCCATATTGATGCTCCCGGCCACGACCCGGAGTAAGCATTATGACTGATGAGATTGCTTCAGCGATTCTTTCTTTGCCAATCTAATTTTCTTGAAGTCAAACTCCTCAAATGCTTTCTTATATAATAAAAAATCTTACCCGACCCAAAGTGCGCAGCAGTGCTGTCCAGCCAAATTCAGAATTATATTTGTCTACCTCAAACTATGTTGTGGACAAGAGGAGCAGTAACCATACCAACTTTGACTAGCTGCCTTCTCCAATAAAGTAGTTCTACACCAGTGGTTCGAGGACCCCTCTGAGTCTGCGAATGTTACAAAATTAAATACTTTCAAAATGAATACATTAAAATTAAAGTATACGCAAATAAAGAAGCAACATTGTAAATGTGATAACCTTTCATATATTTGATTATGAAGTCAACAAAATATTTGAGCATTTGTTTAACCCCTCCCCTGCTGGTGACGGAACCACTCCGCCGTCAGCTGCGGTCGCGCTGTGCTGATGACGGAGCGGTTCCGTCACGGCCCGCTCGGCACGCCTGCGCGGTGCGGATTCCGCGCCTGCGCTGAGCGTTCCATTAAGCGGGCTGGGCCGTGAAGGAACCGCTCCGTCATGAGCACAGTGCAACCGCGGCTGGTGACGGAGCGGTTCCGTCACCAGCATGTGCCCGCCGCGGGCCGCCCCGCCCCCTTAGCACTGCGGCGGAATAGCCGCCGCAGTGAAGGGGTTAATGTATACTTGTTTTTCTATTTTTGGGTGCTGGTATGAAGTTCAAATCATAGAAATAGTTTGGGCCGGGGATTTCAGCTCCAATAGTGGCTCAATGGGGCCTCTGGACTTCATTAATGTTTTAGTTTGCGTCCACAGACATAAAAAGGTGAAGAACCGCTCTCTAGATTCTTTGCCTTTCCTTAGACAGAATTTGTCAATTGGTAATAATGTCTCTTTGACTAAGTTCTCTCCAATTGAGCTGGAAGCCATGGCCAAGTGTTTCCCCACAGTCAAATCTAGGTCTTCTTGAGAACCATGTTTCAACTGCATCAGCAACTTACAAGGTTCTGCTTTCACTCTTTGTTATACGTGCTGTCTAGGTCTCTTGTCCCTAATTCCTGGATGCATGCCATGAGGTTTCCTCAGAAACCCAATGCAAACCATAATATATTGTCTGATCTCCCTCCCTTGTTTTCTGTCAAACTCTTCGAAAAATGAGTTCACCCAGAACTTTTGACCTACCAAAAAAATGCACACCCACCTTGATCCTTTTCAATTTAGTGTCTGTGCCTGTATTAGCACATACAGAAACAGCGCTTTTAGCTGCTACATATAACATCTGTGTAATTTAGGATCAGTGCTGCTCTGCTACCTTGTTAGTATTAGGTCTCTTAGCGGCTGTCGATATGGTCTAATTATTTGTGCAGATTTCTCTCTGACAGGTTGCAGTCCATTTACCTGCCTCCGTTTCAGTCTACTTCATTTAAGTTGACCTGTGGTATCCCTCCAAGGTTCCTTCTAAGCCCATGTATTCTAAAGTGTATATGGCCTTCCTAGCTGAGATTGTCTATTCTTATGGTTTTGGCATTGTCATATTCAGATAATACTCCAATCATAGTCCCGATTTCCAGCTTTCTGATGGACACTCAAGCTATGTTTCACTCCTGCATGTTGGACATCTGCACTAAATTTCATGCATTTGCTTAAAAGTAAACAGCCACAAGAAGGTGCTGCTCTTGTTAAACCGCTCCAGTAAAATCTTGTCCTCTATACGGTGGCTGACTGATATGGGCAACACTCCAGTACTCGCATAATCTGTTACAAACTTATCGATTATCCTTTTCAAGTACCTTTCTGTGTCCTCCCAAGTTAACTATATCTCTACCTCTTGTTTGGCTATTCTCAAAATACTATGCAAAATTGTTTTCTGTCTTCCTTTAACAGGCAATCACAAATGCAGGCTTTGGTCATGTTGCGGCTAGATTAGGGGAATGCTCTTTGCTTGGGCATTTTCCAGCACGTAAATCATTCCCTCCAGGTGGGATAGAGCATCACTGCTGGTCTTGTCCTAATGCTTCCAGTTCACTTACTCATTTCTAAATATATTATCTGGCATTCATTGGCTCCATATTCAGAAAATCTTTATTTAAGACCTTCTGCTTTGCATATAAAGCTTTTCACAAATTTGGACCTTAACAGAAGCTTAATTTCCATCTGCCTACCTGTAATCTGCTACCAGACAGGGATCCACCTGGTTAGTCACCTCACTAGTTCCAGGATTGGTGGATATGCTTTTTCTTTTGTGGCTGCAAAACATTGGAATGAACTACCCCTGGCTCTTCTCCAAACAACTGATTGTTCGGTTTTAAAAAAGCAACTGAAAACTTGACTAATCAGACATTTAATTTAGACATTGGTTCTGTCTCAAGATCCTGTGGGCTTTTTTAATAGCAGGATGCCTCTAGTGAGTTCACACTTTACAAACATTAATAACTTATTTTTACATTAAAAGACATGTGGGCTGCTGAATTCATATCTATAGCATAGATCGCCGCCTAGTGTTGGGTTCGGATGCATATTCGATATCTCCAGTTCGGAATCGATATAGACTTTTCTTAAGGCCCGAAGGCCTTTTCCTATACCGTCGGTATTGTTTTGCGTTCGGTGCCCAGTTCTGTTCTGGCTCAGTATTCGAGTCGGACATCCTGAGGAGTCGCGTGGCTCTTCGGTGCTCGAGGCCCAGTCAACGCAACCAGACTTTCGACGACACATCATGGAACGGAGCCCGTTCAAGAAATGTCCCGTGTGCGGATCTAAGTATCCCCACATCGACGTCCACCCGGTGTGCAACAAGTGCCTGTCGCCGGATCACTATGAAGCCAACTGTATGGCTTGTTCCCGTTTTCGATCGAAGAAGACGATTAGACTTCGGCGCGTGGCGGGCCTGGAGGCCCAGCAGTCGGCCCCGGCACCGGTGGACATCTACGAGAGAGAAGATGATGAAGAGCAAGACGTTCAAGAGCCAATTTCACCTCCAGCGGAAGAGATCGACTACGACGCAGACGTCGAGGTGCTCGATGCAGAAGAAGTCGTCGACTAGGTAGGAGACGACAATGAGGCCTATGGGGCCATGGAAGATAGCTCAGGAGAAGAGCTGTGCCCCGTTCGAACAATCACTAAGGCTCAGGTCGAGGGATCGCCACATGGCCTTACCCAAGACCTTACACCCAGATCCACGGCCTCGCCTACGGGCCCGGCTACGGACACTTCTACGGAGCCACCGTTGGTCAAACCGAAACCGAAACTGAAAGCTTCGGTGTCGACGAAAACGAAAGTGATGGAGACGCCGTCGAAACAGAATACGTCTGTCCCTTTGGCCGCCCCCTCGTCTTCCGACATGTCGGGGCAGCCGAAGCCGCAGAAGGCTGTCGACCCGGTGAAGTCAAACAAGGGCGTCGAACCAAAGTCGGTCAAGGGCGTCGAGCCCAAATCGATCAAGGGCGTCGAGCCGAAGAATGGGGCACCAACACCAGTGGTCAAGGCCGCCGACCCGAAGACGTGGACGCCGAAGGCCGTCGACGCGGAAGAAGGACACGGCGCACCTAAAGGGGCTGATCCCGTACATCGGCCGGAGAAGACCAAGACATCGACGCTCGAGTCTACACACGCTGGTGGACCGAGGACGTCTGTCGGGTCGACGAAACCGTCCGCATCCTTCACGAAGCAGGTGTCGGACTCCTTGCAGCGCATCAAGAACAAGGCTTCCGCGGTCGATCCGAAGGATGCTTCCACCCCGAAGCCAGCTGCCAAAACGCCAAAGTCCTCGGCGCCACTCCTGTTCACGTTGCCGCCGAAGGTGGCACCGAGGCGTTTGCACCAAAGTCGGTCGCCGAAGCGCCCGTGCAGGTGTCCACAGGGTCGAAGGCTTCTCAACCACTTGGAAGCTCGAAGCATCGACAACCCCTGACGGAGGAGCAGTCGGAACACTTTATCGACGCCGACACCGGTAAACTTACCCTCTACAAGAGAAAGATCACGGCGACACAGCCTATGGAGTCCTACACGATTCCTTTGAAGCGCAAAAAGCCTTCTACGGATTCCCCGGTTCTGGTTGAGCCAATTGCTCCACGGACTTGAACAGTTGCTACACCCTCGCCCACATATTCAGATGTGGAGGCTGGGGAAGGTGATGATGAGGAGTATAACTTTCCAGCCAACACTGACCCTGAGGATCGCCAGGACTCTTGGGCAGATGCAGGGGACCCAGGGGATCAGCAAACTGCCCCGGCCACTCAGGTGTACAATGTCAAAACCTCTCCTACTGAGGATTCTGCAGCATTTAATGCTCTACTTGAGAGGGCGGCTAAAAACCACGACGTCCAGCTGCATGCTGACACTATCGAAGTGGACTTCCTCTTTGATACCTTTTCCACAGCAGAAAAGACTGTCAAGACTCTCCCAATGCTAAAAGGGGTTCTGAAACATGCTGCAGACATTTTTAAAGAACACAAATGTGCCAGGGTGATCAACCCTAGGATTGAGAAGAAGTATAAGCCGGCACCTGGCGACCCTACCTACATCAAGGGCCAGTTGCCATTGGACTCTCTGGTCGTTTCTATTGCCCGGAAGAGGGCGAATTCGCAGACCACTGGTGATGCTCCTCCCCCTGACAAGGAATCTAAAGTGCTAGAGGCATCAGGGAAGAGGGTGGCGGCTCAAGCGGCCAATATCTGGCGTATTTCAAACACTCAGGCACTCTTGGCCAGATATGACAGGGCACACTATGACACATTAGAGACCCTGTTACAACATCTACCAGATCAGTATAAAGAGGCAGCGGAGATGCTCATTCAGGAAGGGAAGCTCATCTCCAACGCTTCTATTAAATGTGCACTGGGCGTGGCGGGCACCGCGGCCAGGGCCATTAACACAAGTGTGATGTTGAGATGTCAGGCATGGCTCAGAATCTCCGGTTTCAAACCCAAGATACAAACCACCATCCTTAACCAGCCGGTAAACCCTGATAGATTATTTGGTCCTGAGGTGGATACCACCCTGGAAAAGATAAAGAATGATACTGAAACTGCAAAGTCCATGGGAGCTCTCCAGTCCCAACAGTTTAGGGGCAGTACTTTTCGTTGCTCAAGCAATAGAGGTGTTTCCAGAGGCCAGATGTCCCAGCAAACGCAATACATTAAAGGTGGGGCGCCGTCCTCTTACACCAAGCAGAGTAGAGGCGGCTATCGGGGCAACAGTACCAAGGGCAGAGGCCGTGGAAACAACAACTCCCGTTCCTCCGCCACCAACAAACAGTGACGCCCTGTCACTGCCCCCGACCATACCACACCTGTCGGGGGGAGACTCCAGCAGTTCCTGCCAGTATGGAAATCCATCACCACAGACAGGTGGGTCAGAAAACTTATCCAGTTCAGTCATTGTCTGGAGTTAACATCCACTCCACCCAACATGCCACCAAAACACCGTCCTATGTCCACAGAGCATTTGCACTTATTGCAGCAGGAGGTACTTTTCATGCTGCAAAAAGGGGCAATCGAGCTCGTGCCGGTGGAGGAAGAAGGCGCGGGAGTGTACTCCTTATACTTCTAAATCCCGAAGGAGGACGGGTCCCTCAGACCCATACTGGACCTCCGACCCCTAAACCTATATATTCTCTCAGAACATTTTCACATGCTGACGCTGCAGCAAGTTCTTCCGTTGCTCAATCAGGGGGACTTCCTCGCAACCTTGGATCTCAAGGATGCGTATTTTCACATTCCACTACATCCATCACACAGAAAATACCTCAGGTTCACCATTCAAAATCGGCATTATCAATTCAAGGTCCTCCCTTTCGGGGTGACCACAGCACCCAGGGTATTCACAAAATGCCTGGCAACAGTGGCTGCGCACCTCAGGAGGCAAAACGTTCACGTTTACCCTTATCGGGACGACTGGCTTGTCCAAGCGAAGTCAGCCCAGCAGTGCGCCGCCAGCATGTCCCACACCATTCACCTTCTTCACGATCTGGGATTCTCACTGAATTATTCGAAGTCGCACCTTCAGCCAGCCCATGTGCAGCAGTATCTGGGCGCGACCATAGATACTCTGGCAGCCACAGCTCAGCCGAATTCTGTGAGGATCGACAGCATTCAGTCGCTGATCCAGAAGTTCAGACCGCAACACTCGCTTCCAGCAAGAGTGTTCATGCAGTTGATAGGTATGATGGCCTCCTGCATCTTCATAGTCCCGCACGCGAGGCTACATATGCGTCCGCTCCAAGAATGCTTGGCTCATCAGTGGACTCAGGCTCAAGGACTGTTGAACGACCTAGTGTTGGTGACCGGTCGGGCATACAGCTCTCTGCATTGGTGGAAACCACACAACCTTTGCAAGGGCCGACCGTTCCAGGAGCCTGTGCCACAGATTATCCTGACGGCGGACGCATCTCTCCAGGGTTGGGGAGCTCATGTACTCCACTACACGGTGCAGGGACTATGGACAACACAGCAAAGGAAGATGCACATCAACTACCTAGAACTGATGGCAATCTTCATGGCGTTGAAGGCATTCAAAGTACATCTGTGCAACAAGGTCGTGTTGATCCGGACGGACAACATGACAGCCATGTACTACATTCAAAAGCAGGGAGGTACACACTCTCCACAGTTGTCTCATCTGGCTCAGAGCATGTGGAAGTGGGCCATTCAGAGGAACATCTTCCTCATGGCGGAACACCTCCCGGGCAAGGACAATCAGATGGCGGATCTGCTCAGCAGGTACAGCCACCAAATGCACGAGTGGGAGATACATCTATCAGTACTCCACCCGTACTTCCAGCAGTGGGGTCATCCAGAGATAGACCTGTTTGCCACAAGGGAAAACGCAAAATGCCAAAGCTTTGCCGCCAGGTTCCCTCACCCACAGTCGCAGGGCAATGCGATATGTCTGAACTGGTCAGGCAGATTTGCGTACGCTTTTCCCCCAGCACCTCTAATACCGCTGGTGGCACGAAAGCTAAAGCAACACTCGATGACACTCATCCTGGTTGCTCCAACGTGGGCACGCCAACCATGGTACACCACGTTTCTAGAACTCTCCGTGGTACCGCATCAAAGGCTGCACCTCACACCCAGACTTTTGACGCAGAGCCATGGCGACATCCAGCACCCAGACCCGCAACAGCTCAACCTGGCGATCTGGCTCCTGAAGTCTTAGAATGTGGCTACCTTAACTTGCCTCCCGACTGCATGGATATCATACGGGAGGCAAGGAAGCCCACCACCAGAGCTTGCTATGCAGCAAAATGGAAGCGGTTTGTCATTTACTGTACAGAACACAACATCAACCCGCTAGATGCATCTACTCATAACATTATTTGTTATTTGTTACATCTTTACAAATGCAATCTAGCACATGCTTCCATTCGGATACACTTATCCGCCATAGCGGCTTATCTCCAAAACAGGCAGCATCTCTCCGTTTTCAGAGTGCCTGCCATTAAAGCCTTCCTAGAAGGACTGAAACGGGTCATCCCTCCCAGGACCCCGCCAGCTCCTGTATGGAACCTTAATGTGGTCCTCACCAGGCTGATGTGCCCACCTTTTGAGCCTCTGCATTCATACGAGGTTCCGTTTTTAACATGGAAAGTGGCTTTTCTAATAGCCATTACGTCTCTGCGTTAGTGAGCTCCAGGCTCTCACCGTACAAGAGCCATTCATACAAATTCACTCAAACAGGGTGGTGCTGCGCACTAACCCTAAATTTCTTCCTAAGGTTGTTTCACAGTTCCATGTCAATCAGACTATTGAACTGCCCGCGTTCTTTCAAAACCCAGATATATTAGCCGAAAGAATGCTCCACACTCTTGACGTCAAACGAGCTTTGATGTACTACATCGATAGGACCAAAGAATTTAGGAAGACGAAACAACTCTTTGTTGCCTTTTCAGCCCAACACAAAGGCAACCCTATTTCCAAAGCAGGTATAGCCAGGTGGATTGTTAAGTGTATTCAGATTTGCTATCACAAGGCTAAGCGCACTTTAACGGTCCCCCCCCAGAGCCCACTCCACCCGCAAGTTGGGGGCCTACATGGCTTTCCTTGGCAATATCCCTTTGGAAGACATTTGTAGAGCAGCCACATGGTCTACCCCACACACATTTACTAAACACTACTGTGTAGATGTGCACTCCAAGCAGCAAGCAGCTGTAGGGCAGGCTGTTCTTAAGACACTTTTTCAAACGTCTGCAGCTGGCACAGGCGGCCGCCGATAATGGAGGGACTGCTATGTATTCTATGCTATAGATATGAATTCAGCAGCCCACATGCCTCGAACTGAATATGCTACTTACCAGTATGCATCTGTTCTTGGCATGTAGGGCTGCTGACATTCATATCGCCCGCCCTCCTCCCCGGCGCCTGTAGCGGCTGCAGAATTCACACTTACTCTTAGCATGGTCATCGCTCACACTGTTACACTCCATCTTCGCCACAATGGCTAAAAACAATCTGGGGATGGAGTCGATGCCCATGCGCACTGTAGTCCAAGGGAGGAGCCACCTATCTCTTGATACTTCGAAGACTCTTCCAGGACAACAATGTGCAATCATCCGGACCCAACACTAGGCGGCGATCTATGCTATAGATATGAATGTCAGCAGCCCTACATGCCAAGAACAGATGCATACTGGTAAGTAGCATATTCATTACATAATGAAACAACAACATTTCTTTACGAGCACACTTCTAGTAATTCAATGTCAATAATAGTCTTAAGGTCACAGGTATTCTCTTAGTCCACTCTTAATCCGTAAACAACAATACAGGTTATACGAAATCAAGTTCGTTCACAACCAGTGTTAAATCCAAGTTCTTAATACAGCCAATATTCCTTATGATACAATCCTCGTGATCAGTGTAGGTTCCTTTAACAATAAAGCTTGATACAGCCAACACGTGTTTCGTCGTATGGTAATTCATACCTCGACTTCTGGGGGCTGTAATTTTAAATACATAATGTCGTAAAACTGGTTTAAAACAGATCGAGAGAGAACCGTCACCAACCAAAGGAATAGTTATGTATGTTTATGACAGAAACCCGTTTTAACCAAAAGTGATTCTCAAACATTAGACAATTGTTAGATAGTAGTGAATTTGTTAGAAAAATTTGACCCAAAAAGCAAGGGAAAGTGAACAGATCCTAAGGTGGACATCGCAGTTGCCAGTGGTGAGGATGCAATCAGAAAATCAAAACCACAAAGCTACAGGCAACCCATGATCGTGCACGACCAGAGCCGAAATGAAAGTGGAATCAAATGAGTACTGGAGGTAAGTAATAACTAAGCATGAGCGTAAAATCCGTTCCGCTCGCGGATTTTACGGATTTTTGGCAAATTCGCAATCCGCGAACTCTCGCAAACTTCCCGAAAAATCGTAAAATCCGTGTGAAGCGGATTTTTTGCTTGGTCGCACTTGTCAACTAGAATACTATACAATTTCGCGGGAGTAAACACTTGCGAACACGTAGATGCGGCGGGCAACGTCAATCTCGCAATTGCGAGATTGCAAAACTTGCAATTTCGCACAAGAAATCCACCAGCAGGCAGCATAAACCTTGAAAATTATGATTTTTATCAGAATAACTCCTCAGGTTGACATTTGCCTGCACTTTTTTTTTTTTTTGCAAGGAGTCCATTTTGGGGGTGGTGGTGGGAGGAAGGAAGTGCCCCACAGTCTCCAACTTCCTGTTCCTGTCCAGCAGTCTCCTCCCAGTGCTTTCTTCATGTGCTGGTCACTTTGATTTGGATCTTGACCTGGAAGGATTACTTTTTGTGGATGCTGCTGGATATTTGGATTTTTGCAAAACTGAAAGCACTCAGCAGGTGCAAAAGTCTTATCATTAGTAACCATTCCCTGTAGTGCTTCCTGAGGGGCCCCTTCAGAGTTCAGTTGCCTACTTGCAACTGTTCTATGACCCTGCTCTGACCCTCACAGCAGGCTCAGAGAATAGCTACAAGTAGGCCACAAAGGTCCTGTGAAAAAAAATTGCACTGCAGCAGAAAGCAAATTACAGATAAGGAAGCAGGTGCCAGCCAGACTGGAAGTTTAAATTCAGGGACACATTAATCAACCCCAAATTAATTCATGTCAGTTGAAGCAGGGCAGGTGTGCTTGCTTTTTTTCACCCCCATAATCTACAGTGATAAACCAACCAGAGGGTGGCAGTGATGTACCAGAGGGTGGCATGGGTGTACCAGAGGGTGGCAGTGGTGAAACAGAGGGTGCTGTGAACCTGTGATGATGAACCAAACGTAGAAACAACATAGTCGCGGCCATTGCAAGCCGAGAAGTAAGTTCGCAATTGCGAACTGGTACACAACCCTCGCGAACTGGCAGAAACCCTTGCGAACACACGAGAAAAAAAATTAGCGAGAGTTCGCGGATTTTGCGGATTGCGAATCTGTAAATACGCATGTTCGCGGATTGCCAATTCGCAAAATCCGCCCATGCTTAGTAATAACCTGTGGTGATATTGGTAACTGTACCCGTGTATATTGCCCTCAAAAGTGGCAGTGGTAATGGCTGCCTGATCCCGTTGCACAGTGCACAGAGGAGCAAACACAACGCAAAATCTGGAGCTAAAACGACAGCTCGAGGATGCGGACAGCAGATTAAGATTCATGAATGTATGCTTCGCAGAATGCGGCAAGAAGACCCGATGGTTATTGCATTGGTTGCCTACAAATAGCTAATAAAGATAGCGGGACCTGCTGACTCGCAGCCCACAAAATGGTGGCGCCTGGACAATGGCGTAATGCAAGAGACTAGAGGACTGTGCGGCAAAATCCTTCTGCCCTGATGCAACCCTGACATCAGAAGGTGGGTGAATACGGCTAGCGGTGCATAAATTGTGAGGTTTCAAGGATCAAGTCTGCCAATACAAGCTGTTTATGTCTACATGCCTGACCCTGCAATAACGCCTGAAGGTCTCACTAGCCCGCACTTTATAACACCTCCGGTGCTGCAATCCTGATTTAGTGCGTAAGGATCTGCGCTTGTCTTTATCCATATTTCCTAAAGCTCCTGCCTCTACCGGCAAGGAAAGTGCACATCGCACCCGTAGCCGCGGACTACAGAGAAGAGGCAGGCCTGAGCTTAAAATGACGGCGAAGCTCCAGTGATCGGGAGAGAAAAAGAGCGCACGTGTCGGTTGCTTGTGTGCTCCTGCGGTTACTTCCCTGCTCTACCGCACGGCCTCACCTTCAAATGCAAGTGCGTCATGGAGAGGTTTGTACAGCTGATCTCCTGATACCCAGCCTCTGATCATATGTGCAGCAGTAGCCCAGAAGCAAAGTGCTTGTGAGGGCTGAGGAGGTCCTGAGGAGATCCCGACGATTGTGGCACTACGGAGGTTCCTATGCTCTCAGTAGTGTGCTGAAAACGAGGCTCGACCACAGGTGTAGCAGTGCTCATTCTTTTACTTTTGCAAGTGTTGCTGGGGGCGTTAAGTAGCCAGAGTATTGCCAGTATATTGCCAGTGTTTTGCCAATGATATGACGCCGGTGTTGCTGATCAATTATAGTAACCTTGTTGCCCTCCATTGAGATCGCCATCTGAATTTGCCATCCACATTACCTCTAACTTCGTTACCATATGCCTCAAACCCTTTTGCAATCAGGATAGCGCCCGCCACCAAGCAGCCTGAACAGCCAATATTACCTTTCCGGTACCTGCTTGATATCGTCTGCTAAGACGGAATAACAAAGGCTTCATTCGGGGGTGACCTCTCAGAGAGATAATATATATTCAGGAGGCGGACGCTGTGCAAGCTAATCATACAGCTGTCCACACAACGTAACATGTAAATCTGTTTGTGCGCTGCGGATACTGCTGGGTCCTCTTGATCGTCTGCTTCCACTCACCTGCTTACTGGACGGGATAAACCCCATACCGGCAAACTCCATATCCTCCATAGGTCCCAGGTCCCGGCGCAAGAGGGCTGACAAAGAATCTAGAGCGCAACTCAAGAAGTCAAAAGCCAAACCAGCGGTCTCAGACTCTCCAATCAAAGCCAAATCTGATATCAATAGTACAATGGACATGATCTTAAGGAAACAGGCTGAAGTACATGACTTAGCAAAGTCTAATAAACAAAATAGACTCCATGCAACTGGAGCTCACCATCATCAGAGCAGACATGAGCACAATCAATTAAAAAAATCATAGATGTAGAGAATAAGTGATGTGGAAGATGTAGCCTCCCAGACTAGCAAAGAGTATTGTACCTCCGAGACATCACATGCGAGCTTAAAAGACAGGCAGCTGAGTTGGAAGACCGCTACAGAAGAGAAAATGTATGCATTTTTGGAATTCTGGAGGGCTCAGAGGATGCAGCGGGATCTTGCGGAGCATTCTTAGAAACCTGGATACCCATGGTCACTGGCATAAAATTCCCCCAGCCTTTAGAAATGGACAGGCACATGGGATCCCAACGTTCAACTCCTCAAACATGAAAACGACTTGCCCAATGATATGCAAACCTTTACATTTTCACGGAGGCCATCCAAAACTTCGCTAGGAAGAGCCACCAAGTTTCCTGGGAAGGCCATCGAATAAAATTCTCGCAGGACTACTCAAAACAAACAGTGGACACAAGGAAGGGGTTTCTTCAAATTAAGAGATAAAAACATTATATTTTCCTTTGCAGGCCTGGCAAAATTGTCAATGTTTGAAAATTGCAAGCCGCTCTTCTTCACGAACCCTAAGGAACTAGCACGGCATTTAGAAGCTTCCCCGGCACAAGAAATAGAATTAACTGCTGGGGCCTCAAACAAACAGAAGTCATGATATCCCTTGACCTAGAATAGCTGTTTTATGCAAAGGGTGTCAAGTACTCTTTGGCCATGGTAACGTTTTTTTATTTTTCTCCACTGAGCACATTGACTGGGCATGTTGACGTAAAGATCCATGGTTATACAAACCGCTACCCTAGCGTGCTTAGGTAGATTGTAATTTATTATGTAATGTGCCTGTGGGAACAGGTTGGTGAGTACGGGTGGTAGGCTGTTCACCATTACTACATGTGCTCCAACTTTCTAGTTCGCTGTTTATAAATATCTCCGTTTACATATTAGGCACGGTATTCTACAACAATGGTTGGCTCAATAGTGCATGCTTTTCACAAATATTGAAACGTCAAGTTTTGCTTTTTTTTTGCAGAGTTTTATATAGCGCGAACTAGAACCGAACCGAATCAGTTATCAGAGCGCTTTACATAGCACCAGTTACGTTACATAAGGACACACTTTCATTTTTTTTTTTTTTAGGCACGGGGAGATTAAGTGATTTGCCCAGAATCACAGGGGGTTTTTGGCGTCGTTACCGAGACTCGAACCCAGATCCCCAGGTCCGAGGTCGAGCGCCTTCGCCGTTAGGCCAACCCCTCTCCCCAGCTTTATTGATCTCCGAATAAGATTGAAGCAGGTTACTATGAATCTATTAATTAACACAATTTATACGACTGAACACTATTTACAGGTTGCATTTGCTAAGGCCAAATGATAAGAGTCCGGCACTATATTAGTTTGTGTTAATCCAGATTAGATAAGATTTATTTTAGACCCTCCCGGTTACCAGTTGACGGTCCTGCCGTCGCAGCTCCTACTTCCAAATAATTTTTGGTAGGGGTGGGAGGGAGGGGGAGGAGCGACAGGGAGGGATATGTGGTTGTTTTCTTGTTATTGTATGTTTTTTATCCTTTATTTTTCTAAATACATGAAAATTACAGGTATGCTCTACTCCAGGTATAAGCTCAGGGCCAGGGCCCTTATGGTCCGCAAAGATAGAATCCCCTACCGGCTGGCTGCTACCATGACATTAAGTGCACTACGAAGGGGTTTGCGAAAAGTCACTCACACTAAGGATATGTTTACCCAGGTAGCCAATATTAGACCAGGTGATGGTTCAGATTAAAAATATTGTAGAGGATCTCAAAATAGTTTCTCTAAATGTGTAGGGGCTCAACCACCCTATTAAGCGTAGGAAAATATTCCACTATCTGGCCAAAACCAAGGGCAATATTCTTCTTCTCCAGGAAACGAAACTCTCGGAAGAGGGTGTTAGTTTAATCATACATGACTGGATTTCCCATATTTTCTGTTCACCAGCAGATCATAGGAAGAAAGGTGTTATTACTTTCATAGCCAGAAAATCAAATATCACTAATATATCACACACACATTATAATGAAGGGAGGGTGTTAATCATACACTTAAAAAAAGAGGAGGATACAATCACATTCTCAATATTTATGGCCCTAACTCTGACAAGCCCACCTTTTGGGAAAAGATCTCGGATACCATTGGAAGCTTCCCCCAGTATGAACTTGTCATGGTAGGCGGAGATTTCAATTTGCCTCTAGATCCCCTAATTGACCCCCAATCTAAATGTAAACCACCCGTTCACATGAGGTTCTTCAGAAAATATGTTCCAAATTCAATCTCAGGGACGCATTTTGCCTTCAGCATCCAGACGCTCACGAGTATACGTTTTACTCAGCCTCGCACAACTCATACACTAGGATTTACTATATTTTAATATCAGGCCCCTACATACATCTTATTGACCAAACGGACATTGCCCCTATACTAGTTTAAGACCATTTCAGTATTAGTACCAAACTAGCAGGTACTCATCCTACACTTCCCCCTAAATGGTGGCGCTTTAACCAGGAGGTACTTTCCGATCAAGCGCATAGAGTGATGATAGAGAATGCTATCCATGACTACATCAAACACAACGACCTCCCAGATACAGGCATTTTCACTTTGTGGGACGCGCTTAAGGCAACCATCAGGCGGGTACTTATTGGGATTAAAGCAAAAATTAATAAGAAACTGAATTCAGAATTAAGCGCTCTGGAAAAAGGATTTATTGGACCGACTAGTAAAGATTTTTTTTTTTAATATAATAAAATTGTAAGTAAACGGGCGGGGGTGTGGATCAACAAATTCAAAGCCCTCAAACTCAGCGAAGGAAACAGAGCGGGGAAATTATTAGCCTCTTACGTCTAACACAAGCAGAAGCAGTATACTAACTCCTTCATAAAAGATTCCGCCAATACCATCCAAACTAAACAAAAAGAGATCCTTTACGCATTTAAAACCTTCTATGAGGACCTGTATAAGAACAAACAAACAAACTCGGAAGAGTGTAACACATATCTAAAAATCACTAAATCTTCCAAGTTTGTGTGTGTCAGTTGGTGAAGCTTTGGGTAAGCCCATCTCAGTTACAGAATTAAATAACTGTTCGAGGCATATGGGCTGCAGATGGTACATTTATGAATAGATCGCCATCTGGTGTTGGGCTCGGATGATTGCCCTTGTTTTTCTCTTGGAGAAGTCTTTTGTAGTCACGAGGCTCGTGACTCCTCCCTTGGGTGATAGTGCGCATGGGCATCAGCTCCATCCTTAGATTGTTTTTTCGCGCCATCGGATTCGGATGAGGATCAAAGCGCTCCGGATCGACTTCGAAAAAAGAGTTATATTCGGCGCGTATTCCCTTTCCAATTCAACGGTATTGTTTATCCAGCGCGACTTCATTCACATTTCGACGCGCTTCGACGTCAACAAGAAAAAAATCCAACTCTACGTCGACGAGACCGGGAGGCCCATCTCGTCGTAGTCCAGCCCGGAGTCCATGGAAAGGACTCCATTCAAAAAATGTCCAACGTGTGGTGCTAAATTCCCACACAAGGACCTACACTAGGTGTGCAACCTCTGTTTATCACCTGACCACAAATCCAGGGACTGTGAAGCCTGTGCGGCTTTCTCCTCCAAGTCGACGATTAGAAACCGTCGAGCCCGAAGACACGAGATGTCGAGGATGGAGTCAGATGCAATCCCAGAACTGTTCGAGGTCCAACACCCTGAGGAGGAAGATGAAAATGAGGACGGGTCGGGGTAGGGGTAGGAAGCGGACGAGTCTGAAGTCAAAGAAGTCAACGTTCATCAAACCGTGAGTGACGAGGTCCCTTTACCGAAAAACCGACCCCGATTGGTTTCGACCCCGCCTTCGAGCCCGGTCAGACAACCGAAAAAAGTTTCCCGACGCCCCGCCTTCCGGCTCGGCAACGAAACCGAAACATTCGGCCTCCCACTATGTCGGATACGAAAAACGGTCCACATAGACACCGATGCTCCATACCAAAGAGAGCTTGCAGTCGAAACATTCCATGTTGATACCGAAACATGCTTCGACGTCGAAGACTCCCTCGATACTGAAGAAATCAGACTCGAGCAAACTCTCGGTGCCGAAAACACATCACACCGAAACGCAAAAGCACATTTCGACCCAAAGATTTCAGTACCAACACAGGAGCAACAAACAGATCCAAAACAAAAGACTTTGTTTATTGATCCGCAAACTGGCAAGGTGGTGACAAAACTACCTAAAAAGAGGAAGACTCAGCCGTTGGAGGACAAAGTCCCTCCTCCTAAAAAGAGAACAATGGGGCCAAATACAACTCCTCCCCTTTCTCCACAGCCTATGGACACACCCTCTTCTCCTCTTCCTCATACTCTGCCAGCTATCCCTCCAACTTCTACACCACGCCCATCTACACCTCAAACAGATGTAGAAAGTGACACAGGGGAGGGGGACCTTCCTAGGGATGATAACAATACTATCCCAGAAGACACAGACCCATGGGAGGATTATGACGCAGTGTCAGATACGGATAATGACCCTGAACTGTATCCCTCAAAACCCTCTCCTCCTGATGATAATTCGGGTTTCGCACAATTAATTAATAGAGCAGCAAAATACCACAAGGTAGATTTACATAAGGAACCTCAGATAGAAGATTTCCTTTTAGAAACACTACCTGCTGCACAGAAATCTTCAGGGACCCTACCTATGCTTAAGGGTCTCCTCACTCACACATCAGACATTCAAAGATCCTTTGAGAGCTAGGGTGTTAAACCCAAGAATTGACAAAAAATACAAGGCAGCCCCAAAAGACCCAGTATTCATTAAGGGGCAAATACCTCTGGACTCGGTAGTAGTATCAAACGCTTGTAAGAGGGCAAACTCACTAACAGCAGGAGAAGCTCCTCCTCCTGACAAAGAGTCCAAGTTAATAGATGCCTCTGGCAAAAGAGTAGCATTCCAAGCGGCAAACAGCTGGTGCATAGCAAATACTCAAGCGCTACTTGCACGTTATGATAGAGCTCATTATGATGAGTTAGAAAAACTCATTACACATCTCCCTAAGGAACACCAAAAGAGGGCAGATCAGCTGATACAAGAAGGGAAGATAATAACTAACACTTCCATTAAGTGCGCTTTAGACGCAGCAGACACTGCAGCAAGATCCATAAACACCAGTATCATGTTAAGGAGACATGGATGGCTCAGGGTATCAGGGCTCAAACAAGAGGTACAAACTTCTTTATTAAACCAGCCCTTTGATGGGAAAACACTCTTCGGCTCAGGTACAGATGAGGCGTTAGAGAAAATGAAAAAGGACACAGAAACGGCTAAGTCAATGGGAGCATTGCAACAGCCAGCTCAGAGGGGTTCCTTTCATAGGTCCACCTATAGAGGCGGATCAAAGAATACTGGCACAAGCCAGCAATCAACCTCTTTTACCCCAACATCACCCAGAGGGAATTCAGGAGGCAGTTACAGAGGTAATAACAACAAAGGTAGGGGTCGCGGAAACAACAACAACCGCAACTCTCCTACCCCAAAACAGTGACTTCATACAGCTCCCCCCAGACCATTTAACACCGGTCGGGGGACGCCTATCACAGTTCCTACCTGTCTGGGAAAACATCACATCAGACAGGTGGGTGAGACAAATTATCCAACATGGTTATTGCCTAGAACTCACGGCTACCCCACCAAACATCCCCCCCAAACAGCGTCCTATGAGTCAAGATCATCTAACATTATTAAAACAGGAAGTACTATCACTGCTACAAAAGCATGCCATAGAGAAGGTTCCACAACATCAACAGGGAACAGGAGTATACTCTTCCCAAAAAAGACGGATCCCTAAGGCCAATATTAGACCTCAGACCTCTCAATGCATACATAAATTCTGAACATTTCCACATGGTCACACTCCAACAAGTAGTTCCTTTACTGAAGAAAGAGGACTTTCTTTCTACACTGGATCTAAAAGACGCCTACTTCCATATCCCAATTCACAAAGCCCACAGAAAATACCTCCGGTTTGTGGTAGAAGGACAACATTATCAGTTCAAAGTCCTTCCGGTTGGAGTCACAACAGCACCAAGGGTGTTCACAAAATGCCTAGCAGTGGTTGCAGCACACCTAAGGACACAGCAAATACATGTCTTCCCTTACTTGAACGACTGGCTAATAAAGGCCACGTCACAACAGGAATGTCTTCAAACCACACAAAAGACAATTCAACTACTGCACCAGCTAGGGTTTACGGTGAACTACACAAAATCCCACCTGCAACCAAACAAGGTTCAACAATATTTAGGGGCTACTATAAATACAGAAACAGCCAGAGTATACCCCAATCCAGTCAGGATTCAAACAATGCTCACATTGATTCAAAGATTTCAAACGCAACACTCATTAACAGCTCAAGTGTTCATGCAGTTATTAGGGATGATGTCCTCTTGCATACTGCTGATCCCGTATGCCAGACTACAAATGCGTCTGCTACAAGAATGTCTAGCAACACAGTAGAATCAGGCTCAAGGTCAGATTACAGATCTGGTGTTGGTAGACGACCGCACACACCGCTCTCTGAAGTGGTGGAATACAACAAACATTTCCAAAGGGCGGTCGTTCCTGGAACCAATTCCACAAGTGGTGCTAACAGCGGATGCATCGCTCACCGGATGGGGAGCTCATATGAACAGATGCACAGTACAAGGGAGATGGAGTGTACAGCAAGAACGACTGCACATAAACCATCTAGAACTATTAGCAGTGTTCCTAGCATTAAAAGCTTTTCAAATGCATATTTTCAACAAAGCAGTCCTGATAAGAACAGACAACATGACAGCAATGTATTATATTCAAAAACAGGGGCGGACACACTCTCTCCAACTATCCAGACTAGCGCAGGAAATTTGGAGATGGGCCATTCCTCAAAACATCTATCTGTTAGCCGAACACCTACCAGGAGTTCAAAATCAGATAGCAGACATTGTAAGCAGAGAGTCAGAACAAATACACGAATGGGAACTGCACGACCAAATACTGCAGCCATTCTTCCACAGATGGGGACAACCGGAGATAGATCTCTTTGCCACTCATCAGAACGCAAAATGCCAAAGCTTCCCATCCAGGTACCCACACCACCTGTCGCAGGGCAATGCATTATGGATAAATTGGTCCAACAAATTTGCATACGATTTTCCCCCTCTCCCACGAATTCCATTAGTGGTTCGAAAACTGCAACAGCATTCAATGACCATGATACTAGTGGCACTCACGTGGGCACGACAGCCGTGGTTCACCACGCTCCTACAACTCTCACAGGCGCCACACCAAAAATTAAGAATCTCACCCATGCATCTCACACAGAACCATGGAGAAATAATGCACCCAGATCCCAAACAACTGAACCTAGCGATCTGGCTCCTGAGATCTTAGAATTTGGATACTTAAATTTACCTCCAAACTGTATGGAAATCATTAAGCAAGCAAGACGTCCCACCACCAGAGCATGCTATGCAGCAAAGTGCAAAAGGTTTGCTGTATACTGTAACAGTAACAACATCAACCTTCTGGACGCATCTACACAAAATATTATTTGCTACCTACTACACTTACAGCAATGTAACCTTGCCTACACCTCAATTAGAGTACATCTTGCAGCTGTAGCAGCATACCTGCAAAACAGGCAATGTCTATCCCTGTTTAGGGTACCCGCAATTAAGGCTTTCATGGAAGGACTCAAAAGAGTTATCCCTCCAAGACTACCACCTTCTTCAGTCTGGAACCTCAACATAGTACTCACCAGACTAATGGGGCCACCTTTTGAACCTATGCATAGGTGTGAAATACAATTTCTTACATGGAAGGTGGTCTTCCTTATAGCCATTACCTCCCTCAGGAGAGTGAGTGAGTTACAGGCATTAACAATACAAGAACCATTTCTACAGTTACACCAGAATAAAGTGGTTCTTAGAACAAACCCAAAGTTCTTGCCTAAAGTAATTTCAGCATTCCACATCAATCAACCAGTGGAACTACCAGTCTTTTTTCCAAAGCCACAGACGGTAGCAGAAAGGACCCTACATACACTAGATGTCAAAAGGGCAATATTATACTACATTGAAAGAACTCAAACTTTCAGAAAAACTAAACAACTATTTGTAGCGTTTTCCCCAACACTTAAAGGCAACCCTATCTCTAAAACAGACATTGCCAGGTGGATCGTGAAATGTATTCAAATATGTTGCATAAAAGCAAAGAGAACATTAACTGTTCCCTCTAGAGCTCATTCTACACACAAACTAGGGGCATCTATGGCATTTTTAGGGAACATTCCCCTAGATGACATATGTAAAGCAGCAACTTGGTCTACACCGCATACCTTCACAAAACACTATTGTGTTGACGTACAAGCAACACAACAAGCAAGGGTGGGCCAGGCTGTATTAAAAACTTTATTTCAAACTGTTGCAACAGACACCGGTGACCACCGCTAGGGAGTTAACTGCTGTGTAATCTCTTCATAAATGTACCATATGCAGCCCATATACCTCGAACGGAATATGCTACTTACCAGTATGCATCTGTTCTTGGCATAGAGGGCTGCAGAGTGGTTCATGCCCTCCCTACCTCCCCGGAAACCTGTGTCTGTTCCAACATTATCTTGTTTAGATACACTTACATGGACATCACTTTCTGTATTCTATCATACTACTCCATCTAACCCTACTATGGCAAAACAATCTAAGGATGGAGCCGATGCCCATGCGCACTATCACCCAAGGGAGGAGTCACCAGCCTCGTGACTACAAAAGACTTCTCCAAGAGAAAAACAAGTGCAATCATCCGAGCCCAACACCGATGGCGATCTATTCATAAATGTACCACTCTGCAGCCCTCTATGCCAAGAACAGATGCATACTGGTAAGTAGCATATTCCATCAGATACCTGAGAAGTAACAAGGCCCGGCCCCGGATGGCTTCTCTGCTTCATTTTTATAAAGCATTTGGAGAGTCTCTACAACCAACCCTGTTAAAAGTTTTTAATACCATTGCCAAGGAGGGACGCGCACCCAAGTCTATAAAAGAAGTAAACATCAAAATAATTCCTAAAGAAGGGAAGGACCCCTTATTACCTAAAAACTACAGGCGAATTTCACTGATTAATGTGGACTGCAAAATCTTTGCAAAACGTTAGCACTGAGACTAAATGGGGTTCTCCCTAAGTTAATCAGCAATTACCAAGTTGGATTTCTCAAAACCGAATGTCTAATGACAACCCACGCTTATTGTGTCATATACTTGAACAAGCAAAGATGAAACCTGTTCCTTCTATAGCTATCCCTCTCGATGCAGAAAAGGTTTGACAGAGTGTCGTGGTTATTCCTGAGACATTGCATGCTGTCTTTTAACTTGGGTAGTCCATTCATTAATATGGTTATGGCGATGTATTCAGCACCCACCGCATGCATCGTGATCAACAGAAAACTGTTGGATGCCTTTAGACTCGAACAAGGTACTAGACCAGGCTGTCCCTTTTCCCCTTCCCTCTTTCTACTAGCCCTTGAACCATTAATCCAGGACATTAAACATAACCATGAAATAAAAGGAGTAAGCGTTAAAGATCTCCAGGTGAAATTGGCAGCCTACGCGGACGACATTCTCCTAGTCACGGAGGATCCAGGCTTGTCCATAACAGCCCTGATGCGTACCATAGTCACCTATTCGTCCCACTCCGGATACAAGTTGAAGAGGGACAAATCAGAAGTTAAGCCTCTCAACATCCATTGCACTAGAGCGATACTGGGTGACTCGAGCCTCGTCTGGCAGCCGGGATTCATTAAATATCTAGGTATAGAATTCTGCAGTAATATCCTTGAGTCTCTACAAAAGAATGAATCCATCACTTTGGGGAAAATTAAAGACCTTCTAAACGCATGGTCTCCAAGATTCATGACGTAGTGGGGTAGAATTGAAACCATCAAGATGATGATTACGCCGTTAGTGAACTACCTAATAACCATGCTTCCTCTCACATTGATGGAGTAGTGTCTCCGTAAGCTAAACATTCTTATCTCCCAAGTTTTTATGGCAAGGGAAAAAGGCCTGGATTGGTCTGAAAAAACTCAAACTGGACAAGTCCCTTGGGGGAGTAAACCTAGCTGGCTTTACCAAACGGCATTCTTAGCTAAACAGGGCTCGTACTGGTTCGCTCCACCCGTGAGATATACTCCAGTCTGGCTAGATATTGAGAAATCGTTGCTCAATAACCTGACCCCAGCTGCTCTACCTACCTCCAATTTCATGAGTGTCACCTGCTCAAAATCTATTTTTAAGAATTAAAAATGCCCTTCTGAAAATAGAGTAAAAAACTATATATCAGTGTAAGACAATCAAACTTAGTCATTGTGGGACAACCATAAGATTCTATTTAGCGGGGGGGCGTGGTCTGAGGCGTCAAGATAGCGGTCGCACTCTGAGAGTGCTCCGGACCCCCTCCGTCATCCGCCTCATATCCGCCACTACCAGCCTACACTCAGTCCCTCTACCTACCGGACGCTGGTCCCGGTGTTGTCCGCTGTCCTCGGGGGTGGGGGGGCGCGCCTCGGGTCTCCCTTCTTCCCGAGGAGCCCTTTGCAGTCCGTTGCCTGGCTCAGCTAAAGTGGCGGCCCCCATGCCTCGCAGACTGAGGCCCGGATGCTCGCGCCCTTGAGGTCTGGTGTTTTCCTTTCCTGCGGCTGGCGGACGGGGGGGGGATGGACCCGCGGGGCTGCCGTGGAGAAGTGTGGCTCAATGGTTAGAGCGGCAGACCCTGATGCAGAGGTCTAGCCCGGGACCAGGGTTCAATTCCCCGCCTTGGCGGGTCTTGAGCTCAAAAATTCCACGGACCTGATAATTCTCGCCTCGGTGCCTATTCCAATCATAGAGTCCCACTCTGCAACTCTGGGCAATAGCTTGCTTAATCTCCACAACGGCCCCCACAACGCTAAGGATGCCTGGCCCCCACCTTGGGGGTGCCCAGGAGTGGACACCTCACAGGGAAAGCCAGGATGGGTTCCACAGCGGTGTTCGTACAAGCGCCTTGAGACCCTTGCGGGTGAGTGGTGCGCTATACAAGTATCAATTTACATTTTCTCGCCCTGGAACTGCGGACTGGCTGCAGGAGCTGGAGGCCTGCTGGGGGTGGAAACGCCCAAGACCCCGGGTGCCCTGAGCCCGCATGAGAGGCGGGTGAACCGGCCAGCCGGCCCGGAGCTGTGGGCGCAATAGTCGGTGCTGGGAAGGCGGAGACTGATTCCGGCGAGCCACCGGAGGAGCCGAGGTGGCTGCCAGCGTTGGCCCTGGGTTGCGCCGACACAGGAGTGCGGACCCGCAGAGCGGACCTGACGGTGAGGAGCGCCCGGAGGGGGAGGTTCAGCCGGGGTCTACGCTGTGGCCTGGGATTCGCCTTGTCTGGGCCGACGCAGCCCCCGTGAGGAGGCCCTCCGACCCCCCGGCGCTGGCGCTGTCCTAGTGGGCCTTGAGGGGAGACATCCAGAGGAGAGCTGCGGATCACTGGAGGGCCTGCGTGTAGTGCCCCGGAGAACTTTCTTCTTCTCTGGGCGGCAGGATCACCCCCCCCCTCCTACCGAATTGGGCTGGATTGGCTGAGCTGGGGCCCCGGATGGGCGGCTCCCAGGAGGGGGCAGAAGTAGACTTAAGTCTTGCCTGGTGGCCCCTGAGGTGGGAGTGGAGTGCTGAGGGGCTCGGCCCGGCCGCCTGCGCTGTGCCGCGCCCTGCCCCCACGGCCTGGCTGTCTGGTGGCTGGCCTGGGCGCACCATCATCCCCCGAACGAAACGTCACGCTGCGGTCTGGTCCGGGGTACGTCCCCCTCCTGGAATACTGGACTGAGGATCCTTGGTATTGACGGGCCGGGTTTGGGGGCGAAGTTCGACCACTATACCGAGTGGCAGGGGCGCTGACTGAGGAGCCCACCCATTTCTTCCCTAACACGTGTTGACTGACCTGTCTGGAGATTATTGGGAAGCCCCGCGCCCTTCCAGCCCCCGGCCCCTCGACCCAAACGACAATGGAACAGTTCGCGTAGTCGGATCGGGGCCCCGGCGGCGGAACACCGGCCGGCCCTAGCCTAGTCGGGGGAGACCTCTCGACCATCTTACAGGCGATCAGCACGTCTCCGGCATCCGTAGAAAGCAAGATAGGGGAAGTGCGGATAGATGTGGCCGTAATTCGTCAGGACCTCCGCAAGGCCACAGAACGCATCACCGAGGCGGAGTCCCGTATCTCCACGGTGGAAGACGACGTAAGCAGCCTCAAATCCCAGGTGGCCCGTCTTCAGTCGCGGACCTCGGAGCTCCACCGTAGGGCCGAGGATGCCGAAAACAGGGCGCGCCGCAACAACCTGCGCCTCCTAGTGTAGTGTAGTTTCTATATTCCCAATAGGCTCTGCGCATTGGAATAATATCTTCAGTAGTATAGACGTAGGACATAGGTTAACTAGGTCTTCTACTGACTATATTAGACTTACGTTTTGTGTGCCAGCTAGCTCGGAGTTCACTAGAAACTTTCTCGAATAGGCGAAGAGGAGTTTAACCTCCCTAGATAGACAAGAAGGGATTTAGTTTCTGACAACCATAGAACATGACAACTTTGCTCTCCCTGATTAAGAGTATCTCTAGAGTCGTGTGAAAACAAAAGACAGCTATTTCACTCAGTCAATACGTGCATACTTAGTTTCACCAGATTGTAGAGAAAAGAAGAGACGGGCGTTTTCAATAAAAGGTGTTATTTATTGAGCAGTCTCTTTTCTCATACAAGAGAAATGAATCGCTACAATTGCAATACTTATAGTTAAGTAAAGTGCATATAGTAAAAGCAGGATTATGAAATAATACTGTAAAAGCATGGATATGGTTTCTTAGCCATATGATACTTTAAAATGGATAAAATAAATACATACATATATACATTGACTAATCGTACTCAACTGGTGCTTCTAACTACGCCTACCCCGGTGTACCTGACCTAAGCCTAATACGTGGGAAGGAGTAAGTAAGTAGCAGTTTAAGTTAAGTTTGTTATGCCAAGGATCTGACTCAAGAATTCTCTGTAAGGGTTTAGTCAGCTCAGTACCTGAGATTTAGAAGGCAGGAGGGCTGGTATCTCTTTCTCAGGACTCGGTATCCCAGTCACCCGCAAGGGCAAGCTGGAAGCGCCGGAGGCTGGATTTCTCGGCAGGAGAAAAGACAGCGTCTCTCTCAGCGCGTCAAAAGGGGAGGGGCAGCGTCCGTGGGCTCTCGCATCAGCTGGGCTCTCCGGCAAGTAGTCGCTGCTCCAGGTTCATCACCACCGCGTCCTTGCTTAAGGCCGCGTTGGTATATTTATACCTGAGAGGTGCCGGGTTTGACGTAAGGATGGACATAAGACGTCAATAAAGATGTCACTAAGAACTGGTTGTTCTTACAGTGCTCTACAGGAGTTCTCGAACGGAATCAAAACAATCGTCGGCGGGGATTTCCCAGGTTACTCGAGGTTTGGATTTATTTAAGAACTCGGTGTGCTTTCTAGGGGGCTGGAGGAATAGTGCTTGCTTAATGTGACAGCATGCGCTATGACTAATATATGAAACGGGTTTCTGTGCCGTTGTAGGGATATTATTGATTTATAACCGGACAAGGGCCAAGAATAGGAATATCGATACAGGTACCTAGATAAACGCACTACACCCACTCCACGAATTCATGTCCATATTTACTAAACTAAGCAATAGTAAACATATCTAATAGTGCATGTGTATACCGAACCACCCCAAAATACATTTTTTGCATTGTAAAATGGCGTATGCGAAATACACGAAACATGAGTATAGGTACAGTATTTCAAGCAGAGTAATCATTCATTAAATAGGATGCATATATCAGCGGAATGATTTTTGCGAAATTACACATTAAATGGCTCTTATTACAGAAAAAAAGTTTGAGACCACTTCATCACATATAAATACAGTTATCTGTAAATATGCTAGAGGCTGAGGTAATATTTCGTCTCTAGAGTTCCTAAAAATAGAAGCTCTGTTTTCTAAGAATAGTTCTACTTTAACCAGAGGATGAGTGCCAAAAAAAAAAGGTAAATATTTTGGAATCGGGAAAAAGTTTTCGTTTTCAGGGGAAGAAGAAAAAATAGTTCCAAATAGTCTCAGTAGCTTTGTTTTACAAAGTTGAAGGCCAAATTCAGAGTTCAGGGAACGCTGTGTTCTTTTTGTTCGGGGGAAAACATCATTTCAGACAGACTTTCAAAAAAACAGTTTACCGCCTCAGGTGAAAGTTCGACCAAGTTGGAAAATGCCGCTACCATGCAGTCTGGCGCATGATCGTTTTCAATGATGTTTTTATCAGCATTGCTTACAGAAGGTCGTACCTGGTTGATGCTGCTCTCGTCTTGTACTTCACTACCCTTTAATCGCAGTGGTGAAGTTTCCACGAATGCCGTCATCAGGATAGGTAACCGCTGGGGACAACACGATGCATGAGCCTTTACTGGACTTAGCAAAGTATCTATATCCAATGGTACTTCCGATTGTAATGTAAGACAGGTGTCAAACACGCATTCTTCTCCGCATAGCATACATCTTAACACAGGTAAGATACAATTCTGCCAGGTGGGTCCGAATGAAAACCAGGTCATATTTAGATCTCTTAGCCGGGCTAATCCAAGGACTTTAGTTATGCGGTCCCGATAGCGTATAGCTAGGATCGTTTCTTCCATTGTTGCAGGAGTCTTGTCTGTGACATGGCTTTCCATAACGAAGCAGGAGTATCAAAAATAAAATGCCTGCTACGAGTCCCAACAGGAGTGGAAGGCCGCCAAAGACCGAATGGACAAAATTAGGAAAAATGCCCAGGACTGCTTTGAATGGTGCCAATAGTCCCGAAAAAATTGGCTTAAATACACTCGCGATACCATTCGTATCAGAAATGTTTAAGATTTCGTTTAGCATTTCTGCGAAGTGTAGGGGGCAATTTGTTGATAATAATGCATGTATCTCTGTTGTTGTCCTTGCAACTTGGAGATCATACGTTTCTTTCGATGACGTCAAGTGCACTGGCGTCTGTAGAAGCACAGTCTTCATTCTGCTTAAAGTATCAATTCGAATAGAAGAGATTTTCAAACTGGGCCAAATTTTTCCCTCCCTGTCTGGAGTGTCGTTTGGGAACAATACTTGCTCACAGCAAGTGACCATGGAACTTACGCTTACTAGATAAGCTTTTCCTGGCACCAGGCCACAACATCTGTGGTCCACAATTAGAACATAGCTCCCGTTAGAAAGCCGTCTAAAGAATGGCTCTATTCGAGTTGCAGGTGTGCCAAGCTGGTGACATGAAAGGTTATTGGAAGTTCCCTCACAGGCCCCATGCAAATTTATACCCTGACACAGAAGTATACCACTTAATGATTTTTCACAATTATTACCCCTAAGAAATATATTCTGTCCTTTTTCACTATAACGTGTGTGTGTAAGGTAATTTCCATGTTGACTTAATGTATCCTTTACCCAACCTTTTATACTGGCCTGCCTGTATATACTTTTGGCAGTATCGAAATTGGAAAGTTGTTATCGGAATAGTTATGATTCCGTGTATTATCCATTCAATGACAGGTCGTTCTGACATTGTCAATGGCAATCTCTCAAGTTTTTCAATGCTCAGAATTGTATATTCTGCTCCCTTTTGTGCCAAGCTGATTTGTGTATCAGTAAGGTTAAAGATAGTGAATAATGATGTTGTGTTGATTAAGCGCCAAGGCACATAGCCTGAACGCAGATTTTGTAACGTCCAGCCAAGCTGTACAATAGAAGGCAATTGAGACTGACCATGTTGTAACATTAGTAAGTCCTGCTCTATTATATCGATTGCAGATGATACAATACTGTCCAGTGAATATATTCTGGAAGACAGTCATTAACCCATTGTCCACAACAAAAAGTGATTTTTCCAAATTAATACGGTCTATTTACCGTATTTTCTCTGCTGTCTCAATTTGAGTTTCTTTCCAAGCTTCGTTGTAAGCTGCATATATAGAGGCCGCTATGAAACGTTTTTGACGCTGTTTGCGCGGTCCCATAATGAAATCACGCAAGTCAGCACCTTCTTTAAGTAAAGTCAAGTGTTGCTTAATTTCTGCCAGTGTGGATGTCTGTAGCCATTCGGGGCAGAGTTTTCCTACACTGTATGCTGTTACAATCCCTGGATGTTGTCTCTGGGAGTATCTAGGGTCTGGCCTGGTCAATGTGAACCCCTGTATTTTGTTCAGGAATCTATCTTGACAGTTATTTGTATCTGTGGGCCAGATCAACCATTTCTTCCAATCAGGATGTGTTCTGTTTTGGTTTAAAATATGGGATACGTCTATTTCAACCTCTGTAGTGCTATTACTGTCCGGTGTTGGCTTTGGAATAGACGGTTTATTTAAGTCTTTGATTTTGGCTAGGCCAAGACAGGTTGTCTGTTGAATCGTGTCATTCAAGAATATAATTTGTTCTGGGATCATGCAGGCTCTAAATAATGATTCTATACCTTGGACCTACCAATCTTTAGTACCCCAGATGGTTTTTGTTTCAATATTATTGTTCCAGAAATCAAAACCGAATGTATTCATTTTTTCAAAAAAAAAATTCTGAATAAATCAATTTTGTGTTTGTCAGCATGGTTTTCATTCCTGTCGTATTTAACAGTTTGAAATAAAACGTTTCTGCATCACTTGTGTTAAACCCTGAGAAGTATGAAAATTTATCATAAAATGTTCTTGAACTACCTTTTGGTGGAGTTGCACAATGTTCCCATTGATTATAATAAAAACATTTCTAGGTTGAGCAGATTTATGCAAATAATGGTTAGCATAGTGATTGTAACAAAACATCTGATCATAATTAGATGAACCATGTAAATAATCATGTTCTGTAAATTTAGCTGACATAACTAGGTCTGACATCATATCATTAATATTTTCAAAGTCCCAATCATCAGAAAATGTGCTCGGTTTTACAAAGTCACTTAATGAAATCTTAAATTGGTGTGGATACTTCAGGAGCTCGACCGGGCCATATATATCGTAATCAGTTTTGTCCCATGCTACCCCACCGGGTATAGGATTGGCTGTGAAGTTTACTGAAGAAAGTTCTCTTTTCTCGATGTGTGAAGACTTGTGTGGCTTTAGGACTAAGTTGATTTTCTGACTTGCTGTGTCCATTGTAACATATTTTCCTTCAATGAAATGTTCCAACCTTAGTACCATGATGAGCCAAAGTAGGAGGAAAAATACACCTAGCACCACCCAAAATTCAATCCATGGAGAAATCAGATACGTTTCTTGGAGTTGATGAAAGTGTTCTTTGGCTTTGTCTTTAAAAGTCTTTTTTGTTGTTGGCTGTTCCCCAGGTTCGCTTGGATCCTCAGAAAAGTCATCGAAGTTGATGAAGTAGCCTGATGCAGTTCTGTCAATTGTTTCAATTGCTTCTGGATTTCTTTTTGCTTTTGGAATTTTCTTTGTTTCATTAGCATAGTCTGTGGCTACATCATTGTAGATTGGTGTTTCTTGACGAATTGTTGTAAATTGGGTTTCAAGAGGCATAAGTTCCATAGCTTTGTTGCATAGTCCTTGTTGATTTACTGTAGGTTTATTAAATGTGATTAGTCTCTCAGTTTGAACCTCTTGATTTGTAGCAAACTTTGGTGTTCTGCTATTTCTTGGGAGTCCACTTGGCCTACTACTTATTATTGGCCACATGATTGTGGTTTAACCAGGTCGATGGATACAACTCGGTTCTCCTTTTTACCAGCAAGGGGCGGTAGTACAACTGATCTTGTTCCGTTGACAGCTAAGACAGGTACTGCTTTTCTGTAAGAAGGCCCAAATTCCTTCTTCACCGCGATTTTCTCTCTGGCCAGATCCCCAATCTTTGGAATCCAGACAGGCCTTGCTGGGACAGGTGGTTTCTCTTCAGTGGCTGTTGGCTGTTGTTTCAACTTTGTTGCTCATGTTTTTTCTTGTTTCGTTTAAAAATCCTGTAAAATAGCCAAACGATCTTTGATATCAAAGCATTTTCTTTTTATCACTGAAGTTTGACTATCGAGGTCCTGGATTACCATTCTAGTCCCGAACAATAGTTTGTACGGACTGAAACCTTTTAGAGAATTTCTTGACAGATTATTAAGACTACGTTGGACACTTATTAAATTTTTGACCCACCCAGCCCCCGAACCTAATACCTTTGCCGTTATAGATTGCTCCATGCCTTGGTTTTTTCTTTACACCATCCCGTTTCCCTCAGGAAGGAAGTGATAAGAGTCCCGCAATGCAATGCCCATGCTGGCCATGGCCCCCACAGCCCCAGAGCTAAATGCAGGACACTGGTCAGAATGTAGCATGCCCATTGCGTATATGCCACTATAGACTCGCAAATCTTTATATAACAGTTCAGACGTCAGCCGAAAGCTGGGGTCTACATTTTAAGTGAAGCTAGTCTTTGTATGTTAATATGACGCATTATTCCTACGGTGTTTTGCAAGTAGATAGCCTTATACTATTTTAAGCGAAATGCCATGGTAATACACCGTCGCGTTCGCCACTGCGGTCCCTGTTGCAGTCTGGGCAGTTTATTGCGAATTTGTGATGTTGCAGGCTCATTCCTGGCCACCAGTATATTGATTGTAATTCTTCCAGAGATTCCTTAATCTTAAGGTGTCTAAGACCCTCACCCATGTGTGCGTCTGCTATTAACAAGACTCTCCTGTTCGTGTTTGGAATTACCCTATCCCCCACTCCAGGGATTTGAGCAAAAGGAACAGAGTTTGCATCGATTATGTATGTATAATTGAGTGGATAGTTGACGGGTAGCGCTGAACAGTCGCCTTTTGATGACGTTTTTACTGCCAGCATTGTTTCCCCGTCTACGTATTTTCCTGAACGCTTTTTTGTAGCTACGGAAGCCGATTTAGTTGCTTCCGCTGTGGCTGTCTCGGCCAATGAATTCCCTGAAACGTGAACGCCATCACGTTCATGACTCAGTGAATGTATCACGTGAGTCTTTGGTAGTTCTTTCTGCGAGAGAACTACTTGTTCCCAAAGCGATTTTTGCTTTATTGTGGCACCTGTGTCATCTTTGTAACCGTTTTAAACCCATTTCGGCAAATCGTTATTGTATGATTTGACGCAGTAATATGAATCGCTCACTATTAGTGTCGGGAATTCGCGATCCGCATTATCTAGCGCCATTTTCAATGCTATTGTTTCAGTTTGTTTATCTGAGTTGTTTTCTACAGAGTGCGATTTTGTTACCAGAGGTCTCAATTTTCCTCCGCGCCACACGTATTTAACAATTTCGCATGTGGCGTTATAGGCATGTTTTCCCCAAACTGTGGGTTGTGCATGTCCGTCTGTATATATTACACAGGCGTACTGTCGTATGGGCAGAATGTCGATTGGCAGAGGATATTCTCTTTCATATTCTAGATTTTTTAATTTTTTCATTTCCGGGTCAAAATAGTATTTCACTTTGTCTGTAGCAAGAGAATTTTCCCATTGTATCCATATTGGATTTAGTGCCACAGTAGGTAAATTACATGGGCTTGTTAATGCCTCAAAGGCTGATTCTGCTGTTCTAACAGTAATCTGTCTGCCATCAGCTTGGTCTCTTTCTTTTGCTACAGCTTGTTGAACCGCATGAACAATGTTTTCCTTAATGCTGAATGTTTTTTCAGCTTCTGTGTACAAAGTGATTTGTATGCTATTGGTACCGTTTCTCCCTCTTTAGAGGTCAGGTATGTGAATCCGCATCTTCCTGGGATGACCCGGATCACAAGGTTGCGTGTGTTATCGCGTGTTTGCAATTTTGTTTTAGCTAACATGTCTGTTTGCAATGATCTCAAAATTTCTGTGTGTTTTTGAGTCCAATTGATTGTTTTAAAATCTGGTCTTATTAATTCATAGAGGGGTTTAAACCTTTCTGCATAATTTAGAATGTAAGTTCTTCCGAAATTCAGGAAACCTAGGATTGATTGTAAGTTTTTCAGCGTTCTTGGAGCTTGGATCACAGCGCATTTCTCTAAGAAATTGTCAGCCAGGCTTTTGCCGTCACTTGATAATTCATATCCTAAAAACAGGACAGTTAGATGGGCAATTCGTGACTTTTTAAAGTTGAATTTGTAACCCTCTGCTGCGAACCCAAGTATTATGGTGTTCACTCTTTTTTAGTGATTATCCAAGCATCATCTGTTAGATAGATGTCATCGACATAAGATAATGCCTCATCATCATACATTTGTAGTAACTCTGTTACTCTCGCTGAGAATAATCCTGGGCTGTTCTTGAACCCCTGTGGCAAACGACAGAAATTTCTGCGAGCCATTTATTGAGAACGCGGTCAAATATCTGCTTTCAGTTGCTATATTTTGACGAAAGAATCCATTAGAGATGTCTAATGTTGTTTTGTATTTTTTGCGCACGATGTTATTCATTAGTGCTGCACTGTGTGAGTTTTGTACTGCAAAAGTTTTGCAACATGAATTTAGATGTCTGTAGTCCAAAACTAGACGATATGAATCGTCTGGCTTGGAGACAGGAAACAAAGGATTGTTCATTTGTGTGGTGCATGTTTCAATCACCCCCTGGTATTCAAGTTGATCTAAGATCTCCCTGACCTGTTTTTTAGCTTCTTGCTTAATTGGGTACTGCCTTTGTGCAGTCGGTTGAGATTTTAACTGGATTTTGTGAGGAAAAGAGTCCTCATCCCATCCCACATGGTTTTTATATAATGCAGGAGCCTGGGCTACTGCCCACTTTCTTGCAAGTGTATATTTTTTATGAATTGGAATGTGATTTGAGAAGGCAGGCATAATCATTTCTTCGCCATGAGGGCACTCCCTGACAAACTCCGGTGGCCAGTCTTTTTCAGCTAAAAGGATGTCATAGCCTTTGGAGAGGTTATCCTAAAATAGACCCCTTATTTTCCTAGTCTTGTCCCCCTCTATACGTAATGTTATTTCGTATATTTTATGAGGTTTGCTAACTCTGGTATCTGCAGTTTCCACCTGAATGTATTCATTTGTGTCCACTGTCTCCAGATGATTCATCAGGATCTTGCGAGCTATGCTCACTTCTGCTGCGCTGTCTAGCATTGTCTGAGCCCACTCTCCGTTTTTCAGCTGTGTCCTCAGTATCTTCGGCATGTTTGATTACTTTAATACTGGCTACCTTCTTTTTTGGAAATTGTAATTTTTTACTTTGATGAGCAGGTTCCTTGTCTTTGGACTTGACGTGCTCTTCCCTGTGTTCTGACCGTCCTTTTCTTTCCGATTTCTGCGAGGAAGTCTGAAAAGATCGAGAGGAACGTGTATCAATATCTTGATATCTATCAGGTTTCTTCAAATTATCCCTATTTCTAAGGTTGTATCTTTTCTCAGAGGGCTCCCTCTGAGGAGACTTGTGTCCTTGGTCCGGAGATCTTTCTCTCCGCCGAGGAGACCTTCCTCTGGACTGGAATCTTTTTTCTTTGGGAGTGGATTGTTTATTTCCATCCCAGCTCTTTTTTGGAGTGTTTAGATTATTTTTAATAAATACTTTTTCAGGATTTTCAGTTAGTTGGGGTTTCACTGGTTTCCCACCCAAACTATCTCTTCCTAATTCTTCATAGGATTTTTCTATGATTCTGGCAAGTTCAAATGGTTGGTCTGCTATATCTGTTTCTTTCAGTTTCTGGAGGAAAGTTATATCCTCAGTTGCAAATTGAACCAAGTCTCTATATGCCTGTGTTAATTCTTTTATTTTAACTAAGAGTTCTTCGCTTGACATTCTATTAATGTCAGGATTTGATGTGTAGCTGGCTAGTACCGGCCACGTTGCTCCTGGTCTACCTAGTGGACCGAGCCTGGTGATGTGATTATGTTTTAGGGCGCCTTTAAACCAGAGCAGGTGCTCTTGGTATTTTAATGGGATTTCTACCTCCTCGAAAGGAGTGTAGTCATCCGGAGGTTCCTCTATTTTATAATAGTGGAACTCTTTTGTGACAGCGTTTGCTGCTGGAAAGTTTATCCATGAATAGAATACCTCTGTCTGCCGATATTCGTGTGCCTCAATTACGAATATGACTGTACCACCTCTCGATGTCAGTCCATTTTCTATAAGTTTTAAAGTTATAGTTTTTCTTATGTTAACCGGGATGAGTATTGCACCCGGGTCAGTCTGCAGGAGACTTGTGTCATCCGCTAGGAGTTGAGCTGCTATTCTAGCTGCCTCCCTTTCTCCTTCGCTGTCTGACATTTTACTGACAGGAAGGTTTTTTGTTGCAGATCAAGTTTCAAGGAACACTGTATCCTTCAACGTTGAATAAACCAAAAACTATACATAGAAATCTCTTCCACTAAGTTTCGGCGGATTTTAACCTTTTACCCACTCCAGACGTCTTTGGAGTATTTACAGGAGAAAGGGTCTGTGTGAAAAAGCACGACTGAGTTACTCTAATGCCTTGCGTTAGATTTATCGCCTTACCAAACCGTTGGGCGCCATGTAGTGTAGTTCCTATATTCCCAATAGGCTCTGCGCATTGGAATAATATCTTCAGTAGTATAGACATAGGTTAACTAGGTCTTCTACTGACTATATTAGACTTAAGTTTTGTGTGCCAGCTAGCTCAGAGTTCACTAGAAACTTTCTCGAATAGGCGAGGAGGAGTTTAACCTCCCTGGATAGACAAGAAGGGATTTAGTTTCTGACAACCATAGAACATGACAACTTTGCTCTCCCTGATTAAGAGTATATCTCTAGAGTCGTGTGAAAACAAAAGACAGCTATTTTACTCAGTCAATACGTGCATACTTAGTTTCACCAGATTGTAGAGAGAAGAAGAGACGGGCGTTTTCAATAAAAGGTGTTATTTATTGAGCAGTCTCTTTTCTCATACAAGAGAAATGAATCGCTACAATTGCAATACTTATAGTTAAGTAAAGTGCATATAGTAAAAGCAGGATTATGAAATAATACTGTAAAAGCATGGATATGGTTTCTTAGCCATATGATACTTTAAAATGGATAAAATAAATACATACATATATACATTGACTAATCGTACTCAACTGGTGCTTCTAACTACGCCTACCCCGGTGTACCTGACCTAAGCCTAATACGTGGGAAGGAGTAAGTAAGTAGCAGTTTAAGTTAAGTTTGTTATGCCAAGGATCTGACTCAAGAATTCTCTGTAAGGGTTTAGTCAGCTCAGTACCTGGGATTTAGAAGGCAGGAGGGCTGGTATCGCATTCTCAGGACTCGGTATCCCAGTCACCCGCAAGGGCAAGCTGGAAGCGCCGGAGGCTGGATTTCTCGGCAGGAGAAAAGACAGCGTCTCTCCCAGCGCGTCAAATGGGGAGGGGCAGCGTCCGTGGGCTCTCGCATCAGCTGGGCTCTCCAGCAAGTAGTCGCTGCTCCAGGTTCATCACCACCGCGTCCTTGCTTAAGGCAGCGTTGGTATATTTATACCTGAGAGGTGCCGGGTTTGACGTAAGGATGGACATAAGACGTGAATAATGATGTCACTAAGAACTGGTCGTTCTTACAGTGCTCTACAGGAGTTCTCGAACGGAATCAAAACAATCGTAGGCGGGGATTTCCCAGGTTACTCGAGGTTTTGGATTTGTTTAAGAACTCGGTGTGCTTTCTAGGGGGCTGGAGGAATAGTGCTTGCTTAATGTGACAGCATGCGCTATGACTAATATATGAAACGGGTTTCTGTGCCGTTGTAGGGATATTATTGATTTATAACCGGACAAGGGCCAAGAATAGGAATATCAATACAGGTACCTAGATAAACACACTACACTAGGTTTCCCGGAAGGAGTTGAGAAGGACCGTGTTGCCACCTTTATGGAGACCTGGATCTGCTCCTCGATGCCTAAGGAGAAACTCTCCCCCTGGTTTGCGGTCGAGCGGTCCTATCGCACTCTTGCCCCTAAACCGCCGACTGGTGCCCCTGCTCGCCCCATCATCCTTAGGATTTTCAACTTCCACGACAGGGACGCCAAACTGGGGGCGGCCAGGGAGCTGGGGCCGCTGCACTACCAGGATTCTAGAATAATGGTCTTTCCAGACTACTCCAGGGAGGTCCAGTCGCAACGTCGCTTCTACGACGAAGTCAAACAAAAACTCAGAGCGATGGGCCTTCGCTATGGGCTCCTCTTCCCGGCCCGGCTCAAAGTTTTCTTCCAGAATAAGACCTTTTTCTTCGATTCTCCCCAGGCCTCGTGGACTTGGCTCACGGAGGAGCGGCCCCTCCTGCCGGGAGCGACTCTTTATCCTTCCCGGGAGGCCCCGGGTCGGCAGAGCCAGCCCGCGCAAAAGCCCAGACGACGTAGGACCGGTTCCCGGAGGAAGGGCGGCCGTCGAGGTGGGGGCTCCCGGTCGCCGGAGGCGCGGTCCCAACACTCGCCGACTTGGACCCGGGGCACAGACCCGCTTCCCCACCGCTGGCTACCTCCTTGATTGACCTGGGCAGTGTCCCTGCACCCAGTGCAACTCTGCGACGCGCCGTGTCAGACTCTGACCTGTCGGGGAGCCCCGTGATCCTCGGCTCTGATGGGGAGACCGGGTCATGAACGACACTGCCTGGGGCTCCGCCGCTGGGCTCTCCCTCACTGTGACTGCCTTCGACTCCCCGAACAAGCTCTTACCGAGCTCACTTGACTGGTTTGGTGGGGTACTAACCTTAGCTGCACTCCTGGGTTCCTGCACTCTAGCTCACATATACCTGTTTCGGTTTTTTTCTCTGACCTTGCTGTTAGCATTTCATCCGAACACATGGAGGGGGGTCCGACTCAGCCATGTCCCACTTTAGTGGTTGCTAACCGTTTTAGTTTAGCTGTTTATCGCCCTGTGAGGTGCTAGTGTTAGGAATTGTTTAGGGCGACTGATGCTTCTCTTTACGAAGTATAGGTTGGGGGGCGAGGGAGGGGGAGGAGACCGCTGTCTCCCGGAAATTTGTTATTTTTAGCCGCCCACGGGCCGCTATGTTTCGTTCCTATTGGTAGCAAAATGGTTTTTCCTCCTTCATCAGCTGGCGCACACACCGTTGCCTCCTCTAACTATGTCCTTGAGCCCCGGATCTGGGTGGGGCTTCCCCTCCGGCCTCACATGGCATTCCACATTTACCCGCATTACCTAACTCATTTTCATTCATGCCTCACACCTATAACAGACCCCTCCACATTTCATCCAGGAACGTAAATGGCCTTCTGGACCGCATCAAGCGTACCGCCGTGCTTCGTGCACCCCGCCGCCACATGCCCAATGCTTTGCTTCTCCAGGAGACGCACCTCCTGGGCTCACACTGCCATTTTTTAGCCCGCTATGGGTTCGACCGAGTCTTGCACTCCAGCTTTGCCCGCGCTTCCCGGGGGGTGGCCATTCTCCGTAGACGGGGGCTTCCCTTTACGTTGGTGACCGCCGACTCTGACGCGCAGGGGACGTATGTGGCCTTGTCGGGGTTGATTGAGGGGAACCCCGTAAACCTCCTCTGCACCTATGTCCCCCTAGCGCTCTTGGCACCCACACTTCGGCGCCTGACGCAGGTGATCTCCTCCTTTCCCCAGGGCCTCACTGTCATTGGAGGAGTCTTCAATGCTGTATTGCAGCCCTCCCGAGATGTGACAGGCACTCCGTCAGCGCAACGGTTGGCCTCCGCGAAGAACCTTGTAAGATGGACCTCGGCTGTGGGTCTCTGCGACGTCTGGAGGGTATGGAACCCCTGGAGTGAACGGAACACACACACACGTCGGCCACTCACCATACTCATTCCCGCTCAGATCTTATCCTAATGCCCGCCACAGTATGCCAGCTGGTGTCAGGGGCGGAGATCCTGCCTAGGGGAATCTCCGACCATTCCCCCATCTCTCTCCACATTGGGTCCTCTGCTGCAGGCCCTAGGGCGGTCTGGCGACTGAACGCTTGGTTCCTTCAGGACCCCGCATTGGTGGAGCCCCTGGGCTGGGAACTGCGTCACTACTTCTCCACCAACACAGGCTCGGTCCCTTCGCAGGGAACGGTCTGGGAGGCTGGTAAGGCGGTGGTTCGACGGGTTGCCAGGGGGCTGGTCCATGCCAAACGTGCGGATCAAGTCTCCCAACTGGTACAACTGGAGTCCCTGGCTGTGCAGCCGGAACACGCTCAGCTGACTGATGGTACTAACGACTCCTCTAGGCAATTGCCGTTGGTCCGGGACGAGATTCGGCAGATCTCCCTGGAGTCGGCTAAAATGCTCCAGCGCTCCTCTGTGGTGCGTATCTACGGCTGGGGGGACAAAAATGGTAAACTTCTTCACAACCTGGTGTCATACCCCAGAGCTAACCATATCATCCTGGAGATACAGACGGTCACAGGGACCCGTCTGGTGGCGTAGTCGGCCATCACACAAACCTTCGTGCACTACTATGCGGCCTTATACGCAGCGCGCTCTCCCAGTGCCTCCCTAGCTGGAATATTAGGAGTCCGGAACCTACCTGCCATGTCTCTCCCGAGAAACCGCTGATGCCCTGGATGGCCCGCTCACACATGAAGAAATTCATGGGGCTATCTCCCTACTGCACTCTGGCAAGATGCCTGGACCCGACGGGTTTCCCCAGGAGTACTATGCTACATTCCGGGATGACCTGGTTCCCCATTTGACCGAGCTTTTCCGCCGGGTGGTTGAGGAGGGGTCCTTCTCATCTGAATCCGATGTGGCCACCATTGTGGTGATCCCAAACACACACCCGCCCTCCCTAGAATGCTCTGACTACCACCCTATCTCGCAGATTAACACAGAATTCAAAATCTTCGCCACTGTGATAGCCCAGCGACTCCGACCCCTCCTGCAAGACTTGGTCCACCCTGACCAGTGTGGTTTCATGCCTGTCAGGGGCACCCGCCACTGTATTCGCCGCCTCCATCAGGCGCTGGCCCATCGTCATCGGCTGTCCCCATATCTGGCGTTGCTTCTCGTGGACTTTGAGAAAGCCTTTGACACGGTGGACTGGGGGTACCTGGGCGATGTTCTGGAGAGAATGGAATTCGGCCTTCCCTTCTGCCGCCTGATCAGGGTTCTTTATAATAGCCCTAGAGCCTGCGTACTCATTAACGGTGAGCTTTCCGAACCATTTCCGATCCGGCGAGGCACCCGTCAGGGTTGCCCACTATCACCAGTTTTATTCGCACTAGTGATGGAGCCCCTGGCGGCGTTAATCCGGCAGAACTCCCTTATCCAGGGCTGGGCCTGGGATCTGAGCCAGGTTGATAAAATCGCTCTATACGCAGACGATGTTCTGCTCTACCTGGCGCATCCGGAGCATTCCGGCCCTAGATCCCTAGCAGCCCTATCTGCATTTGAGCAGGTCTCAGGGCTTCGTCTTAACCTGACGAAATCCACCTTGGTCCCCCAACACCCCTCCCGGGCGTGTTTTGACTGGCAGGCGGTGATTCCCCTCCGGAGGCAATCATTCAAATACCTGGGCGTGTGGGTAGCCCTCCTCCCAGAGCTGGAATGGGCCCTCAATGTTGCCCCCTTGGTCACTCGGATGAAGACCGACCTAAGGAACTGGCAATCCCTCCCTCTTAACCCGCTGGGCAGGAGCGCTCTTTTTAAAATGATGATTCTCCCCGCTTTCTCCACATTCTGCAGAACACCACGGTCCACCTTCCGGGCGGCTGGCTCCGGGAATTGGACGGCACACTTTCTGGGGGGAGGTGGGCGATCGCGAATGTCTCTATCCCACTGTCGGATTCCCACCTTTGATGGAGGCATGGGAGTCACCAATCTCCACCTCTATTATTTAGCCACAAGGCTCATCGTGATTCACGACTGGTTTGCGGGCGGCTGGTCCGACCCAGCGTACCGGGTGGAACTCAGTACCTTGGACTATGCACAGCTCCAGGGATTCCTCTATGGCTCCCCGGTGCCGCAGGCTTTGCCCCAGTCACTAGGACCGTACTCACGGCCTGGCGGGCCGCCCTTTGACACGTGAGATGGGACCGGAGGCTAATTAGACAAACACCGTTATGGCATGGTGCCTGGCTGAGGGATGTCTCGTCCATGGGGGGTTTCCGCCGCTGGGATCTGGTGGGGATTTCGCTCCTTAGAGATGTGTGGGTGGGGAACTACATCCGCTCCTTCTCTGATCTACAACACAGACATGCCCTTCTCCATTCCTAGTTCTACAAATATTTACAACGCTGCCATGCCGTACACACACACCTCCCAACACCCACCACTTTCCCCGGAATTCAGCCCTCTGGAAGCTCAGGTAATGATGGGGAATCTGGGAAGGGGGCTGTGTCCCGTATATACTGAGCTCTGGTAAACAACTGCCCTACATCACTGGACCGGCTTAGGGAGCGATGGGAGGATTGGGTGGGTCCTTTAGAAGATGCAGACTGGCGAGACGCCCTTATGGCTCCTAAAACCCTGACTACATCATTTAAGTTACGCCTGGTCCAGCTTTACTATCTCCACACAGCGTACCTCACCCCAGCACATCCCTTCCGAGCCGGCATGAGAGCTTTCCCAGCATGTGCGCGCTGTGACTCTGCCCCTGCAGACTTCTACCACATGGTGGGGCTGTGCCTGGCATTTGAACCATTCTTGAGGGGGGTGGAACCCGACCGTACACAGGCTCTGGGGTGGGAGGTTTCCCACATCCCGAGGCACTTGCTGCTGGGAGTGTTTGATGGCCTAGATGGCTCTAGGGCTGACAAGGCGTTTCCTGGGGACGGCCCTAGCGGTGGCGAAGCGGGACATAGCAGCCGGTTGGTCCGACGCTGCGGAAATGGAGGAGGGGCGTAGATTGGTGCGGGTTACAGGAGGAATCCCTCTTTGAGGCCCGGGGTTGTCCGGAAATGTTCAATAAAGTGTGGGGCAAATGGTTTGGCTTATTGCCTACTTGAAGGTCCAAACCTCGCGAAGCCTGTGTTATATGGAAGCTAATGTAATCACTCAGGGGGGGTCTATTATGTCTGTGTTGTCGCCAAGGAGGGGAAGTTTTGTAATGGTGATGTATGATTTGCTACCAATAAAATTGTTTGTTCCAGAAATTTGAATAGAAATTGATTATCAATAAACAAAGATTCTATTTAGGGGGCGCATATTATACTACACAGCATGGATAGACAAAGGTATTTTCTTTCCATCCCATATTAGCAGACTCGGCGTGTCCCATTACTTTCAAAGATTTACAGTCTAAATTCAATTTGGACTCCATGGAGTTCTACAGTTTATTAAAAGTGAGGGCAACACTAACAAAAGCTAAACTACTGCCCTCTTTCCCTTCCCTCCCACAATACATAACAAGGATAAATAAACTGGGTCACCAAGTGTCCTGGATCTATAAACTACTCCGTCCAAAACGCTCAGGCCTTAATAAGAAGCTTACCTTCTATTGGGACTCACACTCCTCTTCCCCGATCTCTGAAGTGGTCTGGTCCAAAACATGGAATTCTGTCTTTAGGAACAAAGTCTCGCCAACCTTTTCCCCAAAAAACTTTTGGCTCCAACATAAGGTGTATTGGAGACCAGCTTGCTTACACCTACACAAGATTAGCGAGGACTCCAGATGTTGGAACTGTAAGGAGGAGTTAGGGGACCATGCCCATCTGCTACAATACTGCAAATGTGTAAAACCTTTTTGGGATAGAGTACAACTTTATTTCTAAACTATTCTCATGCTCCCTTAAAAGAGAACTCTCTACGCTGATATTTGGCTTCATCAGGGTGGAATCCTTGAACGATAAAGATAGTGCTATTTTGGATCTCCTCCTGATAGCAGCAGTCAAGGTTATTGTTGGACTTTTTGCAGGGTCATCTCTGAACGTTCTGCCTTCCTCCTCTATTTTGTCTCGCCTGTTTTTGTTGGTTTTATGACTCTGGGCACTTTACCACTGCTGATCAGTGGTAAAGTGCATATGTTCTCCCTATTGTAAATTGATGTATGAATTAGTGATTCCTTGATTGGCTGATTTGGTTTACTGGTCAGACCCTAGTACAGTGCACTGAGTGTGCCCAGGGCTTGTAAACCAAATGCTGCTAGTGGTAAAGAACGGTGATGGATTAAACCCAGATCTGTTGACTGGGTGTGAGTGTTTGATTGGTTCAGATGCTCCGTCCATCACCACCCCCTTTTGTACCGCTAGTGGGTTTGCAGCACTGGTTGTGCCACCCACAGAAGCAGCCTGTAAAAGTGTTTCTAAAGCCTGCCATTGCAGAGCCTGTGTGCAGTCTGGTCCTGTCATGCTGATTTGAGCAAGTGCACCCCTTGCCAGTCCCTAAACCTTCCCTTTTCTTCATATCAGTCACCCCTATGGTACTCCCAAGGGCAGGGTGCATTGCAAGGATAAGGTAGGACAAACCCTGATGTGTGTGGCATGTCCTAATAGTGAATTACACTTTACATTATCCCATTTTCGTTTTTCACTATTGCAAGGCTAACTGTTCTCCATAGGCCAGAATGGGCTGTTAGAATAATTAGTTATAATCCTAACTGACTCAGAGAACATGGTAGAAATTCGAGTTTAGTACGCCTGAACTCAGAATGATAAAATACATCTTTTAGTGAAGTTGGTTTTAACATTCTGTGTTTGCAAATACCACTTTTAGAAAGTAGGTATTTGCTTGTCTAACTATCCACAGCCTGCCTCTGCTAGATTGTGTATTCCTTGTCTGGAGTGTGAGTGACAGGGCTGGGGGATTCCAGGAGACCGAATGAGTCATCCCAGTGGTGAATAGAGAGATCTGTATCTAGATGGGAGGGAGGAGTTGCACCTGGGACCTGAATAGAGCAGTGCCTGCCCCCCACAGTGCTAGCTCCACCCCCCGTGGTGCGTCTGATGCCTCTGCCCTGCACTGTGATAGGAGAGAAGGAATCATGTCAACAAAGTGCTCCAGGGCTGTGCTATCCCTCCACAATTCTGGCTCCACCTCCTGTGGGGCGTCTGATGTTTCTGCCCTGCACTGTGAATGGAAAGAAGGAATCATGTAAACAGAGTGCTCCCGAACTGGTTTGGACTGGGCAAAGGCCCCTCTGCCCTCAGAGGACAAAGGATTGTGGGGTATAAATATTGAGACCCTGATCCCAAGAAATTAGATCACTTTTGGACTACAAGAAGAAACCTTTACGGAGGAGAAGAAACTGAAAAGAGACTAGTCCCAAGCTGAATTGCTGCTTGGGGGATTGGCCTGCAGTGGTTGCCTTACTGTCAAAGGAAGGAGAAAGAAACTTTGTGTACTTTGCTTTCAACTTGTGAAGGATCTCCAAGGGCTTGGAAAAAAAGCTTGCCTCCTGCTGAAGTCTCAGGGACAACAGACTTCAACCCCCAGCTCCCCAGAGTTCTTTTGAAAGTGCCTGCTACTGTTTTGGGCCTTCTGAAGGACTGTGTGTCGCAAGGAGCTGGAAGCGCGACTCAACAAAAACGAAGTGTGTCGCAGTCGCAGCTGCCTACCGTCGCACTTCTTTACAAGGGTGTCGCCGCTGGAGTTGTCGCACTGCACCGCATCGAGTGAAGCGTCTCGCAACGAAGAGGAAGTTTGTCGCTGTTGCTGCCGTCACACTTCTGAACAAGGGTGTCGCCGCTGGAACTGTCGCACTGCACCGCATCGAGGAAAGCGCCTTGCATCCCCTGAGAAGCGCGCCACCGTCGGAGCTGCTGCTGTCGTATTTCTGAACAAGGATGTTGCCGCTGTAGTTGTCGCATCGTGCAGAAGCTTCACGCATCGTGGGAGAAGAGTCGTGGGAGAAGAGTGTCTCGTTTGGAGCTGTTGCCGTCGCACTTCTGAACAAGGGTGTTCCCGCTGCAGTCCACACATCAAACCAAGAACTTCTCGCATCCCCGGAGGAGCATGCCACATCTGGAATATCTCTTCTAATCACAAATGGGAAAGGATCACTTGTCCTGCTTAAACCATTAGGTTTCACAAGTCGAGGAAGTGGTATCTCCCAAATATAACTCTCATACACGTGTCATTTTGATGGTTCTTTCTCAGCGGTATATAGTGGGTACCCGCTATTTTCCACGTGCGTGCGTAATCATCGAGTTATTTTTTAGTATTGTGCACCCTCCACCAGGAGGTTTTGCCTTTGGTTTAAGGCAGTAGTGATCGTGAATAGTTGGGGAGGGGTTGTGGTGATGAAAAAGACTTAAAAAGTACCGGACAGCCAGACTTGGACAATTTTAATAGGTCTGGATTCGGACTTGGTTAAAAAAATTAATGGTGCACTTTTAGGATTGATAAGGGATTCAAGTGCATTTCATGTCTAAAAAGAGGTCAACATGTTTCAGCCTTTGGTAGTCAGGAGATCTTAGGCTTTCGTCAGGACCAATGGGGGTGAATAAATAGTGAGAAAAGCAAACTTAGTGAGAAAGAAAAGGTAAATTGACCTGATCCTTCGGGTTTCAAGGTTTCATTGTACCTGAATGAAGAAAAAACACACACAAACACACACAACAACAAATAGGGAGATGGGGTGCGGGAAAAAACACATATTATGTACAGTAGTTCCTTATAGTTTGTTAGGAACTCGTAAATGGCAATGTAATATCTCATACTCATTTCAGGCGTCAACTCTTCCTTATTCATACTCCGATAGGTCGGGCTAGTACTGTATTTTGGTGCCCATAGTTTTAAATAGTACTCTCTCAGTGCGTGGTTTACGGTGAAAACTCAAGGTGTGGTCGGTCCGTGGTGGCTTTCATACCTCATACATACCATGCTCACTATCGCATATCACACGTGTGGTTATAAAATCAATATATATAAGCATGCTCGTTTTATTTTCAGCATACGTCTAACACTCGTCGTTGCGAAGTGCGTGGTGAAAGGCTATCGATGTGTCCCATGTGGAGCGTGCGCTAATGCATACCTTGTTAATGATGAAGAAATACTTCATCGGGGATGAGGGCTTGTCGAGCGAGGATTACTAGGAAAGTATTGGAAAAAGTAGTTACAAGACGCGGGGCATACTTGCGGTTTGGTTCCCGTGTTGCTGGCGGGATGCGCTACGCGTTACCTGTATTCCTTCTTACTCAGACTCAGCCGCATGTGCTGGCGCTGCCTCTCAGTCACCCGGAACTACCAGGAGGTGCGGTTCCGGGTGGAATTTAACCCAAGGACACTGGAAATGGAAGAGTTACTTTCCGCTTAACATGGTTCTGATCAGATTTCGGGAACTATTTTCTAACTATACCAAGAGGTATAAATGAAAAATTAAATAAATAGTTCTGATCAGATATTAGACGCAAATAATTTTATTTTGGACGCTCAGTGATAGAGAAGGTCGGATATTGACCTAATTCCGCCACAAAGGTTCTTGGTGGATTCAGAACCTCCATGATGGTCAAAGATATGCTGTTCATGACGTAATATAATTTTCCCAATGGAAAAAAGGGGGGCCTTGTTGAGGCACTGCTAATGCTTATTCCGAAGTGAGGGCATATTCGGACAGTTCCTTTAATGGGCATGGAGAGGCCAGTATTTTAACAGGCAATTAAGTGTTTATTTATACGACCTGAGTCAGTGGCCGGCTGGGTTTGATGCGGCCAATGATGTTTTCACTGTAGGTACTGTAGTGATGGGACTTTGGTTTATCTGCTAAGTGATAGCCACGGGACAGAATCGTTAAGGCCCTGGGTATCCGTTTTGAGCCTATGGACCCAGCGCTGCTCCTTCTCAAATAATATTCTGGTAGCATTCCTATCTACTGTGTCCAGGCTTTCTAGGATCACCCAGTGTAGGTCATTGGCAGTGTGTTGTTTCTCTTTGTAATGGGCCGACATCTTTGTCGTTGTTCTCTTGCAGTTCACGTTACTCCTGTGCTCACAGAGTCTCTGTTTCGCTTTTCGGCAGGTCATCCCGATGTATCGCATATCACAAGGGCATGTGATCATGTATATGATGTGGCTGGTATTGCAATTTGTGTTTTTTTTAGTTTCCACAGAAAGTTTGGAAGAAGTTGTAGTTCTTTTGTCGGTTCTGTGGTTGCACACATGACACAGGTCCCACACGGATAATGTCCTGTGATTGGGGGATTGTTCCAGAGCCCTGGTTGTTGTTTTTTCTTTTTAGGAGGTGGTCGTGTGTGGACCAGGAGATCTTTTATATTGCTGCTCCTCTTGTTTGCAAATCTGGGTTTTGACCAGGTTAGAGTGTTGGATGTTATTATCTTCCAATTTCGATTAATAATCTTTTTCACCTGGTTAGTAATAGGACTGTATGTAGTGACACAAGTGGTCCTATCATCAGTCTGTTTTGGGTGACTTTCGAGGAGAGATTCTCTGGATTGGTTTCTTGCTCTTTTGGCACAGGAGTTGATGATTCTACTTGGGTAATCTCTAACTGTTAGTTTGGCACAGAGATCATCTGCTTGTACTTTGTAGTCTTTTATTGAACTGCAATTTCTCCTCAGTCGTAAAAATTGGCTGTATGGGAGATTTTCTCTCAAGGGGCGGGGGTGGAAGCTCTTGAAGGAAAGTAGGCTGTTTTTAGCAGTGGGTTTGAAATAGGTTTTTGTCTTGAGGGTATTCTCTTCAGCAAATATGGTTATGTCTAAGAAGTCAAGACTCTGGGCATCGGATGTGTAGGTGAAGTTGAGGCATTCATCTTGAGTGTTCAGCCATCTGTGAAAGTCCAAAAGGGATTCACTGTCTCCTTCCCAAATTAGCAGAATGTCGTCAATATACCTTTTCCAAAAGAGTATATGGCGAATGTAAGGGTTATGTGCATTGTGAACGTAAGTCTGTTCGAAAGTGCTTACGTAGAGCCCTGCCACACTGGGGGCAAAGACACTCCCCATAGATGTCCCATGTTGCTGGAGATAGAGGGTGTCCTTGTATTGAAAAAAGTTTTCCATCAGGGCCATTCTGCAGCACTCCAGTACAAAATGTCTTGGAGTTCGATGGTGCCAATCGCTGTTGAACAGGATTGTTTCTAGAGTCTCCATGGTCTTCTGTTGTGGTAAGCTGGTATAGAGGCTCTCAACGTCTAAACCTACTAAGAGCATGTTGGTCGTAGAGTACTCGAAATTCTCTAATTTGTTAATGAGGTCTCGTGTGTCTTTCAAGTAGGTAGGTGTGCTTTGGACCAGTGGTCTTAGATATTGGTCTGCAGAGCGTCCCACATAAAAATTATTTGCGTCTAATATCTGATCAGAACTATTTATTTAATTTTTCATTTATACCTCTTGGTATAGTTAGAAAATAGTTCCCGAAATCTGATCAGAACCAGGTTAAGCGGAAAGTAACTCTTCCATTTCCAGTGTCCTTGGGTTAAATTCCACCCGGAACCGCACCTCCTGGTAGTTCCGGGTGACTGAGAGGCAGCGCCAGCACATGCGGCTGAGTCTGAGTAAGAAGGAATACAGGTAACGCGTAGCGCATCCCGCCAGCAACACGGGAACCAAACCGCAAGTATGCCCCGCGTCTTGTAACTACTTTTTCCAATACTTTCCTAGTAATCCTCGCTCGACAAGCCCTCATCCCCGATGAAGTATTTCTTCATCATTAACAAGGTATGCATTAGCGCACGCTCCACATGGGACACATCGATAGCCTTTCACCACGCACTTCGCAACGACGAGTGTTAGACGTATGCTGAAAATAAAACGAGCATGCTTATATATATTGATTTTATAACCACACGTGTGATATGCGATAGTGAGCATGGTATGTATGAGGTATGAAAGCCACCACGGACCGACCACACCTTGAGTTTTCACCGTAAACCACGCACTGAGAGAGTACTATTTAAAACTATGGGCACCAAAATACAGTACTAGCCCGACCTATCGGAGTATGAATAAGGAAGAGTTGACGCCTGAAATGAGTATGAGATATTACATTGCCATTTACGAGTTCCTAACAAACTATAAGGAACTACTGTACATAATATGTGTTTTTTCCCGCACCCCATCTCCCTATTTGTTGTTGTGTGTGTTTGTGTGTGTTTTTTCTTCATTCAGGTACAATGAAACCTTGAAACCCGAAGGATCAGGTCAATTTACCTTTTCTTTCTCACTAAGTTTGCTTTTCTCACTATTTATTCACCCCCATTGGTCCTGACGAAAGCCTAAGATCTCCTGACTACCAAAGGCTGAAACATGTTGACCTCTTTTTAGACATGAAATGCACTTGAATCCCTTATCAATTCTAAAAGTGCACCATTAATTTTTTTAACCAAGTCCGAATCCAGACCTATTAAAATTGTCCAAGTCTGGCTGTCCGGTACTTTTTAAGTCTTTTTCATCACCACAACCCCTCCCCAACTATTCACGATCACTACTGCCTTAAACCAAAGGCAAAACCTCCTGGTGGAGGGTGCACAATACTAAAAAATAACTCGATGATTACGCACGCACGTGTAAAATAGCGGGTACCCACTATATACCGCTGAGAAAGAACCATCAAAATGACACGTGTATGAGAGTTATATTTGGGAGATACCACTTCCTCGACTTGTGAAACCTAATGGTTTAAGCAGGACAAGTGATCCTTTCCCATTTGTGATTAGAAGAGTTAACTACGGAGACTGAAAGGATCTTCTCTCTACCTCCCCACCCCCTTGATGATACAGATTAAGCAGCGCACAGCTGTGGGAGAAAAATCTCACAGGCATTAAAAACCTGTGACACCATACTGCCACAAAAAAACTCGCAATAATGGCAGGAAGCTTTGGTCTCAGTTACACGACTGAGGACATTGATGAAATCTTGGCAAGACCGCCTCTACTCATGGAATGTGACCTCAACCAAACTCTATCTTCGACAGCAGAATGGGACGAATTAACAGAGGTCAAAAAAGAACAGGTACGAACAGCAGTACATGGCATAATCATGACCGAGTATCTCCGTGTCAATGCAGCACCCAAAGGCCTTTGGGTGACAAATGCACCACGCATATTTCTGAAAGACCTTGCGTTCAGAAAAGACTGGTCCTCCATTTCTTGGAAGTGTACCAGAGACTACCTAGTGCTTATAATTAAAACCGCAACAAGACTCACGGATGAACTCGCAATCAAAATCGAAATTCTGGAGACAAAGATGAATAACACAATAAACATCACCATCTACAAAACTCGCCTTGACGAGATAAACAAAGAAATGAAAGACACTCAAGAATATCTAACCCAGACAAAACTGCAGAAACTTGCAAAAGAACTAAAGAGGTTCTCCCTTGAACGTATTCACCCCTACAGTAGCAAAGATTACAAGTCAAATGACAACTCAGACACAAACAGTGTGTCATCAGATAACAGCTCAAACCAGAGTGGGGATGATACTACACCACGAGGGCGGGGCAACTTCAGGAACAAAAGAGGACAACAAAGAGGTCGTAGCAACCAATGGCGTCCCCCGTTCTACCACAACAGTGGACAGGGCATGCCATTCCACCCATTCAACCCCCAGTTTCAAGGGTGGCCAAACCCATATTTTCCGATACCTATGAACCACCAAATGCCCCCACAAGGTGCCCAAAATTACCAACAAAGCCGTCCTTTTTTAGGGAATGGCCAGAACAATCGAAGGTCCAGACAGAAAGGCATAACCTGGTCCGATCAGACACGACAGGTCCAAACGAGAAGCGTGACCAAAGCCAACACGAACCAAGGCCCGACAGTCTAATAGTCAACCTTTCAGGGCAAGTTTTGACTGAGAATCAAACCAACGTACTGAATAAAGGACTGGGCTATGTGCCAACACCCAAAACGGACATTTTCAGAACAAAGTGCGAACTTGCCAATTTTTGTCGCACCCTCAAATTGAAGGCGTTTTTCAAGGGAGAACAGCAACCTCAAGAAGGAGATACATCTCTAAGAAACAAGTCCACGTTCTGCCCACTCAACTCACAGGTACCCATTGAGATCAGTACCTTCGAGCAAGCCATCTTGAAAGAAGTTGAAGACCTCAATCGACTAACCTCAAAACCTTTCCAGAACCTAACCAAAGCTGAAAATATCGCTTTAAATTAATTGAAGAACAACCATGATATAGTCATTAAGCCTGCGGACAAAGGCGGTGGCATAGTCCTACTATCAGCCGAAGGGTATGATGATCAATGCCTGACCTTATTGGCAGACCAAAAATTCTACCAAATCATCACGACTGACCCAACACCACGTCTTCAGAGGACAATAGCCTTAATGGTTGAAGAAGCAGAATGCAATAACTGGATATCCAAAAAAGAAGTGGACTATCTGAGAACAACAGAACCAGTTATACCATATTTCTACTCTCTCCCTAAGACACACAAAAACAGAGTGCCCCCCCCCCGGGAAGACCAATTGTTTCAGGGATCAAGTCCATTTTGGAACCATTGTCTCAATTTGCAGACCAATATCTAAGACCACTGGTCCAAAGCACACCTACCTACTTGAAAGACACACGAGACCTCATTAACAAATTAGAGAATTTCGAGTACTCTACGACCAACATGCTCTTAGTAGGTTTAGACGTTGAGAGCCTCTATACCAGCTTACCACAACAGAAGACCATGGAGACTCTAGAAACAATCCTGTTCAACAGCGATTGGCACCATCGAACTCCAAGACATTTTGTACTGGAGTGCTGCAGAATGGCCCTGATGGAAAACTTTTTTCAATACAAGGACACCCTCTATCTCCAGCAACATGGGACATCTATGGGGAGTGTCTTTGCCCCCAGTGTGGCAGGGCTCTACGTAAGCACTTTCGAACAGACTTACGTTCACAATGCACATAATCCTTACATTCGCCATATACTCTTTTGGAAAAGGTATATTGACGACATTCTGCTAATTTGGGAAGGAGACAGTGAATCCCTTTTGGACTTTCACAGATGGCTGAACACTCAAGATGAATGCCTCAACTTCACCTACACATCCGATGCCCAGAGTCTTGACTTCTTAGACATAACCATATTTGCTGAAGAGAATACCCTCAAGACAAAAACCTATTTCAAACCCACTGCTAAAAACAGCCTACTTTCCTTCAAGAGCTTCCACCCCCGCCCCTTGAGAGAAAATCTCCCATACAGCCAATTTTTACGACTGAGGAGAAATTGCAGTTCAATAAAAGACTACAAAGTACAAGCAGATGATCTCTGTGCCAAACTAACAGTTAGAGATTACCCAAGTAGAATCATCAACTCCTGTGCCAAAAGAGCAAGAAACCAATCCAGAGAATCTCTCCTCGAAAGTCACCCAAAACAGACTGATGATAGGACCACTTGTGTCACTACATACAGTCCTATTACTAACCAGGTGAAAAAGATTATTAATCGAAATTGGAAGATAATAACATCCAACACTCTAACCTGGTCAAAACCCAGATTTGCAAACAAGAGGAGCAGCAATATAAAAGATCTCCTGGTCCACACACGACCACCTCCTAAAAAGAAAAAACAACAACCAGGGCTCTGGAACAATCCCCCAATCACAGGACATTATCCGTGTGGGACCTGTGTCATGTGTGCAACCACAGAACCGACAAAAGAACTACAACTTCTTCCAAACTTTCTGTGGAAACTAAAAAAAACACAAATTGCAATACCAGCCACATCATATACATGATCACATGCCCTTGTGATATGCGATACATCGGGATGACCTGCCGAAAAGCGAAACAGAGACTCTGTGAGCACAGGAGTAACGTGAACTGCAAGAGAACAACGACAAAGATGTCGGCCCATTACAAAGAGAAACAACACACTGCCAATGACCTACACTGGGTGATCCTAGAAAGCCTGGACACAGTAGATAGGAATGCTACCAGAATATTATTTGAGAAGGAGCAGCGCTGGGTCCATAGGCTCAAAACGGATACCCAGGGCCTTAACGATTCTGTCCCGTGGCTATCACTTAGCAGATAAACCAAAGTCCCATCACTACAGTACCTACAGTGAAAACATCATTGGCCGCATCAAACCCAGCCGGCCACTGACTCAGGTCGTATAAATAAACACTTAATTGCCTGTTAAAATACTGGCCTCTCCATGCCCATTAAAGGAACTGTCCGAATATGCCCTCACTTCGGAATAAGCATTAGCAGTGCCTCAACAAGGCCCCCCTTTTTTCCATTGGGAAAATTATATTACGTCATGAACAGCATATCTTTGACCATCATGGAGGTTCTGAATCCACCAAGAACCTTTGTGGCGGAATTAGGTCAATATCCGACCTTCTCTATCACTGAGCGTCCCACATAAAAATTATTTGCGTCTAATATCTGATCAGAACTATTTATTTAATTTTTCATTTATACCTCTTGGTATAGTTAGAAAATAGTTCCCGAAATCTGATCAGAACCAGGTTAAGCGGAAAGTAACTCTTCCATTTCCAGTGTCCTTGGGTTAAATTCCACCCGGAACCGCACCTCCTGGTAGTTCCGGGTGACTGAGAGGCAGCGCCAGCACATGCGGCTGAGTCTGAGTAAGAAGGAATACAGGTAACGCGTAGCGCATCCCGCCAGCAACACGGGAACCAAACCGCAAGTATGCCCCGCGTCTTGTAACTACTTTTTCCAATACTTTCCTAGTAATCCTCGCTCGACAAGCCCTCATCCCCGATGAAGTATTTCTTCATCATTAACAAGGTATGCATTAGCGCACGCTCCACATGGGACACATCGATAGCCTTTCACCACGCACTTCGCAACGACGAGTGTTAGACGTATGCTGAAAATAAAACGAGCATGCTTATATATATTGATTTTATAACCACACGTGTGATATGCGATAGTGAGCATGGTATGTATGAGGTATGAAAGCCACCACGGACCGACCACACCTTGAGTTTTCACCGTAAACCACGCACTGAGAGAGTACTATTTAAAACTATGGGCACCAAAATACAGTACTAGCCCGACCTATCGGAGTATGAATAAGGAAGAGTTGACGCCTGAAATGAGTATGAGATATTACATTGCCATTTACGAGTTCCTAACAAACTATAAGGAACTACTGTACATAATGTGTTTTTTCCCGCACCCCATCTCCCTATTTGTTGTTGTGTGTGTTTGTGTGTGTTTTTTCTTCATTCAGGTACAATGAAACCTTGAAACCCGAAGGATCAGGTCAATTTACCTTTTCTTTCTCACTAAGTTTGCTTTTCTCACTATTTATTCACCCCCATTGGTCCTGACGAAAGCCTAAGATCTCCTGACTACCAAAGGCTGAAACATGTTGACCTCTTTTTAGACATGAAATGCACTTGAATCCCTTATCAATTCTAAAAGTGCACCATTAATTTTTTTAACCAAGTCCGAATCCAGACCTATTAAAATTGTCCAAGTCTGGCTGTCCGGTACTTTTTAAGTCTTTTTCATCACCACAACCCCTCCCCAACTATTCACGATCACTACTGCCTTAAACCAAAGGCAAAACCTCCTGGTGGAGGGTGCACAATACTAAAAAATAACTCGATGATTACGCACCCACGTGTAAAATAGCGGGTACCCACTATATACCGCTGAGAAAGAACCATCAAAATGACACGTGTATGAGAGTTATATTTGGGAGATACCACTTCCTCGACTTGTGAAACCTAATGGTTTAAGCAGGACAAGTGATCCTTTCCCATTTGTAATTAGAAGAGTTAACTATGGAGACTGAAAGGATCTTCTCTCTACCTCCCCACCCCCTTGATGATACACATCTGGAATATCTTCACATCTTTATTTCTTTGCACCTGAACTTTGCCGCATTTGCCTCGCTGCGACACTGCTTGTCGTGGAAGCGCAACGCAACATAAGGTACATTGACGCAAAGTGTTGCATCTTAAGAACTGAACTGAACTAAGCTAAATCTAATATCTTAAAGTAACAGTATTGTGTTTTTTTGTCGTTTATGGTCTTGTGGTAAATCTATATAAAGTACTTATTTTTGATGTAAAAGCTTGTGTGGGGTCCATCTGTAGTGTTGTCACTGGGTTACTGTATGTGGTCACAAATGCTTTACACACTGCCTCAGAGATAAGCCTGTCTGCTCGTGCCACGCTACTAAGGGGGTGAGCAGGGGTTATTTAGGAGTGTAATCCCCTTATCCTGACTAGAGACAAGGGTCCCTATTTGTCACAAGTACCTACCTGTGCCAACTAGAGACCCCCAAATCTAACAGTTATTTTAAATAATCTGAAGGACACCTAGAAAGTGTCTTTTAAATGCTGGTTAAATTGGGTCTCCCAACTCAGACGCTGATAATATTGCCCTCCAAAACTCACCATGGAAACCCCAGTTAGACATATGTGGGATAGCCTTGATATATATACTGTGAATTACACAAACCACCGTGAATGACACCCCTCCAAAAGGTGGGTAGGCTCACCGTCTGCCCACACCTGGGTAATACGTGTATGCTAACTATTCTCTTCCAGGTCGCAGCTGTACACTAGTAGATGCTTACCGACAATGTATCATCTGTATTATTATTTGCCTTTAATGTTTAGGATTATTTCTCTTTTTGAATTATGTTCAGATATATTCAGGTGTTTAACCTTTTAAGGACCCTAATAGCCCCTCATTCATTTTCCCAAGAGCCTGTCATAGGGTATGCAATGTAATATATGTTATGTTATGTTATAATGGTTTTTGTAACGCGCACTGTTACTCTAGAGTGTCCTGGCGTGACGGAGATGAGAGAGCAAATCAGAGAACAGGAGCTTAGAGCACTGAACTGAACAGGTGTGTTTTGAGCTGCTTCTTGAAGGACTGGAACACCGAAACATGTTGAAGACCCACAGGAAGTAGGTTCCAGGCTTCCGCTGCTTTGACCGAGATGGATTTTCCTCCCAGTCGAGCCTTGCAGAAGCATGGTACAACCATTCTGCGTAGGGCCGCTGAGCGCAGATGCCGATTAGGCACATAGAATGCAAAGCGTTTCCGAAGATAAACATGGCCCAATCCATGCAGTGCTCTGTGTGCCAGCGTCAACGCTTTGAACTGGACCCTCTGGGCCACCGGAAGCCAATGCAATTCCCGCAGATATAGACGTGCACTGGAACGAGTAGGGGCGTTAAAAAGGAGCCTAGCTGCAGTGTTTTGAATAATTTGAAGCTTCTGCAGAAGAAAGGCTGGAAGCCCAACAAACAATGCATTCGCGTAATCTAATCTTTACACAATCATGGCTCTGGTGACCATTTCTCTTGCTGCCCTAGGGAGCAGATGGAGAAATATTCTAAGCATTTTGAGGGTCCCAAAACAGGTGCCGGTAAGATTTTTAATGTGGTCCGAAAAACTGAGATCCTCACTAAACCAGATGCCCAGATTTTTTGCAGGACCCAATGTGGGCACCGGGCAGGGGAATCCTGGAGGACACACACGGCTCCTGAAGTCCACTGGGAAGTGGCCATAGAGAAGGATCTCGGACTTATCCTCATTACATTTGAGGGAAGCCTTGGCCAGCCAATGGAACACCGCAGCAAGGAACAGTTGCGCCCCGTCAGTGTCCAGGACATCATCCTTCTAGGAGAACAGAAGCTGCGTGTCGTCAGCGTACGCAATCACCTTGGCTCCCAGCTCCTCCGCCAGCTGGAAAAGCGGCGTCCGGTAGATATTAAAGAGGAGGGCGCTACGGGTCGAGCCCGGAGGAACCCCCGTCCCCAAATCCCTGACCAATGAGGAACACGAGGCCATGCACACCTGCTGTGAGCGAGAGTTCAGAAATTATGCTATCCATTGCCAAGCCGGGCCCAAGATGCCTACTGCCGCTGGTGGGGTACCGTGTCCAAGGCGGCAGAGAGGTCAAGCAGGATGAGGGCAGCCCTGCCGCCCCCATCCAGACACTCTCTGATAGCCTCCGACATCTCCACCAGAGCGGTCTCGGTACTGTAGGCAGATCTAAAGCCTGATTGTGCTGGATGCAACGCCCCTGATGATTCCACAGATGCCTCCAGCTGCCGGAACACCACTTTTTCGCAAACTTTTGCCAGAGCTGGAAGCAGCGAAATGGGACGGTAGTTAGCCGGCTGCGAGGGGTCCAGAGTCGGTTTCTTCAGGAGAGGAAGGAGTTTCGCACACTTCCATTTCACCGGGACCCGCCCTGACTGAAGAGAGAGGTTAACCATATCCACAACTGTTGGGCAGACTACCTCAGCTAAGACCCGCTCGGTGCAGGGATCCGCAGGGGAGCCCGATTTAAGGGCCTTCAGGAGCGCCAGTACATCCGCCTCAGTAGTGGGAAGAAAAGACACAAACGTGGCAGCTCCATCTCGAGGGGAAGCCCTGGAGACTGAGGGATAGAAATCCGAAGTGCCAGATATATATATATATATATATATATATATATATATATATATATATATATATATATATATATATATATATATATATATATGTGTGTGTGTATATATATGTGTGTGTGTATATATATATATGTGTGTGTGTATATATATGTGTGTGTATATATATGTGTGTGTATATATATATATATATATGTGTGTATATGTGTGTATATATATATATGTGTGTATATGTGTGTATATATATATATGTGTGTATATGTGTGTATATATATATATATATGTGTGTATATGTGTGTATATATATATATATATATGTGTGTGTGTGTGTGTGTATATATATATATGTGTGTGTGTGTATATATATATATATATATATATATTCACTGAAAAAACCATAGGTTATAGACCATATATAGTTAGGAATTAGCATTTACAAAACCTTGAAAATTCACTGAAAAAACCATAGGTTATAGACCATATATAGTTAGGAATTAGCATTTAAAAAACCTTATTTTACTCACACAAAACCATTGAAATTCCATATATAGTTAGTTGCACTAACTATATATCGCGCACCCGCAATCCACTGCTGATGATGTCACATATTACATCATTCATGACATGGTCAGTGACATCACTGATGACATCACTGATGACATCTCAAATGACATCACTGATGACATCATCCAGTGACTGTGTGTTTCTGTAAAGTTTAAATATGTTTTACATATTGAAGAATGAGTAGATGTATAAGTGTCTGGACGAAGGATTTAGTAGGTGCATGACTGAATGTATGAGTGAGTGATTAAATGTGTCTCACTGAGTGCATGGGTTAGTGACTAAACTGTCTTAATTTGTGCATCATTATGTCTGTTGTTCTGTAAACTGCTGCATGTGTTGATCAGTAGCTATATGATTAACTATATGGGTTATTGATTGATTATCCAAGTATTTGTATGGGAGACTGAGTGTGTGTGTGGCTGGCTGGGAGGTGTGTGACTCTGTGCAGATCAATGTGTACTTGTATCAATGATTGTATAAGAAAGTAAGTATGTGTTAGTATATGTTTGAAAATGTAAGGTGCTCTATGTTTAACTGTATAGACAAGAAAATGGAAGTGTGATTGATTCTTTACAGGACTGACTAGGTGTGTGAGTAACTCCATGGATGAGTGGCAGAGTGTGAGTGTCTGTATAGGTGTATGAGTGCATATGATAGTGTTGTAAAGATGAGTGATTGTATGTATGAATGATTGTATGGGTGAATGAGTGAATGTGTGTGTAGACGTAGGAATCAGTGAGTGCGAATGTAGTAACTAGTATTGGTGTGTCAATGGTTTCAAAAATTATACTCTGTATTTAACACTGCGTGAAACAGAGGTTATATTAAAATGTGAGGAGATGCATTGTATTGTCACATGAATGATGTCATCAGTGATGTCATCAGTGATGTCATTTGAGATGTCATCAGTGATGTCATCAGTGATGTCACTGACCATGTCATGAATGATGTAATATGTGACATCATCAGCAGTGGATTGCGGGTGCGCGATATATAGTTAGTGCAACTAACTATATATGGAATTTCAATGGTTTTGTGTGAGTAAAATAAGGTTTTTTAAATGCTAATTCCTAACTATATATGGTCTATAACCTATGGTTTTTTCAGTGAATTTTCAAGGTTTTGTAAATGCTAATTCCTAACTATATATGGTCTATAACCTATGGTTTTTTCAGTGAATTTCAATGGTTTTTTAATAGCAAATATCATAAGCTGTCGAATGTCAAGTACGTGGTAAGTGAAAACATTTTCGTGTTTATGCACACTGATCTGCTTTGAATGGTGCCCCCCCCCCCTCATTTCTATTAGGAGTACTCTCTCTTTGCAGATAGTGAAAGGTAGTTAACGCAGGCCTTTGCCCCCGTTGTAATCCGTCGTGCCTGCTTCTCTCTCCATTTGATTGATTGTTATCCAAGTATTTACTATTTTAGAATTAGTTCTCTTTGGTTCATTCTCTATTTACAAACAAACACAGAGTCGCAATACTCTGTTTAGTCTTTGCAGATAACGAAAAATCGTGTAAAAAAAAAGAAAAAGAATAGAGTAAAATCAGTAGGCCACTATTGGGATCTCTTTTTGACCTCGCTAAAATAGAAACATTAGGAACAACCCCTCATAACAAATACAAAACTAGTGAGATGAACTGAACTCCACACAATGATGGCTGCAAAACAGCTCGGCTCCGCCACCCACCCCGCCCAAAATAACGATAAAGAGCGGCTGCCATGATTGGTTGCGGAATGGCCACAACGGAGCTACGAAATGGTGGTGCTCTCATGCTAACCCCAGCTTCAGTCTGAAACATCCAGAAACACTGTAGACTACCAATTCGATCAGTTCCGGTAGCGCCCCAATGTAACCCGGTAGACAAGAACTAGCCCTCCCCTCTTTGACTGATGGTTCTTGTTGCCTGTCCCTTCTGTTGTCATTTAACAGAACTATTTAGCCTGCTGAAAGGGGTTGTGTTTCGACCGCTGGTTGGTGGAGACATTTTGACTATATTCTGGACCTGCGTTGTCGCGTAATGCGTCATATGACGCGCCGCGTTAGCGCATCCGGAAGTCATCCGGGGCGCGCAGCGCGTAACGTAAGCATAACAAGTCATGTGACTTGTTAATAAAACTTTTCATTGGTTCATTTTACTTTTCTTATTGTAATGATGAAAGGCTTGGTCATATGACCTAAAAATTACGCTTTTCATTACTTCCGAACATTATTTTTTCTTAAATATATGTTATAATGTTCCAGGCTAATGTACTTTCCCGGAAATTTTACAACTGTCCTGCAAGTAAAATATATTCTTTTTTCGAGAAAAAGAGCGTTTCTTCGTCCCATGACGGAGCCGTTGAGCAAAAGAGGGTCGACCTGCTGTCTTAGTCGCCGATACGCCTGAATATGAGATTCTTATCGATCACTTTATGTTGCAGGAATAGAAAACACAACAGCCCTTGACCATTTATCTTTACTGCGTTCCTTCGTATTATACCTTTTACCCTTCATGTAATTGGTCTGCTTTATTTCACTTGCCTTTTAATGATTCTAAAACAGTGACTATTATTAAAAACTTTACCAATGTATATACTACTACCATGTTTTCTTTTAAAAACCTTTATTGTGAAAATTTCATTATACAAATACGAGCCTATAACCACGTGGGCCTGCCACGGAGCAAACTGTAATCGTATATGATGAATAGACATTTACACTGTAGAGGAACGTAACGGGCGGGCCATTAGGTTGCAAGAACTAAGGTGTGTAACAGTTACGGAATCGGTGGACGTACATTTTATAATTAAAATACGACAGGGCCAGTTACAATAAAATTATCTAGATATACATTTGCGGGCAAGTACCATGGGTGACGTTAATTCGAATTTTCAACAGTACAGTAATCAATAACACATCAGAACTTAATATCAATAGGGATGTCGAAATATTCAATCAATTCTCGTCCCCGCCCGCCATGTGCTTCAAAACTGCATACGTATCTCGTGATTTCAAGGTTCTGCAACCAGTACACAACAAGGAGTTACGAGTCCCATTTATTCCGGCGCCATTTTGGGCGAGGACGGGCAGGTCCAGGATATAGTCAAAATGTCTCTACCAACCATCGACTATGATGATGTTCATATGCTGTATTTATTAGAGTAACACTCATCTGTCCACATGAAATTAATTTACCACAATCTAAACATGTCATTTTAATCTTTCCAAAGTTCTTCTAAATATTTGGGACCGTTTCCCTTGCCTCTGAAGCTCTCAGTGCCACTTCTTTGATGAATGTACTAGCAGGTCAGGGGTTCTCCTCCAAATCTCTCTTTTATGCAGCACTATAATTAATTGGTGCCACCTCTCCATATGACGATGCATGGTATAGTTACCACAACTATATTTTTTTTCGGTTCCTCTGGAGAGTTCATCGTGGCAGATGAAGCGTGTAACGTACCGGGCATTTACCTTTTTTTGCATGTACAGGAAAGGAAAAAAAAATCGAGCGTCCGAGTTCTAAGGTGTCCCAGGGCCATTTTAGTGGACCAGGCCCAAATCCAAAGAACAGGCCGCCATTTTGAGAGTCCTCTTGCAGCCGCCTGTCGCTATAGCATCAAGAGCAGCCGAAACTCAGCTGAATGGCAACTGAAACGGTAAATGGGCGCCCCACTACATTTCAGCATTGTAGGATGACCACACCAGTACAGCAACTTGCTAGACATCACCTCGGTGCCATCCGGATCTCGGCGCCCACCTGCAGATGAAGTGCCTCTCAACTATGAAACCACCACGGTGACATCCGGATCTTGGCGCGTTGTGCTGCCTTCGGCCTATTCGCACATCGGTCCGCTACTGACGCCATCTCACAGGCTAATGGGGTGACCCACGCCGAGTTTCAGCATTGTAGGATGACCACACCAACTTGCTAGACATCACCTCGGTGCCATCCGAATCTTGGCATCTCAACGCCTAGTGGTATCTTCCATACAGAAAATATTGTTACGCTGCCTTTCGCCCCATTCGCACATCAGTCCGCAACTTAGACATCACCTCGGTGCCATCCGGATCTTGGCATCTCAGCGCCTTGTGGTGTCAGTCAGAAAATATTGTTGCGCTGCCTTTGGCCCCATTCGCACATCAGTCCGCTACTGACACCATCTCACAGGCCAATAGGGCGCCCCACGCCGACTTTTACCATTGTACGATGGCCACACCAGTGGCACAACTTGCTAGACATCACCTCGGTGCCATCCGAATCTTGGCATCTCAACGCCTAGTGGTATCTTCCATACAGAAAATCTTGTTACGCTACCTTTGGCCCCATTCGCACATCGGTCCGCAACTTAGACATCACCTCGGTGCCATCCGGATCTTGGCATCTCAGCGCCTTGTGGTGTCTTCTACTCCGAAAATATAGTAGAAAATATTGTTGCGCTGCCTTTGGCCCCATTCACACATCAGTCCGCTACTGACACCATCTCAAAGGCCAACAGGGCGCCCCACGCCGACTTTTACCATTGTACGATGGCCACACCAGTGCCACAACTTGCTAGACACCACCTCGGTGCCATCCGGATCTTGGCATCTCAGCGCCTTGTGGTGTCTTCAAATCAGAAAATATTGTTGCGCTGCCTTTGGCCCCATTCGCACATCGGTCCGCTACTGACGCCATCTCACAGGCCAACGGGGCGCCCCACGCCGACTTTCAGCATTGTAGGATGGCCACACCAGTGCACCTTACTAGACACCACCTCGGTGCCATCCGGATCTTGGAATCTCAGCGCCTTGTGGTGTCTTCTATTCAGAAAATATTGTTGCGCTGCCTTTGGCCCCATTCGCACATCGGTCCGCTACTGACGCCATCTCACAGGCCAACGGGGCACCCCACGCCGACTTTCAACATTGTAGGATGGCCACAGAAGTGCGACAACTTACTAGACACCACCTCGGTGCCATCCGGATCTTGGCGCGTTGTGCTGCCTTCGGCCTATTCGCACATCGGTCCGCTACTGACGCAAACTCACAGGCCAACGGGGCGCCCCACGCCGACTTTCAGCATTGTAGGATGGCCACACCAGTGCGGCAACTTGCTACACACCACCTCGGTGCCATCCGGATCTTGGCATCTCAGCGCCTAGTGGTGTCTTCTATTCCGAAAATATTGTTGCGCTGCCTTCGGCCCCATTCACACATCGGTCCGCTACTGACGCCATCTCACAGGCCAACGGGGCGCCCCACGCCGACTTTCAGCATTGTAGGATGGCCACACCAGTGCGGCAACTTACTAGACACCACCTCGGCGCCATCCGGATCTTGGCGCGTTGTGCTGCCTTCGGCCTATTCGCACATCGGTCCGCTACTGACGCAAACTCACAGGCCAACGGGGCGCCCCACGCCGACTTTCAGCATTGTTGGATGGCCACACCAGTGCGGCAACTTACTAGACACCACCTCGGTGCCATCCGGATCTTGGCGCGTTGTGCTGCCTTCGGCCTATTCGCACATCGGTCCGCTACTGACGCAAACTCACAGGCCAACGGGGCGCCCCACGCCGACTTTCAGCATTGTAGGATGGCCACACCAGTGCTGCAATTTGCTGGACACCACCTCGGTGCCATCCGGATCTTGGCGCGTTGTATTGCCTTCGGCCTATTCGCACATCGGTCCGCTACTGACGCCGCCTCACGTGCCAACGTATTTTCTCCGCATTTTACACCCTATGCCGCATAACAGGTCATGTGACTTGTTTATAAAACTTTTCATTGGTTCATTTTACTTTTGGTTTCCTAATGATGGAAGGCTTGATCATGTGACCTAAAAACAACACTTTTCATTGGATGAAAACTTTTTTTTTTCCCAAACGATGAAAGCCGCACCTTGTTTCTGGATGTTTCAGACTG